>NC_090274.1:49115409-49438818 GCF_040414725.1 Anabrus simplex | reverse complement strand
TTTGAAGAGGAAAGGGAAACATTAGGAATGGGCAGAAGGCAGAAGACCTCGAGGAAGTATATAGTTCGATCATGTAAAGATGATCAACGCCTTATCTCTCGACCTTATTCTGTGAGGAGCAGAAGACTGCCCTGGGTGGTAACGTCTCGTCAGGAATTAGGGATGGGACAAACGGTACTTTCCAGTATCATGTTCCTGTGTACCTGTTACAATGTAGTATTCGAGTATTAGAAATTTAATACAAGTTGCAGATCAGCTTTTGGGAGGAACGGTGGCTATACCTGCTATCTCTTGAAACCCCCAGCCGCACCTTAGTAAAAATCCACAGCCTGTCATTCGACTGAGTCAGCGGTCTAATCAATGAAGCCCCCTATCTAGCGGCGACGATAAGAATTCTGCCGACTGGCGAAGCCTGTCTTACTCCTCTGGAGCAATGGTTAAATGAATGACGGATGAAATGAAATGAAATGGTATTGGAAGTGTTACTGGAATGAAAAATGACAGGAAAAACTGGAGTACGCGGAGAAAAACCTGTTCTGCCTCCGCTTTGTCGAGCACAAACCTCGCATGGAGTGACCGGGATTTTGAATCACGGAGCCCAGCGCTAGAGCCACTGAGCTAAGTACATAAATAGCAGTGCTATCTCTCCATCTCACTGTTCTGTTCACCAGCTCGTCACCGAAATTTTTCAATTATTCCAAGAAAACTTTGCTCCATTGACCCATGTATATTCCCAGAACTAATACTTTGAAACCTTCATTTGCAGTGACAGCTAGACAGATCTCTGTATTCATAGATATCCAAAGATCTGCAGTTAAACAGACGCTGGAATCCGACTAAAATATGTTGACGAACGAATTCCCTACACTGTTCATATGTTGACGAACGGGTTCCATACAATATTCATATGTTGACGAACGGGTTCCATACACTATTCATATGTTGACGAACGGGTTCCATACACTATTCATATGTTGACGAACGGGTTCCATACACTATTCATATGTAGACGAACGGGTTCCATACACTATTCATATGTTGACGAACGGGTTCCATACACTATTCATATGTTGACGAACGGGTTCCATACACTATTCATATATTGACGAATGGGTTCCATGCACTGTTCATATGTTGACGAACGAGTTCTCTACACTGTTCATATGTTGACGAACGGGTTCCATACACTATTAATATGTTGACGAATGGGTTCCATGCACTGTTCATATGTTGACGAACGAGTTCTCTACACTGTTCATATGTTGACGAACGGGTTCCATGCACTATTCATATGTTGACGAACGAGTTCTCTACACTATTCATATGTTGACGAACGGGTTCCATACACTATTCATATGTTGACGAACGAGTTCCATACACTATTCATATGTTGACGAACGAGTTATCTACACTGTTCATATGTTGATGAACGACTTCCATGCACTGTTCATATGTTGACGAACGAGTTCTCTACACTGTTCATATGTTGACGAACGGGTTCCATACACTATTCATGTGTTTACGAACGGGTTCCATACACTACTCATATGTTGACGAATGGGTTCCATACACTATTCGTATGTTGACGAATGGGTTCCATACACTATTCATATGTTGACGAACGGGTTCCATACACTATTCATATGTTGACGAACGAGTTCCATACACTGTTCATATGTTGACGAACGAGTTCCATACACTATTCATATGTTGACGAACGAGTTATCTACACTGTTCATATGTTGATGGACGAGTTCCATGCACTGTTCATATGTTGACGAACGAGTTTCATGTACTGTTCATATGTTGACGAACGAGTTCCACGCACTGTTCATATGTTGATGAACGAGTTCCATACACTATTCATATGTTGACGAACGAGTTATCTACACTGTTCATATGTTGATGAACGAGTTCCATGCGCTGTTCATATGTTGACGGACGAGTTACATACACTGTTCATATGTTGACGAACGAGTTCCATACACTATTCATATGTTGACGAACGAGTTATCTACACTGTTCATATGTTGATGAACGACTTCCATGCACTGTTCATATGTTGACGAACGAGTTATCTACACTGTTCATATGTTGATGAACGACTTCCATGCACTGTTCATATGTTGATGAACGACTTCCATACACTATTCATGTGTTGACGAACGGGTTCCATACACTATTCATGTGTTGACGAACGGGTTCCATACACTATTCATATGTTGACGAATGGGTTCCATACACTATTCGTATGTTGACGAACGGGTTCCATGCACTGTTCATATGTTGACGAACGAGTTCCATGCACTGTTCATATGTTGACGAACGAGTTCCACGCACTGTTCATATGTTGACGAACGAGTTACATACACTGTTCATATGTTGACGGACGAGTTACATACACTGTTCATATGTTGACGAACGAGTTCCACGCACTGTTCATATGTTGACGAACGAGTTCGACGCACTGTTCATATGTTGATGAACGAGTTCCATGCGCTGTTCATATGTTGACGGACGAGTTACATACACTATTCATATGTTGACGGACGAGTTCCATACACTATTCATATGTTGACGGACGAGTTACATACACTGTTCATATGTTGACGAACGAGTTCCACGCACTGTTCATATGTTGACGAACGAGTTCCATGCACTGTTCATATGTTGACGGACGAGTTACATACACTATTCATATGTTGACGGACGAGTTCCATACACTATTCATATGTTGACGGACGAGTTACATACACTGTTCATATGTTGACGGACGAGTTACATACACTGTTCATATGTTGACGGACGAGTTCCATACACTGTTCATATGTTGACGGACGAGTTCCATACACTATTCGTATGTTGACGAACGAGTTCCACGCACTGTTCATATGTTGACGAACGAGTTCCACGCACTGTTCATATGTTGACGAACGAGTTCGACGCACTGTTCATATGTTGATGAACGAGTTCCATACACTATTCATATGTTGACGAACGAGTTACATACACTGTTCATACGTTGACGGACGAGTTACATACACTGTTCATATGTTGACGGACGAGTTACATACACTGTTCATATGTTGACGGACGAGTTCCATACACTATTCATATGTTGACGAACGAGTTCGACGCACTGTTCATATGTTGACGAACGAGTTCCATACACTGTTCATATGTTGACGGACGAGTTACATACACTGTTCATATGTTGACGGACGAGTTACATACACTGTTCATATGTTGACGGACGAGTTACATGCGCTGTTCATATGTTCACGAACGAGTTCCATGTGCTGTTTATATGTTGACGAACGAGTTCCATGCGCTGTTAATATGTTGACGAACGAGTTTCATACACTGTTCATATGTTGACGGACGAGTTACATACACTGTTCATATGTTGACGGACGAGTTACATGCGCTGTTCATATGTTCACGAACGAGTTCCATACACTGTTCATATGTTGACGGACGAGTTACATACACTGTTCATATGTTGACGAACGAGTTCCATGCGCTGTTCATATGTTGACGAACGAGTTCCATACACTGTTCATATGTTGACGAACGGGTTCCATACACTATTCATATGTTGACGAACGAGTTACCTACACTGTTCATATGCTGCAGTAATGAGAGATGACGAAATAGTCCCCCTATTAGGCAAATGCTAGGTATGGTTTAATCCAGTATTTTTGTTTATTTTTGCTATTTGTTTTTTACGTCGTTTTATGGTGGCGTTGGGATAGGGCAGGGATAGGACGGCTGCGACCGCGGCTTCAATTAAGGTACAGCCCGAGCATTTGCTTGGTGTGAAATCGGGAAACAATCTTCAGGGCTGCCGACAGAGGTTTTCGGAACCCCTCCATCTTCCGAATGCAGCTACGAGACGCAAGCAACGTAGCCAACTCGCTCTGCAAATTCAGTACAAAGGCAAAACAATCGTCTTCTTTCGCCGCTGAAAAAAACCGGACCTCTACGGTTAACAACTGTGGAAGTAGCTTGTTCAGCTTCTCTTTCTGTAAATCACCCAATTTATTTTGTACGGTGCTAATTAAAGAAGTAATGGTAGCCGAGCTGAGTAGCTCAGTGGGTAGAGCGCTGGCCTTCTGAGCTCAGGTTAGCGGGTTCAAACCCGGTTCAGTTTGTCGGTGTTTAAAGGTGCTCCAATATGCCAGCTTGTGTTAATAGATTTACCGGCACATAAAAAACTACGGCGGGTCAAAATTCGTGGAATTCGGCGTCTCCTAAAACCCTAAAAGTAGTTAGTGGGGCATTCAATATTTCTTCGTTTCGTTTCTTCCGTCTGTGGACCACGTAGCGGCATTTTTGGCCTTCTCTGCCTTCACTCTTTGCTGGTATCTTTTCATTCTTTCCCTTACTTCCTTCTTCTGCTCTTCTGTAGAGGACCTCCCTTTTCTCACCAGCGTCCCTCCAGTCTCCTGAAAACCGCGGAACTTTCGAACAAGTTGCCTAAATCGATTTCTGTCTATGATGATGTAATCTTCCGGAACCCCCATCGTCTAGTCCAACCTCACTTCTTGAAACCTTTTCATCTCTTTATTCCTCTTTCTGAAGTATTCAAAGATTCTCTTCGTTAGTAGTCTATTACTGTCCATCCTCAACAAGAGTCCATAGAACAGTAACATTCTCTTCCTCATCTCTTCAAAGAATCCTTTTATTATTATTATTATTATTATTATTATTATTATTATTATTATTATTATTATTATTATTATTATTATTATTATTACAACGTTACGCCCATCTGTGAAGCGCGATAGAATTTATGTAGCTGATGGTGATTTTTTTCTTCTCCCAAAATCTCTTCATCTGGGCACTGGACAGTTTCCTCCGTTCTTCAATCCATGATTTATTGGTCGTGGTATTCATTTTCTCAGCAAAATGATGGTTGTTGACTGGTGTTTTTTGAACTGGAGTCGATCTTGAATAGTATCCAGTGAGATGTCAATTTCTTGAACGTCTTTTTCTATTTCACTAAACCAGTTGTTCGTGACTTTCATTGAGAGAGCAAGGTTGAGAATCCTTTTCGTGAGCCTGCCATTGTTCATTCTGAGAATGCGGCTGTGGAACTTTGATCGCCTTTTCCTGATGGTGTTAGTGATCTTTTCAGAATGCTGGTAAAGTTCCCGAGACTTTCGTTTCATCCAGATTCCCTCTGAGTAGACTGGACCGAAGATTTTCCTCTCCTGTTTCTCTATGTCTTTAATAAGTGATCTGCCTCCAATGATCAAGGTTTCCCAGTCGTATAGTGCTTCAGGTTTGATAACTGAGTTGTAATATCTTAATTTTGCGTTCCTGGATATTTTTTTTGTTATATCTGTTCCAGGTGACTCGATTCAAGCCTGATGGCTGAATTACTTCTCATAGGTACTTAAACTTATTCACTTATTATTATTATTATTATTATTATTATTATTATTATTATTATTATTATTATTATTATTATTATTATTATTATGTCCGACTCGTTGGCTGAATGGTCAGCGTACTGGCCTTCGGTTCAGAGGGTCCCGGGTTCGATTCCCGGCCGGGTCGGGGATTTTAACCTTCATTGGTTAATTCCAATGGCCCGGGGGCTGGGTGTTTGTGCTGTCCTCAACATCCTTGCAACTCGCACACCACACATAACACTATCCTCCACCACAATAACACGCAGTTACCTACACATGGCAGATGCCGCCCACCCTCATCGGAGGGTCTGCCTTACAAGGGCTGCACTCGGCTAGTAATAGCCACACGAAATTATATATATATATATATATCTATATATATAATAATAATTATTATTATTATGATTATGAATGGAGGAGGATAGGTTACCTAGGAGAATAATGGACTCTGTTATGGAGGGTAAGAGAAGTAGAGGGAGACCAAGACGACGATGGTTAGACTCGGTTTCTAACGATTTAAAGATAAGAGGTATATAACTAAATGAGGCCACAACACTAGTTGCAAATCGAGGATTGTGGCGACGTTTAGTAAATTCTCAGAGGCTTGCAGACTGAACGCTGAAAGGCATAACAGTCTATAATGATAATATGTGTATGTATGTATGTTATTATTATTATTATTATTATTATTATTATTATTATTATTATTATTATTATTGTTATTGTTTGATTATATATAATTCACAATTTTACAATTGGGTTTATGAGCTTCTTCGGTACAATGTACATGGAAGAAGTACTATTTAATACATAGGCACGTATGTTCCATACATATCGGCATATACTTACATTGTTGACAAATAAATTTGACAGATATTTATAGGATATTTACTATACATAAATAATCAAAATTGTTAGTGGACGATTTTCATTAATCCTCTGTATATGGTGGATGGTTCATGCCACTAAAATTCCTTACTACTACTACTACTACTATTATTTATATTATTATTATTATTATTATTAAAAGTTATGATAGCCACTGTTGCTTCACTGCCCCACAGGTTGTCGTCTACAATGAAGATTCACGATATGAGATGGAACTTGCGGTGGCTTTTCAGGACCTGATATTATGTGAGTACCAAGAACACTATCAGAACTACATGCAATGGTAGAACTTTGATATTTTTAAAATTTTCCTGTAGTAAAAATAATATTGTGTACTTTGTTTCAACAAGTTTCTTGAAATTAGAAATCGTTTCTCTGCAACTTGAGATGTTGCCTACTTAACTCGTATCGGACAAATTTAGTTGCATGGTGTGTGACAGTGAATAAGACCATACAGAGCTCTACGCATCGTCTTTCAGCTCTGTTGTAGACGATGATCAAAATACAAAAATATGAATTTTAGTGTTTAAGACAGCATAAACCCCCAGCTCCTCAACCAGATGAATTAAGTGTGAGTATCAAAGGCCTATCCTGATAATGTTAAATTTAACACCTTTACTTCCCGGTTTCTCTGTAACTGTCGAAGGTGAAAAAATGATAATTGTATAGGAGACAGATCCATCTATATATATAAAATAAGAGTTTTGTCTGTACATTGCTCAGAATTTGAAAAGAATGGTATTTCTGTATCGGTCATGTCCATAGTAACAAGGAAATGCACTTTTTACTTTTCCGTAATGTCTGTCTGTCTGTCTGTCTGTCTGTCTGTCTGTCTGTCTGTCTGTCTGTCTGTCTGTCTGTCTGTCTGTCTGTCTGTCTGTATGTATGTATGTACACGCATCACGAGAAAACGGCTGCAGAGAATTTAATGAAAATTGGCATGTGAAGTCGGGGGATGAACCACTACAATCTAGGCTATAATTCATTTTACTCACGCTGAGTCAAATGGTAGTTTAGGGGAAGGCCTAAAATTTAATTCTCAAATATTTATATTATTAGTGTTCCTATCGATAAATACTACATAATTAAAGTTAAATAAAATAAAATTTCCGATCGTTTATGTCATACATTCTTACCATACCGGCTTTTATAACACAGATATTCATGAATTCATATTTTTGTCGCTAAGTCCATATCAATGCCGAGCCACGAGAAAATGGCTTAACAGAATTTAATGAAAGTCGATATATAGAGTCGGGGAATAAGAAACTACAGTCTAAATTATAAACAATTGTATTCTCCCTGTATGAAATTGTAGTTTAGGGGAAGGCACCTAAAATGTAATTATTAAATACCTATGTTATTGGTCCTATCGAAAAGTACTACCTAACTAAAGTTATAGAGAATACAATTTCCGAGCATTTATGTTTTATTCAACTTTACCGTACCGACTATGGTAAGAGTGGTATTTCAGAGTCGGAAGAAAACTAAATGTGAAGGCCTACAATACTGAAAGCGCATAACATTGATCAACAATAACATTACATTGACCATTGTTTGTTGCGATGTCCTTTGTCTCTTATGCTGCCGCTCAACTGCGATAGATGGTATTACTGCTGCATACCGAGTATAACAGCCTGACTGAATATTGGCAGGAAATAGCTGGGGAGTTAGAAAACTTTCTTCTTTAGCATGCCATTCCCCTGCTTCATACATTTTCTGATACCGTACTGCAGGTACGTTACTCACTGGTTCATCACAGTATTCCAGCTATTCGATCCCTACACCGACGCGCTGTTTTGAATGAGCAGTGTGCACTCTTAAGGCAGAGGATCACGTAGTAGTAGTAGTAGTCGTAGCAGTAGTAGTAGTTGTAGTAGTAATAGTAATATGACCTGGTCTAGAATTACTATTTAGGCATATTCCAAATTATAGCACCACAACTAGCTGATGTCTGAAAAGAGCGGTTCCTTAAAAAGAGCTTCTTCCTCCTCACTTTCATTAAATTTCACATTCATTTTATTCAAAATTAGCAGTGAAGAGGGGGTTTCTCCTCTGGCTTGGAGGAAAAATTTGCCTCCAAGTCAGATAGATTTTTCCGCCGCCAGTGTAGTGAATTGAGATTTTCCGACTCATCGGGTACTCCTAGGAAAGAGATTAGTAAAAGGGCATAGCTTTTGCCCTGGGACTCTCCACTATTCGACCCCCCCCCCCCCACCGCTAAAAGACCAAGAGTGTTCACGGACCACGGCTTTCTGCGGCCTGGTCATTCACGCTCTGGAACTTTGGACTGTTAGATCGGCAGCGTAGTCACTATCACTATCACTATCAGCCATATTCAATCGTTTTTACGATGTGGCCTCTTTAAGTCCGAAGCAAGGTAGGTTTTCATGAGGTCTCTCCATCTGGGACGGTCTTGAGCGATGTTCTGCCAATTGATCCCAGTAATCTTCCGGATGTCTTTATCCCATCTGTCCGGTGGTCTTCCCCTTGGTCTGAAATGATCTTTCGGACACCACTCAAGCACAAGCTTTGTCCACCTACCATCAGTTCTCCGAGCAACATGGCAGCATAGTACTGTTCATTAAAAGTGAGAAAATGTGTGGTTTTTCATTTGATCGAGTATTTCATGCGAAATCATTGCTTTTACTCGCGCCATTCCTACTGACGTCATTATAATGACCTTTGTTCATTTCAGTTGGGAAAAGTACTAAGACAGTCTTACTGAGGATGTAAAAAGGCAGGTGGAGAGTGAGTGTCCGCCATTACAATGCAATTCTCTAACGCAGTCGTCAATGAGAAAAGACGTTTAGTGATTTCTCCGTCGCGTTTCTAGGGTAACGTTAAGGGCTATCCAATGTAATACAGTCTTGCTCACAACGTGTACACTACCTAACCTAACATTCTGAATACAATGTAAATTTCCGTAGCGAAGCACGGGTACATCAGCTAGTATCTAATAAATTTACTGTTCTACTTTTTTGTTCTGCCTTTATTAGAAATCAGGATATGGATTTTTTAAATTAAGACCTTACATTTTTAAATTTACTTATTTAAAAAATAATATTTATGATCAAATTATGTGTGATATTTCTACGATTGTAGATCCGTATAAAAACAATAATGCTGTTAGTGAGAGGTAGGAATATCTGGGCTCTACCTTTAGTAGTTTCTGAGAAAATGGAAAACATTCGCAAGAAAAAAAAAAGAGAATAGTTTTTCAGAAATCGTACTTGAAAGTATAATGCCACTTACAAGACGTAGATGTTACCATATAAACACCACATGGGAAGTGATATGCTAATAACCAATGTAGCCAACTTATGCAACAGGATGTTTACTATAAATCAATATAAATTACCGCTTTCGAGAGGAGACAGTTCCCGAGATGTCTTGTCTTAACTGAACAAGTGCTCACGAAATGTGTAGAAATAGCTTCTGCAGTAATATGGCAGTACATCCCCTGTAGGGGCTTGGCTTACCAAGCGATCGCTGCTCAGCCCAGAGGCCTGCCGATTTTGAGGTTTCATGTGGTCAGCACGACGAATCCTCTCGACTTGTGCAGTAATAAATTTTTTAAATTCATAAATACTTTGCAGTCATCCAAAATCAATTACACATACGTCAAATTAAAGAGGAAGCTTCAAATACCAATTTTCCAAAAAAACCCCCTCAGAAATCCACATTTTTTTACCTATTCCTCCTTTTATCCTCCCGTTAACCGATAAACGTTACACGGTGAATCAATAGGAGTTTGCTTCTACAACGACCTACGCCAGCAGAACATTCCTTATGTTCGGTTAACACGCTACGTTTTCGACTGAAGCTGTAATCAGTAATCAGCTCAGTATTTGGTTCAGCACTGGCTGTATTACAGTTCCTATGTAATCAGCAGACATCGGATTTGTGTGCAGATGCATAATATGCCTATATCTAGACCTCCAAACCCGACAAGGAAGTGCGTTTGAAGGTTAAATTGGACAAATTATTCAGTTTAATAGTGCATAAATATGCATATATTTACGATTAATGCATGCATTTCAAATTTCTGATTTATTGTGCATGTTTTGGACTTTTATTATGCATATTTTAACATATTTTTCAAGCAGTCTTCGAGAAAATTGCTGCTGTAGTGAAATCCTCATATTCCTTAACATTTTACTGAATTAAATGAATATCGGTTCAATATTAAATAAATAAATAAATAAATAAATAAATAAATAATGAAAACTGGTCTTGACGCGTATAAATATTCTTCGAACAGTACGCTTATAAAATATCAGATCTCTCCGTGCCGTATATTAGGCTGGGCATCACACACTAACACACAGACAAACACTTCCGGATATTACGGACTGAATGTGGTTCTTCGTGTCTGTGACCGTGACCTAGCGACAGTAAATCTACGCACTTAATCCTGGATTGTCATATCCCAACACACGTTTTCCGACGGTTTTTTTGTTCATAACTCACCAGCGAGAGCGAAAATGAAAAATCTGGTTTCGAGGTGCATTCGGACCCCTTCCATCTATCTATGTTCGAAATTTCAGATCTCTGCGTGCCGTAGATTTGGCTGGGCTATCGGGCATACGCACACACAAAACACACAGAAACACTTCCTTTTATTATTATAGAATAAGATTATTAGATTGCAGGCTTTCAGCACAATCTGCCATTAAGACCAAGTCGTCAGCATAGGCTAAACTGCTTACTACATTTCCACCTTACTGAATCCCTCTCTGCCACTTGATATCTTCCAATGAACAACAGAGGTGAAAGTTTACAGCCTGGTCTAACCTCTGTAAGGACCCTGATCCAAGAACTCATTTTACCATCAGTTCTCACCGCAGCCCAATCGTCAACGAAAATGCCTTTGATTGCATTTAATAATCTACCCTTAATCCCTTGTACCCCAGTATGGCAAACATCATTCCCCTGTGTACTCTGTCATATATATTAACTAGATCTACGAAACTGTATATTCCTCTCGTAGCATTTTTCAATTGCCTGGGGCATACTAAAAATATGATCCTGACAGCTCCTCTGTTTTTATTATTAATGAATTAAATTTTCTTCAGGGCCGTTAGATGTGACGTCAGGTAACTGGTAATACATTTCTTGAAGCCTTTTTTGCTTTGAAGAATCACTGCATTCTTTCTTCAGTCCATCTACTGTTCTGCTTCACTTCTTCATGGAAGGCCGTGAAGTTGTTAATTAGATACCTGTACCGTGCTCTATCTCAGATGTTTTCACGCTTTAGTCCAACCTTGTTGAAATCTGAAACTTTAGGTCTATTGTCCAGTTTTTGTCAACCGCTTTTTGTATGTTCTGAACAGATGTCCAAAGAATTTAGTTTTCGTCAGTTCCATCAGGCACTTGTTTTCTTTATACGATTTTCAGCTTCCTCTTAACCTATACTGCCCATTCACGATCTTAGCGGCCCATTATCTTTCAAGCAATTCGGCCTCTTTTAGCCCAACTTCTAGTCGTTCAGAGGCAGTCACTTGGATATAAATGCGTAGATGGAGTCATAAGTCATTGCAACAATTTTTTTAAAAATCGCGAACAGGAGACAACACGGAAAATCTAAGATATGCATTTGGAAACGTACGGTATGTACTTGCGTATGATGCCACTAGATGGTGTGTGTAAACAACAGTGTGGGTCTAAGCATGCCCCCAAGTTCAGTGTGTGAGTGAGAGCGTCACAAAATGGAAGTCAACAAGCAGGAGCAACGATCGTATATTAAAATAGCAGTTCTCTGCGGCAGAAATACACGCCAATGCCATGCAGAGCTGCGGGAAGCATTAGGTGTGCATGCCATCCCCTATAGAACAGTGGCGAGGTGGGAGGAGACGTTCAAAAGGGGCTAAGAGTGTCAACTGCCGATTTGCCTCGCCCAGGCCGTCCAGTGTCCATGGACAAAGACCTTGGGTGATTATTTCGAATGTCTGTAACCAGTGGAGACCTGTCCTTTGTACATAGTCTTGTGTATTTGCTGTCTATACCATAATAAAACAATGTTTACCAATGGCCTGTGTTCTGTCACTTTCCTACGAGAATCTCCTGAGGTCCGAATTTGTCTTCAGGCACTATGCATAAGTACAAATGCATATCTTATTTTTCCGTGTTGTCTCGTGCTCGCGAAAAAAAGTAATTGCCATGACTTATGACTCGACCCTCGTATTCGGGTTTACTCACTGTGCTATGGTAGTGTCTGAACCTACCTTCATTTGAAATCACCTTTTCCTTGTATAGAACAAAGTGGAATTTAATTCAGTCATTAAGTATGTTACAACAATTCCCCCTGGTACAACAGCCTCGAACAACCATGGCCTACCAAGCGACCGCTAGTTAGCCCGCAGGTCTGCAGATTACGAGGTGCCATGTGGTCGGCACGACGAATCCTCTCGGCTTCACTTTCTAGACCGGGGCCGATATCTCACGGTCAGGTAGCTCCTCCGTTGTAACGACGTAGGCTGAGTGGACCTTGAATCAGCCCTCAGATCCAAGTAAAAATCGCTGACTTGGACAAGAATCGTACCCGTGACCTACACATACATCGCGGGGCTGACATGTTACATACAATAGATTATTATTATTATTATTACCAATCACCATTGTAAAAATAGTCAATTAAAAAATAAAATATCGTTTGGAAAACATGATTATTATATCATCTATACCGTAACCCTTTTTCAAGGGAAGCTATCCTTCATTTCTTTTCTTCTTCATCTTCTTTTCCTATTTTTAAGAGACGTTTACGGCCATTAGAGATCACAATAAGCAAAATTTACACATGTTTAAGAAGCGTTCCCTGCAGCGCAGTATCGTTGCATTCTCTTTCTCTGTCAGCCTGTCTCCTTTCTGCTGTCCACCCGCTGTTCTGCTGTTCTTCTTCTCGAAGGCCCTTGAAGTTACTGATCTGGTGTCGATACTTGGTTTTGTTAACAATGTCTTCACAGTTTACTCCAATTTTTTCAGATCTTTTCTGACCTCCCTGAAACACTTATTACATGTGTTACGTCTTCCATCGAGTATAGTACCAAATGTCTTAGTCAACCGCTTGTCATATATTCTAGATAGGTGGCCATAGAAATTGAGTCGTTCCTTCTTGATGGATTCCATCAATCGTTCAGTTCTCTGATAGAGTTCCTCTCGACCTTGCAACCTGTATTGTCCAGCTACCTTTCGAAGGATCTTCCTCTCAAACTTCTCAGCATCTCTCCGACCAGCCTTTCCAATAACTCTGGGGCATTCACTTCCATACACAGATTCGGATTTAATCATCGTGTTGTAATGTTTGAGTTGCATTGAAATTGCCCTTTTCTTTTTTGTATAGGTGGTGTGTCCTGCGAAACGCTGCGACTATCCTATCTCGCCTGCTGTTGTTAGCTTCTCTTTCACTAGATCTCATTTGCGCAATTTCACGGAGACATTTGAAGCTGTTAACCCTTTCAATCTTACCATACCTTGTCTTTACTTGATGGGGAGCTTTGGGGATGTCAATCAAGTACTTCGTGTTTTTTTCGATCTGTGTTTATAGAAAGGATCGCTAAATCATCAGCAAAAGCTAGACAGGTGATCTTGACACCGTTCTTTGAACCTCCAATGTACACTTGGTTCAGTAAACCTTTCTTGTAAAGTTCTTTTTCCCATTCAGAGACAACCTTCTCCAACACGCAATTAAAGTGTGTCGGTGATAGTCCATAGCTCAGCCTTATTTCAGTTTTAATTTCAAACTCCTTGGAAAATTAACCCATGAATTTTACTTTAGAGCGGGTGAGAGTTGGGGTCTGCTTGATAATTTCCGTCGTTTTGTCATCCATTGAAAATTCACTGGAGATATCAATTAACACTTCACGGTCGACTGAATCGTATGCTTTCTGGAAATTTACAAAGATGATCATTATTATTACCGTCCTGTCCATTGCTATAGGTTTTAAGACACGCCAGGTGTTTGAGGAGTGTCCTACAGGACTTCTTTAGCTGGGCTGAGTGGCTCAGACGGTTGAGGCACTGGCCTTCCTGACCCCAGCTCGGCAGATTCGATCCTGGCTCAATCCGGTAGTATTTGAATTTGCTCAAATACGTCAGCCTCGTGCCGGTAGATTTACTGGCACGTAAAAGAACTCCTGCAGAACTAAAGTCCGGCACCTCGGCGTCTCCGAAATCCGTAAAAATGTAGTTAGTCGGACATAAAGTTAATAACATTATTGTCCTACTCATTGGCTGAATGGTCAGCGTTGGGGCCTACGGGGATTTTAGTCGCCTCAGATTAATTCTTCTGGCTCGGGGACTGGGGTGTTTGTGTTTGTCCTAAGACTTTCCTCTTCATATTGGCACAACACATTACACTACTAACCACTACAGAAACACGCAATAGTGATTGCATCCCTCCATATAGGGTTGGCGTCAGGAAGGGTATCCGGCCGTAAAACTCGACCAAATCCACATGTGCGACCCCACAGGTGTGGGAAAAGCGGTAGGAAAAGAAGAAGTCAATAACATTATTATTATTATTATTATTATTATTATTATTATTATTATTATTATTATTATTATTATTATTATTATTATTATTATTATTATTATTATTACAGGACTTCTTTAACATGGTGGAAGGGAACGATTGTAGCCACATTTAAACATTCTCAAATGCCACCAACTTCGGCCGCGATCGAACCTTGGGGGGTAAAAAATGTCGCCTAACGGATTGTACCCCCCAAAAAATTCTATTGAAACTTTTCGCATTTTCGAAAGGAATGCATGTTTATGCTGAAAGACAATGGACCGGTGGGAAATACGTGCCACTTTGCTGGGAAGAGTGCGGGAGTGGAGAGAGCACGCACTTCTCCAGGAGAAGGGGCAGGTTACGCAATGGCAATAGCCGACCGGCTCCAACACTGCACGCTACGCCAGCACAAGTGAAAGTGGTGGTGAGCACTTTCACTCTCACTAGTTCGCTCGCAACAGACCTATACCAATTCCGGGTTCTGGGACAACCACTTTGGCCTATTGGGTAAGGGTGAACATTCCAGTCGTGGGTGGCACTCAAAAAACAACAAAGGTACCCTTCTTAACTCCGCTGTTTACAAGCGCCTTCCGAACAGCGAATCTATAACCACAGAGCCTTATTTATTTAAACGAAAACAGCGAGATGCCGAATTACATAGTACCACAATAATGATTATAATAATAATTAAAGCCCAGATTTTTATGCAGTAACAGGTTAGATTGCAAACGAATTTGGTTAGTAGGAAGTGTCGGCCACCCGCTCTTCCATAATGTAGCAAGGATAACATAAATTGTCGGGATCCTGATTGGCCGTACCCCTAATATATACGCAAACCCCATAGCATAATCGTTGTGAAGGTAGATGATACTAGCTATTCGTTTCAGTAAGTTTGCATAGTAACCTATTAATGCATCAAAATCCGGGCTTATTATTACAGACAACCATCAAACAGCCAAGAAACAAGTTGAAGAACTACAAAATGTTGCAGTCAAAACAGGGTTAAGAATCTCTTTCGAATAAACAGCATTCATGGATTCTATAAAAATAGCTGACACGGACAGACTTGTTACACTGTATGGAGATATCCAGCGTGTGCAAACATTTAAATACCCTGGAGAAATACTCACCCCCAATGGAGATGAAAAGGAGGGATTAAAGGAGAGTGTGAGAAGGATGGAGTTGGCATTCAGACTATGTCATCACACCTATAAGTCCAAGACCCTCTCATTTCAGGCCAAGTTAAAACATTACAGTGGTTAGAACAGAGTGCCTTTATGGAGCAGATACCTTAACGAGGATGGTCCTTGAAAAAAGAGAAAGATGATTCTTACGAAAAATCTCAGGTCCAAGAAAGTCGACGAGTGACCCCAACACATTTCGGTTAACATCGAATTTAGAACTCTACAAGACTGTAGAAAGAATCACGACTGTAATGAGGAAAAGGAGACTGACGTTTCATGGGCATATCAAAAGAATGAACCCTGAGAGATTGGCCAACAGGATACTTCTTCTGCAGGAAAAGTGGAAAAAAGCAGCCGGGATGGCTTACACAGGTACACAGTGACTTGGCAGTAATAGGTATCAAGGAGGAGGATATAAAAGAAAGGACATCATTTAGGAAGAAGGTTGCGGGAATGAGGGATGCGTCTGAAGAGAAACATGCGAAGCCACGGAACATCTCGGTGGAAGAACGAGCAAGAAGAGGTAAAAGACTCAAGAATCTTTGGCGAGAGTGTAAATAGAAGGGTATCAGTCTGCGTGATAGAAGGAAGATTGTGTAAACGTGGCCCACAGGTGGCCGCAACGATAAATAATAATAATAATAATAATAATAATAATAATAATAATAATAATAATCAACTGCATATTGGAAATATACACCTCTACCCATTCTCGAAAACTCTTCATATAAACTACTATGGGATCGAGAAGTCATAACCGATGTCACGCTCAGCAACAGTAGGCCAGATATTATTCTAATCGATAAATCAAAAAGATCCGCATCCCTTATAGAAATTGCTTGTCCAAACTCCTCCAATCTGCAAACAAAAATAGCCACAAAGATATCAAAATACACAGAACTGGCAATAGAAATACAACGCCTGTGGAAACTAGAGTCAGTCACCACAGTTCCAATAGTAATATCATGTACCGGTGTTATTCCAAAATGCTTGCACAGCTCTCTGGCCGCATTAAACCTGCATCATCACACATACGTAGAACTACAGAAAGCCACCCTCCTGAGCACTTGCCACATTGTGAGAAAGTTCCTAGGAACGACTTTTCCTCTGACTCACGCCAAACAGCATGAAGTTCCAGGCTGCAGTTCCAGTAATACTGAAGAACAGATTCCCAAAACGAGGACATAAGAAGTCTGAAGTTGTTTGTATTTATTGTATAAATGTATATGTTGTAATTATTTCTGTTGTAAATATTTGTACATATATGTACCCGTAGTTTCATAATCAAGAGGGTGACTCCTTGCTTAGGCCGAGTCAGCCCATTATGTTACCGGCACAAGCCGAGCCTTCCTAAATTGATACAAATAATAATAATAATAATAATAATAATAATAATAATAATAATAATAATAATAATCGTATCGTGTCCTCAGCTACCGTGCGCAGACATTTTCATTTAACGCCATCTGGCTGCTGCTCGTCGATGGCCTACTAGGTGGCAAAGGAAACCGAACCTCTCCTCGGCGTCTGTGGCAGAGTTTTAATTAATTTTGTCGGGTAAACACCAAATGTGTCACCAAAGATCTTTTACATGCCGACATCGTACGACATGAAGTGTCGAATGGACTTCTTTTCCGCCCTTCAAAAATCTGATTACCTCTGCCGGGTTTGAACCGGCTCTCTTAGGATCCGGAGGCCGGCACTCTACCACTGATCCACAGATGGAGATAGTTTTGCAGTTAAATATATATTTGTGGTGGTTTTGGTGGGTGGTGGTGGTTATTGGTTTGAGAGGAAATACTACAGGATGACCATTCTCTTTAGTTCAATACCTTGTATCTTTAAATCAATAGAAAGTGAGTCTGTCGTCGTCTTGGTCTTCCTGTACTTCTCTTACCCTCCATACGAGAGTACATTATTCTCTCTGTATTCGCCTCCTCCTCTATTCACCTCCCATTCATTTACTTTTGTATTTATACATTAATTAATTAATTAATGTGTGATTAATTAATGTGTGAAGTTAGAGCTATTGGCCCTCTCTTACACTTAACCTCATACAATTTTCAGATTTTTTACAGCGTTAATTTAAAATATATTTGTAATCAATTACAATATTAATGAGAGGGAAGGAGTAAACATAATTCGATTAGATTGCTTTCAATGAAATAAGTGCAGGATAAATAGAAAGTAGACAACAACAGAATGAAAATCCACAGCCTGTTTCCAATAATTTGACCGGATCAGGAATGGAACGATTGAAGACTTCGTCTAGCGGCAAGGATAGGAATTGTACCGGCTGCCGAAGCCTGTCGCACTCCTCTGGGGGCAATGATTAATGACAGACAGATGCAATGAAATGATATTGGAGAGTGTTGCTGGAATGAAAGATGACAGGGAAAACCGGAGAACCCGGTGAAAAACCTGTCTCGCCTCCGCTTTGTCCAGCACAAATCTCGCATGGAGTGACCAGGATTTGAACCACGTAATCCAGCTCTGACAGATCGGCACGCTGCCGCTTGAACCACAGACGCTTTATACAATAAAATATGAAATTAATAACTAAAGAATGCCTGTAAGATAATACTACACTGTCTATAAACTAGTTTAAAGGAAAACTCATTCTAGTGTGAGGCAAAGTGAAATGAACTGAGTCTTACCATATGTTAGAGTTTGAAGAACATGCTTACAAATCGTTACTTCAAGGTCATCATAGGGCAAAAGACAAGTAAGGCTTTTACAGTAAACAATGGACTCAATGGTCTGTATTAGCCTCATTACTTTTCAACTTGTACAGCAGTGACATGCCTGACACCATCAGCAATAAATATTCTGCTATGCTGACGACTTAACCATCGCTGTCCAAACTGTCACATTAGAAGAGGGGGAAAGCATTCTCTCCAATGACCTGGAAACCTTGAATGCCTACTACACGAAGTGGAGACTTCGCCCAAATCCGGCTAAAACAGAAGAAGTATGCTCATTCCATCTGTGTAACGAAATAGTTCACGAAAAGCTCAACGTTGTGTTCTGCCAACAAAGAATTAAATTTAATTTCAACCCCAAGTACCTTGGCATCACCTTAGACCGTTCTTTAACATACAAAAATCACCTGGAAAATACAAGTCAGAAACTTAAGTCAAGAAACAACATCATGAAGAAACTAGCTGGTACGACATACGGGAGCTGATGCATCCACACTACGCACTACTGCTCTCACCATGGTTTATCCAGTGGCTGAATATTGTGCCCCAGTGTGGCAACGTAGTGCTCATACTAGGAAGATGGACATCCATTTGAACGAATGTATGAGAACCATGACAGTATCACTAAAATCCACCCCCAATCCCGGGGCTACATACTGACACGTCAGGAAGCAACCATACGCGAGTGGAAAAAGTGATACCATCCTGATCATCCACAGAATCTCCCAATCAATGAGGTCCTTACTGGCCTACCTCCTTCTCGTCTTAAATCAAGGAGCCCACTATGGCATGACATAACTGACTTCAATATCCAGGAAGAATAGCGTCAAAGCTGGAGCTCTGCATGTGTGAAACGCCAAGGCATCCAAGACCCCACAACTGGACTCCCAGGATTTCACCTGAAGAGACGCCAACAGACCACGCTAGATGTAATGCCATGCTACATAAGTGGGGACTTCAATAATCCCCTGCATGTGACTGCGGAGCCTCTTTCCAGTCAGTGCAGCACATTATTGAGGAGTGCCCTCTGAGGAAGTATGGTGGACCAGCCGGAGATGTCATCAGTGCTACACCCCCCTTCTTAGAATGGTTACAGCTACTAGACACTGATTTGTAAATGTGAACGCTACCAACGTTCTTGACTTGGTATATAGTGCAAATTTTCTTTTTCTTCTTTATACTTTCCATACAGTCTGAGTTCACAAAAACATTGTTACTATGTTACAATATTATCTATTCCTAGGCACAATGCATAATCTTAAATGAGAAGAGTGGAACTTAAATGGGATATCCAAAGATACCTACAATTACTAAAGGCTATAAGTAGCTATGTATATTACCCGGCGCTGCCTGGGCACTTACCCTGAAAACTGAGGATTTTTACAGTAATATTCGTCGTTTTCGATTATTTTTAATGTCATCCCCTCCGCTGGGGGTGCTAAGGGTGTCTTATCCCAAATATATTTTTCCCAGATCATCGTCATTATCATCATCACTGGCGCGACAGCCCTTTGTGGATCTTGGCCTTCTGAAGAAGTTTTCCCCATTCTTTCCTATTAAGTGCAGAGCTCCTCTAATTTTTGATTCCAAGTATCTTTACATCCTCTCTTACACGCTTGCGCGATCGTCGTAAAAAAGGCAGGCCGGCTATTCCTTCTTCAGATTTCGTAACGAGAGTTCTTTACAGATTGGGTTGCCAGCCCAACGCCAACCCCCAGCAATCCTGGAGGGGCGATGTTTTCTTTCGGGGTTGTCTCCCTTAGCTGGTGGGTCCCCATTTTGAAGCGTCGGGAACTCGCTATTTCGCCCTTACATGACAGCCGTGTACACGCAGTGTACCCGTTACCCAGGGGCCACGGCGTGGACATGCATGTATCGGACTTGATAGGAATAAATGACATTTCCTGTGCTTTATTATTACACTTCCACCAGCAAGAAGTGAACCCACAGATTCACCCACAGGGAGATTCGATTATAGGAGACATACGAAGGAGAAAACGTTCAAGATCCTGGACTAGATAAACTGTTAAGGAGGGTTGGAATGCGGATAAATAAAGTTCTTTGAACAAGAGAGAGAGAGAGAGGGAGATGGGAATACGGAATATGAAGGGGTCGATTTATCTTGATTTTGCGAGTTGGGACATGTAGAGAAACAAAGGGTGCAGGTTCGGGAGAACGAAATAAACCGTTAACTGCGTTATGTAGGAAAGATCTGCTTTCTTCCTGCGAACAGATAGCGGCCGAAGGTTTAACTTTCCTAGTAGGTATACTACTGCTGCTCCGTTTCGACAATTACATACCCTGATTCTAACAATGGCACAGAATAATGTCTGTACACAGTCAATATTACAACGATTAGAGGGTTAACAAGTAGACCAATTGGCAGAGGCCAATTCAATAATGCAGTAGGATGCAAGATACGCAGTAGGCTCTGAAGGCGTGGATATCGGTGATTTCTGAAAATCTGTACAGCAAACCGAGGAGTGATATTGCACGTGAGTTTTGTTGCATTTTTTGGGCAGGGGGGGGGGATAACAATTTAATATCCAACAACACTCCTAAGTATCGGGCGATTTGGCCATGCGCTTATGGGCGCACAGCTGTGAGCTTATATTCGGGAGATAGTAGGTTCGAACCCCACTGTCGGCAGCCCTGAAGATGGTTTTCCGTGGTTTCTCATTTTCACACCAGGCAAATGCTGGGGCTGTACCTTAATTAAGGCCAAGGCCGCGTCCTTCCCTCTCCTAGGCCTTTCCAATCCCATCGTCGCCATAAGACCTGTCGGTGCGACGTAAAGCAAGTTGAAAAAAAAACCGCTAAGTAGTTTTGTTCTCTTAGAGTTGGGGACGGTTTACCAAGGATGGAGTATTTAGTCTACTAGGGATTGGGATTTATGAACCGCCAGGCTCCTTGGCCGAATGGCCAGCGTCGTGGACTTCAGTTCAGAGGGTACCGAGTTCAATGATTAATTCCTCTGTCCGTGGGACGTGGTGTTTGTGCTCATCCCAATATGCTCCCCTTCACACACATGCAATACAGCACACTAAAAACCACCACCGAAACACGCACTTAAGGTTGGAGCCAGGAAGGGCATCCGGCCAGAAAACAGGGCCAAGTCCACATGTGTGAAACAGTTCGCTCCCCGATCCCAACCAAGGTGTGGGAAAAGCGTTTGAAGAAAAAGAAGCGTGATCGAGATGGATGTACACGTGGCAGGATTAGGATTAAGACACCTTGTAGAGAACCATTCAGACAGAGAAGTAAACCAGTTCTGTAAGGAGGTCACTTCTGTTAAAAAATCAGTTTGTTTGAATATTTTACACTCATTTGCAAAGAGTAGAATTTCACAATAACAATAACAATAATAAAGACGAATACACTCTTGAGTCTATAAGCATCGCCTCATGATCGGTGCTCGAGGGACCATTCCCCGGCTACGTGTGGAGTTTTGAAATGATTTTGATTAAGTTCTGACCTTCTCGACTCAATTGTGACAACCACATTAAAGGGATCGGTAACCATCTTCGAAACCACACCTTTAGACCTTAACAGCCACTTTAAGGTACTCTGTTTCCATTTACCTTTCATGACATTATATTCATAGAACACGCTGTAAAGTAAATCGAAGCCCGTAAGATATGTCGATGATATTATTTTGTCTGAGTCTGAAAAAGATCTGGAGAAACTGCTGAATGGTATGGACAGAGTCTTGTAGAAGGGGTACAAGTTGAAAGTAAATAAATCCAAAGGAAAAGTAATGGATTGCAGTCCAACGAATTCGGGTGGTGCAGGAAACATTAAATTAGATAATGAAGTCTTAAGGGAAGCAGATGAATATTGTTACATGGGTTTAGAATAACTAACGATAACAGAAGTAAGGGATGACGTAAAATACAGACTAGCACAAGCAAGGAAGAGCTTTCTTACTCGCTTCGAACATTGATAGGGGAATTAGAAAGATAGTTTAGAAGACGTTCGTCTGGAGCGTGGCATTGTATTGAAGCGAAACATGGACGATAACTAGCTCAGAAAGAAAGAGAATGGAACTTTTTAAAAAGCAATGTTACAAAAGAATGCTGAGATTGAGATGGGAATGATTTGGGGAAATTCAACCAGAAGAAGAGATAGAATGATATGACTTATATTAAGACACCCAGGACTTGTTCATTTGGTGTTTGAGGACCGTGTAGGCCAGGGCCTCTCAAATGCCCAAAATCTCACGCGTGCAGGTCGAGGCGCAAGAGCTCCGTGCACTGTGCATCGGTGCCGCTCGGCATGGCTCGGATCAACGCTTCGTCTCTGGGCTACTCGGCTAAGCTCGGCTCTACTCGGCTATACTCGGCTCAACTCAGCCCGGATTTTGAGCGCTACGGTGCAAGTGGGGCAGAGGGAGACAGGCGGAGCGAGCGAGACAGGCGTGAGGAAAGAGAGAGTAAGCGCTATTGCTCCAAATCGAAGAGTGGGGAGTCTGCACTCTGGTCAACCAAGCCTGGTCTTTTGCACCGTGCACAGTGCATGCACCACGCGCATGCATCCTGAGAGGCCCTGGTGTAGGCGGTATGAACGGTAGGGGTAGGGTTGTGCATGAATATGACAGACTATTGGGAAAAGAAGACTGAAATTCTATGCACGCCTCTTTAGAATGGATGGAAAGCGATTGACGAAACAAATCTTACAGACACTTGATGGTAGACGTAAGGATTCCAGGAGGTGAGGAAATAATTCAACAAGGCTGGACTGAGGCGAGAGAACATCTCAAATCGAGCACAGTACCGGTTAAAAATCAAACACTCCAAGAGATTCTATGAAGAATAAAAGCAGAGCAGTGATTACATGATGGGAAAAAACGGCAGGCTGCCAAGGAAAGAATCCAGCGAGTCTGGGCTACAAAAATTATTTCAAAACATGTGTAATATTTATTAGATGGTCCTTATTGTTGCCCTAAACGGATAATAATAATAATAATAATAATAATAATAATAATAATAATAATAATAATAATAATACCACCGGTCGAGTTGGCCATGCAGTTAGGGGCATGCAGCTGTGAGCTTGCATCCGGGAGATAGTGGGTTCGAGACCCACTGTCGGTAGCTCTTAAGATGGTTTTCCGTGGTTTCCCATGTTTACACCAGGCAAACGCTGAGGCTGTACCTTAATCAAGGCCACGGCTGCTTCCTTCCCACTCCCAGCCCTTTCCTATAAGACCTATCGGTGTCGGCGCGACGTTAAGCCAATTGTAATAATAATAATAATAATAATAATAATAATAATAATAATAATAATAATAATAATAATAATAATAATAATAATAAAATGAAACCTATAAGTATCTCTGCTTTGAGCAATCAATGAAGATCGAAAATAAACTTCAGAAAGAAAAACTCATACAGAAATCTCAGCACAGACTCCGCCTCGTCTTAGAAACTAAGGTTAACGCTTCCAACCTTTCAAAGGCAATCAGTACATATGTTGCAACTGCACTTACACATTAATTTGGCATTCAAAACTGGTCTCAAACAGATCTAGAAAACATCAGTCGCACAATAAGGACAATGCTTATTAAACACAAAATCATTCATAGAGAGCGTTACAATGCCGAGAAGAGAGGGGGAGTTATAGCTCTACACAACCAACAAGTAATAAACCTGAGGATATACTTTCATTGCCGGACGTATGACAGCATTCTGCATGAAGCTGTGGTTGTTGCAGATCTAAACTACACCTCTCTGAATATACATGAATATCACATAAATATCAAAGACATCAACATCCTGCACAGGTAAAAGATAGAGAGAAGGGCCAGTGAAGAATTTCATGGAAGATACTACATCCAGAGCATGATGAGAACATTAATAAACAAAGCACGGATTTTTATGCAATAACTGGTTAGATTGCTATCTAATTTGGTTAGAAGGAAGTGTCGGCCACCTGGTCTTCCATAATGTATCAAGAGTAACATAAATATTATAGGGGTTCTGGTGGGCCGTACCCCTAATGTTTATGCAAACCCCATAGCACTATCGTTGTGAAGGTAGACTATGCATGCTACTCACATCAGTGAGTTTGCGTTCTAACCTATTAATGCATTAAAATTCGGGCTCTATATAATAAACAACTGTCAAACTCATCGCTGTTTAGGGGAGAGTTATTTCCAGAAACTGAGGGATTCAACCAGGCAATCCAAGGTAAAGTGATCTCAACAAAGAGTTATAGGAAACACATCCTTAAAGAATGACGAGTGCAAGAAATGCAACAGCAGTGCAGAAACCATTGAGCACATCATCAGCAACTACAGATTACTAGCGCCAACATCGTACACTGACAGACATAACGATGTAGCCAAAGTTATACATCAATAAATTGCCCTGACCCGATCTTTGATCCAGAACAGAGTGCCTTACTACAAATACTCCCCGCTAAGTGTACTGGAAAATGAAAACTTTAAACTGTACTAGGATGGAACGATACAAATAGATAAACAACTCCGCACAATAGACCAGGCATAACATTAACAGATAAAAATAATCAACACACATATCTCTTTGATATCGCTATCCTGAATGACCAGAATATGAAACAGAAATGCAGGGAGAAGGTCGATGAATATACTCCTCTGGCTATTGAAGTAGCAAGGATCTGGAAACAAGACAGAGTGACAATTCTTCCTTTTCTCCTTTCTCCCACTGGACTCACACCAAAATCATTTCCAGAAAACTTAATGAAACTACAGCTCCCCATCTTCACTCACAATATGGCACAAAAGGCTGTAATTTTGAAGACCTGCAACATTCCTGAATGTTCAGTACGGACCATAAATTGAAAAGGCTGCAACCTTTAAAACGAAGAGAATAATGAAGGCTGGAAGCCTCCGTGGCTCAGGCGGCAGCGCGCCGGCCTCTCACCGCTGGGTTCCGTTGTTCAAATCCCTGTCACTCCATGTCAGATTTGTACTGGACAAAGCGGAGGCGGGACAGGTTTTTCTCCGGGTGTTCCGGTCTTCCCTGTTATCTTTCAATCCAGCAACATTCTCCAGTATCATTTCCTTTCATCTGTCATTCATTAATCATTGCCCCAGAGGAGTGCGACAGGCTTCGGCAGCCGGCACAATTCCTATCCTCGCCGCTAGATTGGGGCTTCATTCATTCCATTCCTGACCCGGTGAAATGACTGGAAACAGAATAATATATAAGTTATATAAATTATGATTGAGCTCTATTACTTATATTATGTAAAATATCAAAATCCGTGCTATATTACCAACTATAAAATTGTGTAATAAAGAATAATATTAATAATAATTGATATATTTTGGACGTTAATACAGAATGGATGAAAACGGGTTAACCAAACAGATCTTCAGATATATTTGGAACAAGAAGTCAACAACAACCTGGACTCATGAAGTCAAGAAACGTTATAATACAAGAAGCAATAGCAGAGAGAAAAAGATGTTTAGAAAGAAAATGTTCAAAATGGAGGGATTCCAAGGTTTGGGAGTGAAAGGAAACAAGCTCAAAATGATCCGAAGAGAAGAAAAGGAGATATAGTGAACAGATGATTTTTTTTACAAACAGTTGGGAACAATGGCAGGAGGGTACTTGGAATGAGGAGATAAAGGCTCATTAGGAATGAACTCGATGGATGAAGCTGTACGCATAAACCTGCTTCGGTGGTGGGGTCATGTGAGGCGAATCGAGGAAGATAGGTTACCTCGGAGAATAATGGACTCTGTTATGGAGGGCAAGAGAAGTAGAGGGACACCAAGACGACGATGGTTAGACTCAGTTTCTAACGATTTAAAAATAAGAGGTATTGAAATAAATGAGGCCACAGCACTAGTTGCAAATGGAGGGTTGTGGTGACGTTTAGTAAATTCACAGATGCTTGCAGACTGAACGCTGAAAGGCATAACGGTCTATAATGATAATGTATGTATCTATGTATGTTGCTTTACGTCGCACCGACGCAGATAGGTTTTATGCCGGCGATATGATAGGAAAGGGCTAGGAGTGGGATGGGAGCAGCCGTGCCCTTAATTAAGGTACAGCTCCAGCATTTTCCTGGTGGGAAAATGGGAAACCACGGCAAACTATCTTCAGGGCTGCCGACAGTGGTGTTCGAACCCAATATCTTCCGAATATTGGATACTGGCCGCACTTAAGCGACTGCAGCTATCGAGCTCGGAATGAGTAGATGAAAGAGTATTCGAGGAAGAAGGAACAACAAAAGATGAAGCATTGAAGACCATAACGGAATAATAATAATAATAATAATAATAATAATAATAATAATAATAATAATAATAATAATAATAATAATAATAATAATAACCTACAACCTGTTTTCCAGTTATTGACCGGGTCAGGGATGAAATGAATGAAGCCCCCATCTTGAGGCGAGGATAGGAATTGTGCCGGCTGCCAAAGCTTGCCGCACTCCTCTGGGGGCAATGATTAATGACTGACAGATGAAATGAAAATATACTGGAGAGTGTTGCTGGAATGAAAGAGGACAGGGTAAACTGGAGTACCCGGAGAAAAACCTGTCCCGCCTCCGCTTTGTCCAGCATAAATCTCGCATGGAGTGACCGGGATATGAACCACGGAACCCAGCGGTGAAAGGCCGACGCGCTGCCGCCTGAGCCACGGAGGCTAAATAATAATAATAATAATAATAATAATAATAATAATAATAATAATGATAATGATTTTTATGTCCGACTAATTACTTTTTTGATTTTCGGAGACGCCGACGTGGCGAAATTTATCTCCGCAGGAGTTCTCTTACGTGCCAGTAAGTCTGCCGACATGAGGCTGTCATATTTGAGCACTTTGAAATACCACTGGACTGAGCCAGAATCGAACCTGCCATGTTGGGCTCGGAAGGGCAGCGCTCTACCGTCCAAGCTAGTCAGCTCGGCAAGCAGTGTATTTAGTTCAAATCTCACTGTCGGCAGCCCTGTAGATGGTTTTCCGTGGTTTCCCATTTTCACACCAGGCAAATGCTGGGGCTGTACCTTAATTAAGGCCACGGTCGCTTCCTTCCCACTCCTAGGCCTTTCCTATCCCGTCGTCGCCATAAGACCTATCTGTGTCGGTGCGACGTAAAGCAAATTCTAAAAACAAAAAACAAAATAAGCAGTATTTATGTATTGTATATTATAATAGTTTAACATGTTTTGAATCCAGTGTTGTGTTCATTTCTTCAGTTATGGTTCTGACAACACAGGAGAAAGTGTTTATCACCGAGCGAGTGGCAGCGTGGCTTGCGTCACGTAGCTGTCAGCTTAAATGTGGGACATAATGGGTTCGAATCCCACTGTCGCAGTCCTGAAGATGGTTTTCCGTGGTTTCCCATTTTCTCACAAGGCGAATGCTGGGGCTCTACCTTATTCAACGTCGAAGGGTGTAGAATGAGTCTCGGCCCTCAAGTGGCCACGGCTGGTCCATGGTCCGACAGCTCTGCACTCCGATCGGCCAACCGAGCAGAGAAGGAGTGGCCACGGCTCTACGCCTCAGTACTCGGGAGTCGGAGAGCGACTGGTCCTCACTGTCGGCTGACCTGAGAATGTTTTCCGTGATTTCCCGTTCTCCTGCACTGAGGCGAATACCGGGATAGTTCCTAGTATAGGTCACGGCTGACAACACCCTTCTTCTTCTTCTTCTTCTTCTTCTCCTCCCTTCTGATCTGACCTGTGAGAGACGGCGTCACCGTCTAGCAGGACCGCCTCTCCCTTCAGGGGAGGAATAAGAACATTTATAGGTCATTCCATTAAAAAAAACAGTGTCGCTCTATGACAACAGGGTTGCCATATCAAACGTCTCTGCATCACGGGAAAACGTTGGCACGTAAATTTGCGAAACTCAGTTTTTTTTTTTTTTTTGCTATTTGCTTTAGGTCGCACCGACGCAGATATGTCTTACGGCGACGATGGGATAGGAAAGACCTAGGAATTGGAAGGAAGCGGCCGTGGCCTTATTTAAAGTACATCCCCGGCATTTGCCTGGTTTGAAAATGGCAAACCACGTAAAACCATCTTCAAGGCTGCCGACAGTGGGACGAACCCACTATCTCCTGATTACTGGATACTGGCCGCACTTAAGCGAAACTCGGTTTTTAAGTTCGAGATAAAAGGGAGAAGAAATTAAGCTGCAAATTAAGCATACTTGACTTTTGTTTCTTCCTCAGCCTCATCCGTACAGTTAATAAATTACTGTATTCATGTTAAAGAAAGAAATCGCACACGTAGAAATCACAGCGCGACAACGGAATCTCTTACCAGTGGACGGCAGAAGCATGTCCAGCAGCTCAGCTTTTAAACATGCCTGCGTCAAAATACTAGGTAAACACGAATGAATGATCAAGTTTTGACTTGAAAACACCTCCTCCTACCGCTTTTTCATAATTATTTCCCTTTTCCTTTCACAGATCTTCTTCTTCTCGTTACTAATCCTTCTCTTCACCTCTCAATTGAAGGCGATATCTCGGTACATTGTAGAAATGTATATATTTTCTAAACTTTCTCTTATGTAGTAGTTATATTATATCTTTAATGTAGGCCTACCCTGCGTACGATGTGTATTATATAGATGACATGATTTGTTTTTTTGCGTGTGATTATTTTTACTAATACTATTTCTGTTAATATTGTTTATGTATTATTGTCATCAGTAGTTATTATTAACAGTATCCTAGGTTAAGACTGGTTAAGTGCAAGAAAGGCAGTACATCCCTAACTTTGGCAGAATAAACAAAACATATTATTATTATTATTATTATTATTATTATTATTATTATTATTATTATTATTATTGTTATTAATTTATTTTTTAAATTTTCGTTTCAGCCATCTATGGGCTACGATTACGCAATTTCATTGCTTTCTCAAGTTCTTTGTCCTTCCTATTTCGCCAGTATTCCTTCATCCGTTGGCTTGCTCGTGCCCATTCTTCTGCCGAGAATACTCTATTCTTCCTCGTTATCTCATCAGCTAGGTCCTTCACCTCCGCAACTCTCTGCCTGAAGATTTTTCTGTTTGTTATATCTTCTGCTGTGATCCCACATTTTTCTAAATCTCGGTGGACTTCTTTTACCCATGGGACTTGTGTCTTCCTGCTCTCCTGGAAGGTGAGGATCCTGTTGGCGAGTCACTCTGATCCCATCCTTTTAATATGTCCGTAGAACGTCAATCTCCTCTTTTTCATTGTGGTGGTGATGTTTTCAAATTGTTGGTATAGTTCTCGGTTTGGTCTCATGCGAAACGTTAACTTGTCTGATGATTTTATGGGTCCATTATTATTATTATTATTATTATTATTATTATTATTATTATTATTATTATTATTATTATTATTATTATTATTATTATTATTATTATTATTATTATTATTATTAATAATAATAATAATAATTATAATAATAATTATAATTATTAATAATAATAATAATCATAATCATATGTAACACTCACTAACACAAGACAAGAAGGCACTGATATAAAGCCTAAGAAACATACACACCACATAAATAGACGACTTTTCTACAAAATTAATAAACTGCCAGGATTCACAGAGTAACGGATTACACCAGAGCAGCGCAGAAGAGAAATGAAATAAAGCAACAAAGCGATGGCTGTTCGCTTCCTTCCCACTCCAATGCCTTTCCTATCCCACCGTTGCCAAAAGAGCTATCTGTGTCGGTGCGACATATTACTGTGTGTTGTGCTCCATTGACACGGGTTGATCATCCCTTGTCAATAACTTTCGTGTTAAAGAAATTTGCAGAGGTTTTAGGGAATGGAACTGTATTCCATACTAATTGCTTCTTCTCTGCTGACATAAACCGGCTGTCTTCTCAAACTGATTGGAACATAACTTTGTTATTGTACAAATAGTTCACATTCTTCTTCAATAAATCAGGCCTCCCACTATTTGCAAGCATTTCTTTTTTCTTTCTTTCTTAATCTGTTTACCCTCCAGGGTTAGTGTTTGCCTCGGACTCACCAAAGGATCTCACCTCTACCGCCTCAAGGGCAGTGACCTGGAGCATGAGACTATGGGTCGGGGATAAAACTGGGCAGGAGGACCAACACCTCACCCGGGTGGCCTCACCTGCTATGCTGAACAGGGGCCTTGTGAGGGGATGGGAAGATTGGAAGCGACAGACAAGGAAGAGGGAAGGAAGCGGCCGTGGACTTAAGTTAGGTACCATCTCTGTATTTGCCTGGAGAAGTGGGAAACCACGGATAAACACTTCGAGGAAGGCTGAGGTGGGAATCAAACCCCCTCTACTCAGTTGACCCCCAGAGGCTGAGTGGACCCTGTTACAACCTTCGTACAACTTTTTCAAATTTCGTGGTAGAGCCGGGAATCAAATCCGGGCTTCTTGGCGTGGCAGCTAATCACACTAACCACTGCACCACAGAGGCGGACAAACAGTTGTTTGTTGTTGGTCATCAGCCCAGAGGCTGTTTGGATCCTCAAATAGTACCACAAAAGGCTATGCAGTTATAGGGAAACCGCAAAACCCATTGGCAGAGCCCAAATGAGGCGTACTAGGCAAGATGAGGAGTGAGGTAGTTTGCCATTGCCTTCCTCACTGGGCCAGCCGGTGCTACTGCAGTACGACTGACCCTATGAGCAACACCTTTCATGACACTCAGACAGACTGGTTGTGCTCTGAATGCCATTACTCAGCACCACCCATACCCCAGCAGCTTCCATATTGTCACAGCCATGGATGAGACTGGGACTTCAGTGGAAGCTAAACTTTGCTCTGGCCTGTGCCAACAGACGGATACAAAAATAGTGTGTCCATCAAGAAATGGCAACAGGCGGAACAATTGTTTATACATTGAAAATTAAAACACCGTTACGTGTTAGAGGTTACGACTGCGTTAGAACGTTATTTAATTTCATAATTCGAATGATTACCCTTTGAGTTACCTACTTATCTGAAGTTACAGTTCTGAATCATCGCGATATACTCTACTATCCGAAAATGTAAGCAGTAGTTCAAGCTTTACTATACAGGATCGTTAGAAAACCTAAAGAATGATAGCTCTGGCGTCTTCTTGTAATTGAGCAGTTTATTGCGCCAAACATATGTCCTTTCGTAAATCCCTTGTTAATTTAATAGAAAATAAATCATCTATAATGGAATGACGACATGCTTACATCGCAAAACATATACCAACTTCACACATCCCAGTAGACCGGTAGCTTTCTGGCCACGAGGAGCGCTGCAGTCGCATGGATGAAAGAAATGAGCCTAGCTTCGCGACTGTGTATTACACAGTAGTACTTTTGCAGTAGTACAATTTAATTAGTGCATTTACCCCACAACTTACACCAGAATTTTTAAGTCCACTTGTCATATCCTAAGGATAGGCAAGCTGAGGACTGGAAAGGGTTCTTTGAATGCAGTATACTCTAGAATGAGAACACCAAGTTAAGGTGGCTTAATGCCAATAATCACTATATTGAAATTGCCAAAGTTATTCACTGTACATATATATATACAATTATTTATAACTCTTTAGGTTAAAATGACTCCTGAATTAGGGAACTGCCTATTCTACGCATTAATCTGTTTAACTAAGAAGTTCTTGTTCTGACGAATATAAGAAGTGTGAGGACTCCTTGAGTTCAAGCGCGCCCCACCAGGCAGCGCTAGAGTGGGCAAGTTCCACATTACCGATCAGCTGGTCTTAGGAAGTATTAAAAAAGCTATGAGAGATTACAATTAAAATACCACGGCAGCGTACAATGGAAAAAGTCATACATGGAAATATGAGCTACGGTCTTTATCACATGTTACTGGAGTGTGCATATACAGATAAATAACACATAACTCACAGCATATTAGAACAAGCACCTGAGAACTATTTAAAGGTAACTTAATACTATGCTTACCAACTCAATTTGTCGGTTACTGGACTTTCGAAAACTTTAAAGATTTGGCGGATATTCGAGATTTCCTTCGTTTTTAAGAAAAATCGGCACTTCAGATAATGATAAACAAGTCTGGGGATTATATCCATAACATGTTGAAGACAACAGCTAGCTTCTGAAGGATCAACTGAAATATTTTCTATGGAATTGATGCAATCAAACAATATTACGCCTCATAACGATTTTGACTTCAGTAATACATTCATAATTTCTTGGCCATTTTTTCAAATTGATTTCTATCTTTCGTTGGTGAAAAAGTTTCATCCATAGTCTGACTTACAGCCAGTCACAAGACAGTACAGCTTGCTGAACTATTAAATTAATCAAGCCACATATGATATATGCTTGATGTACACAATGAACTGAAATAAGGAACTGAAAGCAAAGAAAATTCAACTTATTTACAGAAATTTCTCGCACAGAAACGTCTCTCGCAATTTTATACACACGGCTGGATACAATCGCTTGCGGGATCACAAACCGCCATACTATAAAGACTTAGTCCCCAGCGAGGGATCTCACCTCTATCGCCTCAAGGGCAGTGTCCTGGAGCGTGAGACTTGCAGTCGGAGGATACAACTGCAAAGGAGGCGCCCTCACCTGCTATGCGGAACAGGGGCCTTGTGAGGGGTGGGAAGATTGGAAGGAATAGACGAGGAAGAGCGAAGGCTCAATCTAGGTACCATTTAGGCATTTGCCTGGAGGAAAAGTGGGAAACCACGGAAAGCCACTTCGAGGATGGCTGAGTTGGGAATCGAGCCCCCCTCCACTTAGTTAACCTCCCAAGGCTGACTGGACCCCGTTCCAGCCCTCGTACCACTTTTCAAATTTCGTTGCAGAGCAGGGAATCGAATCAGGGCCTACGGGGGTGGCAACTAATCACACTAACCACTTCACCACAGAGGCGGCGTATATATATCAATTACCCTGATTTGTAATAGGCACTTGAATATTATTTCGTTTCCGTATTTATTAAGTATTCGCTCGCTGGTTAAGTGTGAGGAAATGATAGGTGTCTCAGAGTTTCCTGTTAAAATAAATGATCACCGAGCTCGATAGCTGCAGCCGCTTAAGTGCGGTCAGTATTCAGTATTCGGGAGATAATGGGTTCGAACCCCACTCTCGGCAGCCCTGAAGATGGTTTTCCGTGGTTTCCCATTTTCACACCAGGCAAATGCTGGGGCTCTATTTTAATCAAGACCACGACCACTTCCTTCCCACTTCTATCCCATTCCTATCCCATCGTCGCCATAAGACCTGTCTATGTCGGTGCGACGTAAAGCAACTTGTACAAAAAAAAGAAAAAAAAAGAAAAGATCCATCTATCGACAATCGAACCACGATATCTCGAACCTCCATTACTCAAATTTTCAGTATCTCGAAGTAACTTTAATTTCCCAGCCGTTTGGCCTATTCTTCACGTGTATTTATTTCTCTATTACTCGGCATTTGGTTACACGAATTTCTCGATTTCTCGAAGCACACGTTTCCTCCCTTGAAGCAAAAAATACCCTGTAACTCGAATTTTGTGCAACATTAACTGTGCAATACGGCATTTGTGGTTTGTGAGGAACAGTTAACAAGTAAAGAAAGGGTTACAGTGATGGTAGGAGCTAATATGACGGGAACCGAAAAAAACAAACTTCTAGTGATCGGAAAATCGGCGAAAGCTCGTTGTTTTTCGGGTGTAAATTCATTACCGGTCACACACGAAAGCAACCCCAGAAGTTGTGGATGACAAGCTCGATTCATGAATCCTGGCTGCGTTGTTTCGAACATCATCATCATCATCTGTTTACCCTCCAGGTTCGGCTTTTCCCTCGGACTCAGCGAGGGATCCCACCTCTACCGCCTCAAGGGCAGTGTCCTGGAGCTTCAGACTCTGGGTCGGGGGATACAACGGGGGAGAATGACCAGTACCTCGGCCAGGCGGCCTCACCTGCTATGCTGAACAGGGGCCTTGTGGAGGGATGGGAAGATTGGAAGGGATAGGCAAGGAAGAGAGAAAGAAGCGGCCGTGGCCTTAAGTTAGGTACCATCCCGGCATTCGCCTGGAGGAGAAGTGGGAAACCACGGGAAACCACTTCCAGGATGGCTGAGGTGGGAATCGAACCCCCCTCTACTCAGTTGACCCCCAGAGGCTGAGTGGACCCTGTTACAGCCCTCGTACCACTTTTCAAATTTCGTGGCAGAGCCGGGAATCGAACCCGGACCTCCGGGGGTGGCAGCTAATCACGCTAACCACTACACCACAGAGGTGTTTCGAACATACAGTCGAATATAAATGACTGTGTTTCCCACAGCAATAAATGTTTTTGAAAAGTACGTGGAAGAAAAGAAGGGTAACAGTAGAAAACAGGAGAGACTAAGGAATTATTTCCAAAGCTGTTAACCGAGGTATGCTTCTTGTTTCCCTACTGTATGTACTGTATTCTGTCTTCTAAAAAGTTACTTTAATAAGGGTCGTAATTAAAGCGATGCCGTAAAATACAAGTGTCCGCCTCTGTGGTGTAGTGGTTACTATGATTAGCTGCCTCCCCGAGAGGTCCGGGTTCGATTCCCGGCTCTGCCACGAAATTGAAAAAAATGGTACGATGGCTGGAACGGGGTCCACTCAGCCTCGGGAGGTCAACTGAGTAGAGGTGGGTTTGATTCCCGCCTCAGCCAACCTGGAATTGTTTTCCCGTGGTTTCCCACTTCTCCTCCAGGCAAATGCCGGGATGGTACCTAACTTAAGGCCACTGCCAAGCTCGATAGCTGCATTCGATTAAGTGCGGCCAGTATCCAGTATTCAGGAGATAGTAGGTTGGAACCACATTGTTGGCAGCCATGAAAAAGGTTTTCCGTGGTTTCCCATTTTCACACCAGCCAAATGCTGGGCCTGTACCTTAATTAAGGCCACAGCCGCTTCCTTCCCACTCCTAGCCCTTCCCTGTCCCATCGTCGCCATAAGACCTTTTTTAAATTTTTTTTGCTAGTTGTTTTACGTCGCACCGACACAGATAGGTCTTATGGCGACGATGGGACAGGAAAGGGCTAGGAGTGGGAAGGAAGCGGCCGTGGCCTTAATTAAGGTACAGCCCCAGCATTTGCTTGGTGTGAAAATGGGAAAGCACGGAAAACTATTTTCACGGCTGCCGACAGCGGGGTTCAAACCTGCTATCTCCCGAATACTGGGTACTGGCCATAAGACCTACCTGTGTCAGTGTGACGTAAAGCAACTAGCAAAAAAAAAAAAAAAACTAACAACACCTTCCCTCTTCCTTGTCTATCCATTCCAATCTACCCATCCCCCCCACAAGGCCCCTGTTCAGCATAGCAGGTGAGGCCGCCCGGACGAGGTACTGTTCATCCTCCCTAGTTGTATCGCCAGAGTCTGATGCTCCAGGGCATTGTCCTTGAGGCGGTAGAGGTGGGATCCCTCGCTGAGTCCCAGGGAAAAACCGACCCTGGAGGGTAAACAGATAAAAAAGGAGAAGAATAAGAATAAGAAGTAAAATACAAGTTTGTTAGTATATTTTTAAATACTTTAAAACATACTGTATTCATTATAAGTCTGTAGATACATACATACGTACGATTCAATTATGCGCTATATACGCTTCCGAGGTTCCACTGTATCTATATCCCTTTAAGGTTGATTTGTTGGTTAGTTAAGATACTTTGTGTCGTATTGAAGACTACTCTTGATTTGGCATCTGTATTTTCATTTTTTTTAAGTTTCTTGTTTAGTTTAATACTTTAATATTATAAAAATGTAGTTACTGTTTTCATAAATCTGCATTGTATTATAAGAAGACGCTGCATAAAGGGGCTTTTCAGTCTCAGTGGCATGTAAATCATGATCAATAAATTCAAATTCAAATTCAAATTCTTCTGAAGAAGCAAGAGTACTAAAGAAGACATCCTAAGTCTGGTAACCCCAGCTTGTCTCCTTCCAAAATCCGCTGCTGCTAGCTGGTGTGTAGCAAGAGCTGTCGTCATAGTGGGTATCGATGTGTCTTGTTGTGTGGCTTATGGCACACCGGGCAGACAGCTGCCCTATGAAGTGAAAGTGATACCTCGTCTGGTCTAATTAGGGAATGTAAGATCGACAATTCGCCGAGTGTGTGTTTCACAATTACTTCTTTTAATTTGTCCCACTCTCACCCATATCTGTGGAAAGTGATTTATGTCGGGCCGCTACAAACAACTGTCGTTCAAGTGTTCCCTTCTCAATGAAAGTGGTGTAATACGTAACTCGGTTCACTTTAAAATTAGAAAGGCTCGGTGACTGACCGGTCTTTCTCAACCCTCCTAGCCTAAAGCTGTGATTCCCAAACTTTTCGCTCTGACTGGTTAGGTTTTAATGAGCAAAATAAGGATTTAGTAACACTGTTAGAGGCCAGCCGCTCTTATGTCTGTTGTACACCAGCAAATGTTTCTTTCAGTTCAGAACTTCGCAAGAAAATCTTGCCAAAGATTGTTCATCATTGCTGCAGGTTTGACAAGATTTGAAAGGATTGATAGCATTTTGTTTAGTACTACTACCACTAGTACTAATCATCATCATCATCATCATCATCATCATCATCATCATCTGTTTACCCTCCAGGTTCGGTTTTTCCCTCGGACTTAGCGAGGGATCCCACCTCTACCGCCTCAAGGGCAGTGTCCTGGAGCTTCAGACTCTTGGTCGGGGGATACAACTGGGGAGTATGACCAGTACCTCGCCCAGGCGGCCTCACCTGCTATGCTGAACAGGGGCCTTGTGGAGGGATGGGAAGATTGGAAGGGATAGGCAAGGAAGAGGGAAGGAAGCGGCCGTGGCCGTAAGTTAGGTACCATCCCGGCATTCGCCTGGAGGAGAAGTGGGAAACCACGGAAAACCACTTCCAGGATGGCTGAGGTGGGAATCGAACCCACCTCTACTCAGTTGACCTCCCGAGGCTGAGTGGACCCCGTACCACTTTTCAAATTTCGTGGCAGAGCCGGGAATCGAACCCGGGCCTCCGGGGGTGGCAGCTAATCACGCTAACCACTACACCACAGAGGCGGACACTAGTACTAATACTGCTCATAATGATAACCTACAACCTGTTTTCTAGGCAATGACCGGGTCAGGGATGGAATGGGGTGAGGATAGGAACTGTGCCGACTGCCGAAGCCTGACGCACTCCTGACAGACAAATGAAATGGAAAAAAAAAAAAAAAAAATGGCGTATGGGCTTCTAGTGCCGGGAGTGTCCGAGGACATCCTCGGCTCGCCAGGTGCAGGTCTTTTGATTTGACTCTCGTAGGCGACCTGCGCGTCGTGATGAGGATGAAATGATGATGAAGACGACACACACACACCCAGCCCCGTTGCTGGAGAAGTTAACCAATTAAGGTTAAAATTCCCTACCCTGCCGGGAATCGAACCCGGGACTCCTGTGACCATAGGCCAGCACGCTAACCATCTAACCATATAGACGGACACAAATGAAATGAAGTGATACTGGAGAGTGTTGCTGGAATGATAGATGTCAGATGTCTGGAGAAAAAACTGTCCCGCCTCCGCTCTGTCCAGCACAAATCTCACATGGAGTGACCGGGGTTTGAACCACGGAACCCAGCGGTGAGAGGCCGACGCGCTGCCGTCTGAGCCACGGAGGCTACTACCACTACTACTACTACTACTACTACTAAAAATTTTCATTTCTGGGATCAAGACGTGGGGTACCACTAGAATTAGGTTACCCCTTTTTGATGGTTGGTTTATTGAACGTAAAGCCTTAAGCGTTTTGAGCTACAGCCAATAGCCAACGGAGAAGCCTGCTGTTTTGTCAAGGCTGTTTCACAGGCTACTGTCAATAATCAACGTCTGATCGGTGGAGATGGTAGCTTAAGGTTTAGCAAATTAAAGTCCAGCTTTGTGGCTAAGTGGTTAGAATGCTTGCTTTTGGTCCGATGGCCCCGGTTCAATTCTCAAAATCAACCCCTTCTTACTCTTAATTTCGCTGGCTTATGGAATGGGTGTTTATGACGTCTTCGCCATTCATTTTATCCTTTTTTTTTTTTTGCTAGCGGCTTTACGTCGCACCGACACAGATAGGTCTTATGGCGACGATGGGATAGGAAAGGCCTAGGAGTTGGAAGGAAGCGGCCGTGGCCTTAATTAAGGTACAGCCCCAGCATTTGCCTGGTGTGAAAATGGGAAACCACGGAAAACCATCTTCAGGGCTGTCGATAGTGCGATTCGAACCTACTATCTCCCGGATGCAAGCTCACAGCCATTTTATCCTTATTAGGCCACCACGAAGCCTATACAGATACCATGCACCGTCATTATTATTATTATTATTATTATTATTATTATTATTATTATTATCCGACTCCTTGGCTGACTTGGCAACGTTGGGGCCTTCGGTTCAGAGGGTCCCGGGTTCGATTCTCGGCCGGGTCGGAAATTTTAATCGCTCCTGACTAATTCTTCTGGCTCGGAGACTCGGCATTTGTGTTTGTTCTCAACAATTTCCTTTTCATATTCAGACAACACACTATAATACCAACCCCCACAGAAACACGCAATTGGGAACATGCATCATTTTCAAAAACATTTGTTTTGAAAAGTACACCAATGAAATAGTACGTAAACGTATTGCATTGTGGTATGTTGCCTTGTTTTCTACCATTAAAAACATATTTAATAGTGCCTTTCCGCAAGGCGAGTGAAACGGCCTCTGACGTAAGCGGCGCGCTGTGACGTCACGATCCAGTACCGCGTGGAGCTCTACCAGCCGTTGTGCATCAGCCGTTGCTAAAAGCCGATTGTTTATTATTCATGATCGCGAATAACTTCGAAATGACAGAAGAAAGGTTCAAAACAGCACAGTCAGACAATCTACCATGTGTAGATGTCATCATTCTTGAAAAATGTGACTTTTGTGGCCGCAGAAATTCGCGGATAACAAGCAAGTTTGTAAGTGGCGTCTTTTATGTACGTGCAATGTACTGTAACCCATAGTATTAGGATAACAACAAACCTGGATAGAAATAACATCACTTTCAAAATTTCCTTCTAGACTGATTCCCATATTAAAGAATAACATTACATTTTCGGGCTTTCAGCATTAGTAAAGTAAGAAATCGGATTTCAGCACTAACATAAAAATATAGGTAGCATTATAGTACTAGTCCGCTTCTGTGGTGTAGTGGTTAATGTGTGCCACTCCCGGAGGCCCGGTTTCGATTCCCGGCTCTGCCATGAAAGTTGAAAATAAGTAGTACGAGGGCTGGAACGGGGTCTACTCAGCCTCGGGAGGTCAACTGAGTAGAAGGGTTTCGAATCCCACCTCAGCCATCCTCGAAGTGGTTTTTCGTATTTTCCTACTTCTCCTCCAGGCACCTAAGGCCACGGCCGTTTCCTTCCCTCTTCCTTGTCTATCCCTTCCGATCCTCCCATCCTCCAACAAGGCCCTGTTGAGCATAACAGGTGAGGCCGCCTGGGCGAGGTAATGGCCCTCCTCACCAGTTTCATCACCATACTCAAAGTCTCACGTTCCAGGACACTGCCCTTGAAGTGGTAGAGGTGAAATCCCTCGCTGAGTCCGAGAGAAAACCAACCCTGAAGGATAAACTGATTAAGAAAGAAAGAAAGAAAGAAGGAAAGAAAGAAAGAAAGATCATAGTACTATAGGGCTATAATCTATCATTCCCCAAAAAATATATATTTATGGTTGGGACAACTGGCCTACCCACTTCCGGGGCCCATGAAAGAGAATTAAATATCTTTGTGGAGGGAAAAAGTTAAACATGATAAAGATAAATATGACTTCATCTAGTTTTCACAAGTCGGGCTGAGTGGTTCAGACTGTTGAGGTGCTGGCCTTCTGACCCCAACTTGGCAGGTTCGATCCTGCTTCAGTCCGGTGGTAGTTGAAGGTGCTCAAATACGTCAGCCTCGTGTCGGTAGATTTACTGGCACGTAAAAGAACTCCTGCAGGACTAAATTCCTGCACATCGGCGTCTCCGAAAATCGTAGAAGTAGTTAGCGGGGCGTGAAGCCAATAACATTAATTACATTTGGCTTTTAACAAGCTGCGCATATCAAGAAAGAAAAGTGTCCTGGTGACATTTTAGTCGCTCAATACAGAAATGTCTTTTGGGTGCTGTGACTTACTTTTTTTTTCCTGTTTGCTTTACGTCACACCGTCACATATAGGTCTTATGGCGACGATGGGACAGGAAAGGCCTAGGAATGGGAACAAAACGGCCGTGGCCTTAGGTACAGCCTCAGTATTTGCCTGGTGTGAAAATGGGAAACCACGGAAAACCATCTTCAGGGCTGCCGGCAGTGGGGTTCAAAACCCACTATCTTCCGGATGCGAGCTCACAGCTGCGCGCTCCTAACCGCACGGCCAACTCGCGCAGTATTTTTACCCTTCGGTTTATTGACTTGGCTTGTATAACCTAAAACTTAGGCGAAGTTGGATAATATTTTAAACACCTACATCACTATTTTCACCTGTGTGCAATTATGTTATTTATTTCATTAATATTATGATAATTATTATAATTGAGCATTGTTAACTTATAAGACCCCAACAGACAAGCATTGATTTTGTGGAGAGTTATACATTTGTTAAATTCACGTTGTTTCCTTTCATGATGTACACGCCTATTCTTTGTTACATTATAGAGTATTTAGATATAGCCTAAATTTCTTTACCAATTAAGCTCTTCAATAAAGACATACATAACTGTCCCATGACAAGATAGAATTAGAGCTGTTAAAATGGTTCATAACCCCTTTGATTTATTATCTTGACATGGATCACCCAAAACATAGGTTAGGTTTGGAGAATACTTTAATAATCAGCATTATTTAATGCACTGTTTATTACTTTCATATTCCAAGATGTAATTGAAGCATTTAAATAAAGCATCATACTTTAAAATTTAAAGTTTTACCACTAGAACAGCTGACATGGAAAAGTGATTTGAAAATTCAAACAAATTCATCTTACGTTAAAATCTTCAAAAAAAATAAACTGTAGACTTTTCCGATATATCACCAGCATTTCTCCGGCTCGCCAAAATCCATTTCTCCCTAGTTTTAGCGTCTTTGGAACATTTATAAACAATTTGTTTGGTACGGTATGCGATGTGCTATTGCACATCGGAACTCTACACCATTTATAAGTTTTCTGCCTCACTGTCTGCGCAGGATTCATTTTAAGTCTAAAATATACCACTCAGATTATTACCCAATGTATAGACCTCGAATTTAACCATACTAGACACTAATGTAAAGTAGAAATACGCGAAGTGTATCCTGCTTCTCACAGCACACTATGTGTTATTTCGTCTGCTAATTCAGTCAACCTGTACGATGACGTCAGACCAATGAGATCGCGTACTTGCGTGACGTGACATTTTCGTAGATTTTTATCATGTTTGGAGTTATTATTTGTACATTCTGATCACATTTTTGAATTCTGCATGAAATGTTGAATCAGATTAGCATATTTTTAATTAAAACCCCGGATCATGCATGTTCCCTATTGTGATTAGATCCTACCATATAAGGATTTGTTCTGGGTGATTTCCGACAAAAGAATAGCGTTGCAAAAATGTTGCAAAGTTTGGGCTGGGAAGACTTTGGAGAAAGGAGACGAGCTGCTCGACTAAGTGGTATGTTCCGAGCTGTCAGTGGAGAGATGGCGTGGGAGGACATCAGTAGACGAATTTGAGTGGTGTCTTTGAAAGTACGAAATATCACAATATGAAGATAAAGTTGGAATTCAAGAGGACAAATTGGGGCAAATATTCGTTTATAGGAAGGGGAGTTAGGGATTGGAATACTTACCAAAGGAGATGTTCAATAAATTTCCAATTTCTTTGCAATCATTTAGGAAAAGGCTAGGAAAACAACAGATAGGAAATCTGTCACCTGGGCGATTGCCCTAAATGCAGATCAGTAGTGATTAATTAATTGATGGCGTCAGGAAGGGCATCCGACCGTAAAACAGGACCAAATCCACATGTGTGATACAGTTCGCATCCGCGACCCCACAGATGTGAGAAAAGAGGTAGAAGGAAGAAGAAAATTATTATTATTATTATTATTATTATTATTATTATTATTATTATTATTATTATTATTATTATTATTATTAGTAGTAGTAGTAGTAGTAGTAGTAGTAGTAGTAGTAGTAGTAGTAGTAAAATGATGAATTTTACATTGGTCGTACCCATCGTTCACTGGTTTATTAGCTTTCTTGGGAAATCGGTGTTGGTGTCCGACCCATGATCACGGGTTCGATTCCAAACAACAAAAGAAAACACTAAACCTGAAAGACTACATCTCATTTTAGCAGATCTACCTTTAAAAAAGAAAGCTATATTAATCCTGTAACAGCAGCACTGTAGTGTCTTCCTACAAGGATGTAGAAGTAAACGGGAGTGAAATACCAGCACTCTGTTATCGATATACACTCAACTCTCGATTTACCGTAATCGGATCAACCGCGCTGCGGTTTAACCGCGATATCTAAAACACTAAAAATGCACGAGTGTTAGGAGTTACAGTAATACAGACTTACAAAGGGCCGGGATAACATTAGCAGGATAATACTCTCATCATCGAAAAACTTGTTTTGAGAAACTTGAGAAGCAAAATAAAGAAAAAGTGTTTCTCAGTAAAAAAAAAAAAAAAAAAAAAAAAGCAGAAAACCATAACTGATTGTTTTCAGAAACAGTGGAGTTAGGTAGTCTGAATATTTTTCTTTGCCTTATTAGTTTCAACGAAAAATACTGCTTATTTTTCTACTTATTAATTGTGCTAAGTGCTACTTTTACTGCTCCGTATTGGGTCAGTTAATTAAAAACCATACAGTAGTACCATGTATTATCATTGTAACTGTACTTTGAGTACGCCTGTTCTATTCTTAACTTTATGCCGCGATTTTACTTATCCGGGAAGCCTTAAGCCTACATTACCCCGGTTAATTGAGAGTTGAGTGTAATAAAGTCAGAAGTATGAGGTGAGGATGTACATACGATGAGAAACGCTTTGGCGATCTGACGGAGCGAAGCCTAGCACACTTATCCCCTTCCCCCTGTTTCCCCACCTATCGGACAAATAGTAGCTTGTGGTGCGAGCTGGGTCGAGGGGGGAGTGACGCAGAGTCTGGGCTGCAAGATCACTTTCCGATGCCTTGCTCTTACTCTCAGCGATACATGCGACGTTTTTCTTCATTCCTTTCAAGTTTTGGAAATGGAACAAAGAATCACATGCTTTCACTATAATGTGCTTTAGATTTCCATAATTCTCATTTGAGGTTTGGGCTTCACTGATAGCCTTGGTAGCCCTCAGTGTACGCTACTGGGGACGGGCCCTTAGACGGTGACGCCGTCTCTCAGGCCAAGGGATTTGTATCGGGTTGGCGGGCGTGGTCTATACTTGGAACTGTACTGGCATTCACTTTAGTGCAGGAGAATGGGAAACCACAGAAAACCATTCTCAGGACAGCCAATGATGGGGCCAGCACTTCTCCGTTTCACGAATACAGGGGAGTGTAAAGCCGTGACTTGCCCTCTTCCGCACGGTTGGTCGGTCGAAGTGCATAGCTGTCGGACCACGGATCAGCTGTGGCTGCTCGTGGGCCGAGACCCACTCTGCATCCGTCGACCCATTTTAAAAAAATCCTTTCATTCCCCAACCTGAAGGGGTAGGGCGGGCCACCTAGAGGGTAACGCCCTATCTCTAGCCATTTTGTTTTAAAATAGAAGAAGGACAAGCACCAGTTGTCATTCTTGAACTAGCAGTGGTATATATTCTTAAATCGAAGAGAAATATGCAATAAAGCCTCATTTACACGAGGAAAAGTCTAATGTGGTTACCTTCACCATAATTTTTGCAATTACTGTCATAACATCATTTGCGGGTGTCAGTGTTATATTGCATTTAATCGCGTGAATCAAATAAAAATCATAGCAATGCAACGAAAATTCATATTATAATACATAAAACATTATTAATTTATTATTACATATTATTATTATTATTATTATTATTATTATTATTATTATTATTATTATTATTATTATTATTATTATTATTATTATTATTATTATTATTATTATTGGATTTACATTCCACAAACGGCTTTTACGGTTTTCGGAGACGCCGAGGTGCCGGAATTTATTCCCGCAGGAGTTCTTTTACGTGCCAGTAAGTCTACCCACACGAGGCTGACGTATTTCAGCACCTTCAAATACCACCGGACTGAGGCAGGATCGAACCTGCCAAGTTGGAGTCAGAAGGCCAGCGCCTCAACCACTGCATTTACGCCTCCTCCACTCCATCCCTCCAAAAAAAGGAAAACCCAGATACAATAAACATTGTGGCACACTTCCTGCTTGCTTGAGCATCCATGAATGTCAATTCTTTTTTTTTCTGTACTCGTTGACTAGTTTTGCACCGGTGAATGATCGAAAATAACTCCAAGTATAAGGACTCTAGTTTCTTAAGCAGTTTGGAAGTATAGTACATTAGGGACTATACTATCTTATATGGATGTATGTTTTTTAAACAGTTTATTCACAGCATGTCTCATTACATGCCAGTAATACTACATGCTTCTTAATCATATTACAAATGTAACATAATTTTCTAATTACATGCGAGATGCATTCTTATTTCGATGGCTTTTATGATGTACATAAGTAAACAATATAATACTGTAAACAAAACTAAATCCTTTTTTTTCACAGTTATTGAAATACAATTGAGTTCGTGAATCGTAAGAACTGTTAAAAATATTTCTTTACTAAGCTATATTTGCTCACTGGTCATGACTCTGTACCTAGAATATCTTTAATTAAAACACTTCTTTCTCTCTCAAGTAATTCACATTGAAATAATAAATGGTCAACAGTTTGCTTACTGGCATTACGTGGACATATGGGACTATCTAATATTTTAAAACGATGAAAATAAGCTCTTAATTTTTCATGACCCATTACAATTGCGGTGAAATTTGGTGTTAAATAAATATGTTGAGACAGTCTGTATTTGTGCATGTATGTATGTATGTATGTTCAGTCCTCAGCCCGAAGGCTGGTTGGATCCTAAACAGCTCCATCATTAGCTGTCACAGATGGCCTAGTCATCATTGAGCGGCGTACAAGGGAAATGAGGAGTGAGGTAGTTCCCGTTGCTTTCCTCAGTGAGCCATATGTTGCTATTATACACTGAGTGGTGAGACATTATGGAATACAGTGAATGTGATGTTAATAACGAGTTGCTCCTCCGCGAGGCCTGAAAATGGCAGCAGTACGACAAGGCATCGACTCTTCAAGGTGTGGGAATCGTTCTGGAAGGATTTGGACTCCCGCATCTTGCACTGCTACCCGTAATTGGTCTTGTGCAGTTGATGCCGGGTTCGTAAAGTGTGCACCAGCATTGACAGCATCCCATAAATGCTCGATTGGATTAAGATCAGGGGATCTGGAGGGCCAATCCCTGGTCATAACTTCACTGGAATGCTCTTCCAGCCACAGAGCGGTGACATGGCGCATTGTCGTGTTGAAATATGGCATCTCCATCAGGGTACTCTTAGGGCCAGAAAAGGATGTAGATGGTCTGAAAGAATGTCCACATAACGTGCACCTGTCAGCGCTCCCTGCAGCCGGAGAATGAGACCTAATTGCGACCTTGAGAACACCGCCCAGACCAGAACTGAACCACCTCCAGCCTGGACACAACCTTGTTGAGGCTCAGGATCCACAGTTTCATGGGGCATACCCCACACTCTCACACGCCCGTCAGCTCGATACAACTGGAACTGGGATTAATCAGATCATACCACAAGCCGCCATTGTTCCATGGTCCATTGCCGATGTTCGCGGGCCCATGCGCGTCGTTAAGCTCTGTGTCGAGGCGTCAGCGAAGGGACACGAGTTGGTCGTCGGCTGGTGAAGCCTATGCGGTGCAGTTGCCTCCTTACAGTCCTGATAGAAATGGATTCCTGACTCCCAACATTCAACTGGGCGGTGATCTGACACACAGTAGTCCGTCGAGCGTCCAATATGGTTCTGCGGAGGGGACGTGATGTCCGTTCGTTGAGCACCTGTGATCTTCCCGTGAGGTGGTTTACGCGGGTGTTTACAATTTTCTCTCTGCGATATTGAAGATCCACCCTCGACACTGTTGACCTCGGAATCCAGAATTCGCTATAACCCATGTGCCATGGCCGATGATCATCCAACGTCCACCAAGTCGCTTAACTCGCGACGTGTTGCCATTTTCACGTCACTGGTGTCTGTGACAGACTGCTCAGCTAGCCGCAACGCTCAGGAGTCATACACAGTACATTTTCTAATGGAACACCCCTTCCCGTGACTTTTGGCCACTCAGTGTATATCAGTCTGCCATACCCGCCGAAATGCATGCACCAACTGATCCTATGAGCAACATTTTCACGCTTCTTTTTTTTTTTACAATTGGCTTTACGTCTCACCGACACAGATAGGTCTTATGGCGACAATGGGATAGGAAAGGCCTAGGAGTGGGAAGGAAACGAACGTGCCCTTAATTAACCCTCGACTGGCGTTGTGGTGTCCTGAAAGGTACCAGTGAGTTTGTACAACCCTGGCTCTCCCTCCGTATTCCGTTCTGGCTATCACCGTTCACTGTAGCTGTTACTTAGTGCAAGGTTGTCCGACTCGTTGGCTGAACGGTCACCGTACTGGCCTTCGGTTCAGAGGGTCCCGGGTCCGATTCCCGGCCGGGTCGGGGATTTTAACCTTAATTGGTTAATTCCAATGGCACGGGGGCTGGCTGTATGTGTTGTCTTCATTATTATTTCATCCTCATTACGACGCGCAGGTCACCTAAGGGAGTCAAATAGAAAGACCTGCACCTGGCGAGCCGAACCCGTCCTCGGATATCCAGGCACTAAAAGCCATACGACATTTCATTTCAGTGCAAGGTCAACTGCTACCTGAAGTTGTAGCGTTTAGTAAATATTGGTTTTCTCAGGAATTTGATTTTTTTTTTGCTATTTGCTTTACGTCGCACTGACACAGATATGTCTTATGGCGACAATGGGATAGGAAAGGCCTAGGAAGTGGAACGAAGCGGCCGTGGCCTTAATTAAGGTACAGCGCCGGCATTTGCCTTGTGTGACAATGGGAAACCACGGGAAACCATCTTCAGGGCTGCCGACACTGGGGCTCGAACCCACTATCTCCCGATTACTGGATACTGGCCGCACTTAAGCGACTGCAGCTATGAAGCTCGGTGGAATTTGATTTAAATATTGTGTGCTGCCGTTTGTGTTATGGAGTTTGTCTCGACTTAAAATATTGTACGTGTTCATATTTCATTCGAAGTGCGTGTTTGGTACTTTTTTCTTCGTGTAAGCCTGCCTATGGCTTCTACATCTCGACCTGGCATGTCAGTGTGTGATCCTAGGATCGCAGTGTTTTAGAGGAAGATGCCGAAGGAAGTGACGACGACAACCTCTCAGATGAAAATGATTACAATTCCGAGCAGGACACGGATTCGGAACAAGAAGAAGATGAGGAAGACGAAGAGGGCAGTTTCACGGACAACCTAGACGTCCATAACTAGCCGTCGTCTTTCTCTGGTAGGAACTAGTGTTGGCTACTGAATGTATGATTCGAAGCAGTGTATCGATTCATTCAAGTGTCCGAGTGAATCGATTCACAGGAACGGCGAGCTCACGGCACACGATTCAGCTTACTCCCAGCGGACAGTGCTGAGTGGCGCACTCACTGGACGTTGACGGGGAGCCGAGCTTCCGCTGCAGCGATACAGTGAATCATGGCACATCGAAAGAATTGTGAACGAGCGCGGCTCAGTGAGACACATGATACACACGGCTCCTTATCGGCTCACTGGACACGCGGAGAGCCGAGCTTACGCTGCAGTGAGACATACAGTGAGCCATGGCACATCGAAAGAATCGTGAACGAGCGCGGCTCAGTGAGACCCAAGATACACACGGCTCCTTATCGGCTCACTGCAGCGAGACATACAGTGAGCCATGCTACACTGAAAGAATCGTATGCTATAATGGACTCTCGAGCTCCGCTCATTTGAAAATAATACCCATTTGCATTCACTGTCCTCTTCTTACAGGGAGGTTTAAATAATAGATGGATTTATTTGCAGTGTTAAAAAGGTAGTCACAACATAATTCTGGAGTAGCTAGTAAGTAGGTAGGCTATTAGGTTATACTATTTATTAGTTTAATGAATCTTAGTATTATAACTTAGTTGACATTTGACAATTAAACTCGACTCTAGCCTGCCCTATGACTATGAGTCATGCTCATGACCACTCAAAAATACCTGTTTTATATTGAGAAGAACGGCTCAGTATTTTCTCAGTTTATATGTCACATCGTTGCACAAGACTTCAACCATATGTGGACAGACGCAATAACAGTGTGTTGAATCAGAAAACCAGCGGGCTACTGTACATCTCGGGTAGCCTATACAAAATATGACTATTAAAAAAATCCTCAGCTGATAGAAAAATACTTTTTTTTAAAATGACTGAGCGAGTTGTCGTGCGGTTAATATCGCGTGGCTATGCGCTTGCATTCGGGGGATGGTGCGTTCGAATCCCACCGTCGGCAGCCGTTAAGGTGGTTTTTCCGTAGTTCCCATTTTCACACCAGGAAATGCTGGGACTGTACCTTTATTCAGGTCAGGGCTGCTACCTTCCTAATATCTGCGTCCACGGAAACCTTCGATGTATTAGAGTAACTAGCATTTTTTCTAAGAAAGGAGTTCATAGTATGAAGACCAGATGGCAGCTGCGAGCACTGAATGCTGTTGCTGCTGTCTTACCAGCACATACTACACAGATGCAGTAGGAGCGGTGACCAATGAGCCGTGAAGCGGATCACGGTATCGATTCAGTAACGTGAACGGAATCAAATGAATCGATTCAGTAAAATGAATCGAATGTCCCATCACTAGTAGGAACAGATAGAAGTGATCAGCTACCGAACCCAATAGGCAAGTGAGACATCAAAGTCGGAACATTACTGTCAAACTTTCAACCCTTAAATGCTTTGGAACAATGAACATTTAAAATTGTTTTCATTTGCAGGGTGCGAAATCGGAAAGAAGTGGTGGTGGTGGGGGGAGAAGGAACATAGGGCTTAACTACTACTGTTTATTTCAGGAAGTATCCGGCGGGGGGAGGTGGTAACAAAATTCCCCTGTAATTTAAAAAAATCCTCCCCCAGAAAATGTAAATTGTAGTTCTTTTTGTTTGAATTTTGTAGTTATAACGGGAATGATAAACATTAGAAGGTTATTCCAATCAGCTCAGAATTTTTTGAGAGACTGTCGCTTTCTTAAGAAAGGTCAGGCGAAGCGCAATTTGTCCTGACTTATTGCTATGTTAGTGGAACCTTCCTCTACCAGGGCTAAGTGTTGACTGAACAAATTTGTCAGTTTGTTCACTCCTAAAGTGAATATTGTCGTATAGGCTATCATCATCATCATCATCTGTTTACCCTCCAGGTTCGGTTTTTCCCTCGGACTTAGCGTGGGATCCCACCTCTACCGCCTCGAGGGCAGTGTCCTGGAGCTTCAGACTCTTGGTCGGGGGATACAACTGGGGAGTATGACCAGTACCTCACCCAGGCGGCCTCACCTGCTATGCTGAACAGGGGCTTTGTAGAGGGATGGGAAGATTGGAAGGGATAGGCAAGGAAGAGGGAAAGAAGTGGCCGTGGCCTTAAGTTAGGTACCATCCCGGCATTCGCCTGGAGGAGAAGTGGGAAACCACGGAAAACCACTTCCAGGATGGCTGAGGTGGGAATCGAACCCACCTCTACTCAGTTGCCCTCCCGAGGCTGAGTGGACCCCGTTCCAGCCCTCGTACCACTTTTCAAATTTCGTGGCAGAACCGGGAATCGAACCCGGACCTCCGGGGGTGTCAGCTAATCACGCTAACCACTACACCACAGAGGCGGACCCTATAGGCTATACCTATCGGAAACATATCCTCTGCAAGAAGTACAGGAGTGGTGTAAGCTCGAGCTACTTAGAGCATTGACAAGAGAGGAGAGCTTCTAATAATTTACATTTTTGCCCGGGTTTCAGATGGACTTGTCAGAGTGATACATGTCCGGATTGCCACTGCTGCATTGTTTTATTCCTCAAGGTCTGGCAGTCATTTGAATAAATTATTGCTGATGTTTTTATGAAAATATGTACAAAAAAAAGTCGTTAATTTCAGTAATAAATTATACGTGTTCTAAATTTTCCTCATAATTTTATAATGAAAGGATCCCCCCGGTCAGTTTTAGTGGGGGGGGGGGACCTTTGAGATAAAATCGCCGGTGGGGGGATATCCCCCCTTCCTCCGCGATTTCGCACCCTGCATTTAATTCATCGGAGTGCCATTTTCTTTTAAAATCTGTGGCAGTAAAGCAATTGTGCATATTCTTACATTCTGTAATCAGTAAAGATATTAATTTCTCATTGTAGGTAATGAAAAAGGTATCAGGACATTTAATTGACATGTATTTACTTTTAAAACTTATATAAAGTGTGTCTGAAGTCATCCATTCTGTGGTATCATTTTCGACCCCACAACGCCATTTACGTACCAAAGTTTTCACAACGCCAGTCGAGGGTTAAGTTACAGCCCCAGCATTTGTCTGGTGTGAAAATGGGAAACCACCATCTTCAAGACTGCCGACAGTGGGGCTCGAACCCACTATCTCTGGAATGCAAGCTCACAGCTGTGAGCCCCTAAACCGTACGACCAACTCTCCCGGTTCACACCTTTCATAACTGTAACTGGCTGCATAAGGAATGGCATTACTATCATCACTCATACCTCAGTCACTTTCATGTTGTCAAAGCCAAGGATAAGACTGACAAGGAGGCATTCCCTACTCGTCACCACCGATTTCGCTCATACAGGGCTTGGACAGAAATGAAAGTGTCCGAAGTGCGAACTCCAGATGGCCAAGCGTATAGAAAATAAAAATAAAAATATTCAAGCTTGGGCTAGTAATCCGACGGTCGTGGGTTCGACTCCCCGTGTGGAGACTTTTTTCTGTCAATTTTTATATTATTCATTTTCCAATTAAGCAAAGAGGCAAATCATTCATTTTATTTATATATTTATTTATTTATTTATACGCAAAAGGCATAGAAAAGGTAAAAAGTCGGGATTTCTTTGTCAGGAGCAACCTTCACTTGTCAGGTGAAAACGAATCTTACAGCGAAACAACTATTCACGTTTATGGCACATTCCCTAAAAACGGGAGATAGCCAATAAGGGAGGAAAAAAAGAATTTCTGTTTGAACACGTCGGGAAAGTTCGCAGCTCCAAATTTTCTACAATTGTGCGTTCATTAAAAAAATGCCGTCCTATATGCCTTTTGCGTATCTTCTTATCTTAATCTGTTTACCCTCCAGGGTTGGCTTTTCCCTCGGACTCGGCGAGGGATCCCACCTCTAGCGGCTCAAGGGCAGTGTCCTGGAGTTTCAGACTTTGGGTCGGGGATTCAACTGGGGAGAATGACCAGTACCTCGGCCGGCCTTACCTGCTATGCTGAACAGGGGCCTTGTGGAGGGATGGGAAGATTGGAAGGGATAGACAAGGAAGAGGGAAGGAAGCGGCCGTGGCCTTAAGTTAGGTACCATCCCGGCATTTGCCTGGAGGAGAAGTGGGAAACCACGGAAAACCACTTCCAATCCTGGTGGGAATCGGACCCACCTCTACTCAGTTGACCTCCCGAGGCTGAGTGGACCCTTTTGCATATAATTAATTAATTAAATAAATAAATAGTCGCCTCTGTGGTGTAGTGGTTAGCGTGATTAGCTGCCATCCTCGGAGGTCCGGGTTCGATTCCCGGCTCTGCCACGAAATTTGCAAAGTGGTACGAGGGCTGGAACGGGGTCCACTCAGCCTCGGGAGGTCAACTGAGTAGAGGTGGGTTCGATTCCCCCCTCAGCCATCCTCGAATTGGTATTCCGTGGTTTCCCACTTCACCTCCAGGCGAATGCCGGGATGGTACCTAACTTAAGGCCACGGCCGCTTCCTTCCCTCATCCTTGCCTATCCCTTCCAATCTTCCCATCCCTCCACAAGGCCCCTGTTCAGCATAGCAGGTGAGGCCGCCTGGGCGAGGTACTGGTCATACTCCCCAGTTGTATCCTCGACCAAGAGTCTGAAGCCCAGGACACTGCCCTTGAGGCGGTAGAGGTGGGATCCCTCGCTGAGTCCGAGGGAAAAGCCGAACCTGGAAGGTAAACAGATGATGATGATGAAATAATTAAATAAATAAATTAATTTAAAACAAATGAATAATATAAAAATTGAGAAAATTACTCTCCACACGGCGAGTCGAACCCACGACCATCGAATTACTAGCCCGAGCTCTTACCGCTACGCCAACTAATATTCGGCGTGCGCAGTAACGTAAGTGGCTTATACGATGCGAGAGCCGCGTCAACATTTTTATTTTTATTTTCTATACGCTTGGACATCTGGAGTTCCCACTTTGGGTACTTTAATTTCTAGCCAAGCCCTACGTGTTCTATAAATTTGAGCGAAATCGCTGGTGACGAGCAGGGAGATCAATGAAAGTAACAAAATTACTCTAGCCCATTGCAGAGGACAGTAGGTCTCGCTAGCAAAGGCATTATTAATTTACATACTAGTATATATAATTGTTACTAAACAGGAAATATCAGAGAGGCATATTTAATTTGTCATCATCATCATCATCTGTTTACCCTCCAGGGTCGGCTTTTCCCTCGGACACAGCGAGGGACCCCACCTCTACCGCCTCAAGGGCAGTGTCCTGGAGCTTCAGACTCTTGGTCGGGGATACAACTGGGGAGAATGACCAGTACCTCGCCCAGGCGGCCTCACCTGCTATGCTGAACAGGGGCCTTGTGGAGGGATGGGAAGATTGGAAGGGATAGGCAAGGAAGAGGGAAGGAAGCGGCCGTGGCCTTATGTTAGGTACCATCCCGGCATTCGCCTGGAGGAGAAGTGGGAAACCACGGAAAACCACTTCCAGGATGGCTGAGGTGGGAATCGAACCCACCTCTACTCAGTTGACCTCCCGAGGCTGAGTGGACCCCGTTCCAGCCCTCATGCCACTTTTCAAATTTCGTGGCAGAGCCGGGAATCGAACCCGGGCCTCCGGGGGTGGCAGCTAATCACACTAACCACTACACCACAGAGGCGGACATATTTAATTTGTACCAATCATTAAGTTACACAAGGTTTTAAACTAGATGAATACGAATCTACCTGTGATAGGATGGTAGCTCGGTGGCCTTTATTCAAAAAGTTTAAAGTTATACCTGGTCATTTACTGGTTCCGTCTTGTCTGTTAACCGGTTTAATTTGTGGTCCCTAGAGGCTATACAATTTGTCCTCTCGTTCTTGCTCATTGCCTGAAGGCATCTCTTTCTATAGGACTCTCTAGTTTCTACATCACAAGAGTTTTGTGTAGTGTGGTCTTCACTTGTCTTAGAATGTTTGTTTTGCTTCCTTTTACGACATTTTCCTGGTTGCCTTGCAGGTGTTCGCTGCAATATACTCGTTCTCCAACATACTGGTAGCGATACTATATTTTCCGGGTGAGAGTGTAATATTTCTTCTTTCCATTCAACCTTCATTGCCCTCTGCAATTATAAGAATTTCCTTTCTTTGAACCGGATGAGTTGGCCGTACGGTTAGGGGCGCGTAGCTGTGAGCTTGCATCCGGGAGATAGTGGGTTCGAACCCCACTGTTGGCAGCCCTGAAGGTGGTTTTCCATTTTCGCACCAGGAAAATGCCACGGCCACTTCCTTCCCATTCCTAGATTTTTCCTATCCCATCGTTGCCATAAGACCTATCTGTGTCGGTGCTATGTAAAGGTAAAATCCTAAACCCCATGTCGCAACAGCCTACCAAGCGACCGAAGGCCTGCAGATTACGAGGTGTCGTGTTGTCAGCACGACGGATCCTCTCGGCCGTTATTCTTGGCTTTCTAGACCGGGGCCGCCATCTCACCGTCAGATAACTCCTCAATTGTAATAAAGTAGGCTGAGTGGACCTCGAACCAGCCCTCAGATGCAGGTAAAATCCCTTGCCTGGCCGAGAATTGAACCCGGGGCCTCTGAGTAAGAGGCAGGCACGCTATCCCTACACCGCGGGGCCAGCGCGACGTAAAACAAATAGCAAACAAACAAAAAAATCTTTATTTGAAGAACTACCAGAAATGAATTTTTCAGTTCATCCTGTTGCACCTGTCTGCGTGCGATGCGTTGAAGCAAGGACTCAACATCACAGGCCACTATCCCACATTTCCTGCAGCCACTTTCCGGGTTCTCGTTACATTTGGTTGCTTCACATCAAAAGCCCTTTTTAGTGGAGCAAAACCAGCACACTTCATTCCTTAAAGTGCCTTCTTCCACTCATTTAGTAATTGCCGCCATGCAGTTTTCATTGGATGAAAGAAAGCAACATCTAAAGAATTCAGTGGAAGTGGAATGCCATTTTCCCCATACACCTGGAAAATGTGGATGTTCAAATGTGTACAGAGATTGTCAGCAATTGCAATCCTTTTGCCTTTCAGTTTCTTGAACTTCGACAGCAGTATGGTATCAAACCGATCACTGCATCAAACCATCCTGAGCTAGAATGATTGTACCTGCATCCCTTTGGACCTTCCTCAGTCAAAATGGTCCACAGTTGCGCATATTTGTAGACTGCAAAGGGTGGCCGTGCTGTCACACATCATTACGGAGGTGCTGGATTTGGGAAAAGTTACAAATCCGTTCTGCGTATCTGGCACCTCTGCGACATATAACAAAATCAACACGGGGCTGACGTATTTGAGCACCTTCAAATACTACCGGACGGAGGGCAGAATGGAAATTTGCCAACCGACACGTAAAAGAACTCCCACGGGACAAAATTCTGGCACCTCGGCGTAAGGTCGAAGTGTCTTAATTGCCATTATAGGCGAGTTCCATACGACTGTTTATGCTCGACGATAATTAGAATTCTATTTTTTAAATATTCATAAATGTCTGTCGAGATGTCGCTTGACAGTTTGAGTTTACTGAACAGAGCGCATAGCGCATGCGCTGGGTTATTGATTTTCCGTGAGTGGATCAGAGACCTTGACAATGTCATATGTTTTCAAAGCTTTGATAAAAGGTTATTATAACCTAGCTTTATTTAAAATACAAATTGGTTATTGTACAGTTGGTGAAGTGAATTTGCGGGAATGTGCCGTGTGGTTGTGGAATATTGGAAGTAGAAGGTGCATTGGTGTGATTGATGTGTCCAACATGTTTGATTTTGCTGTCCATACGTAATTGGTCAAACAGTTGTGTCATAATGAAAATATGAACTCTGATTGGTGGAGAACCTGTATCATAATGTAAATCTGAACTCTGATTGGTGGAGAACCTGTATCATAATGAAACTTGAACTATAATGAGTAAACCCCGGATTTTCATGCGGTAATAGGTTAGATTGCAAACTAATTTGGTTAGTAATAAATGTCGGCAACCCGCTCTTCCATAATGTAGAAAGAGTAACATGAATTATAGGGGTTCTGATGAGCCGTACCCCTAATGTTTATGCAAACCCCATAGCACGATCGTTGTGTAGGTAGACTATACTTGCTCCTCTCTTCAGTAAGTTTGCATTCTAACCTATTAATGCATAAAATTCCGGCCTCTAATAATGAACCTCATTAAGATTCAGTTTTCTGGCATGTAATATTTATATTTCGGCATCGTCAAGCATAAGCATTATTATTAACTGGTTGACGCCACGGAGAGCGTCTGGTAGTAAAAAAAAACCGCCAAGACAGATTCATCTCAATTCATGCCCCGACACCGTAGAGAAACGGAACAAGCGTTGGACAAACAATAAACAACATGGGAACCTCCTTACTTCAGTTAATTGCCCCAAAATTATTAGCGTGCTGGATTCCAGAAAACGCAGACACAGTGGGGAAAGTAATATCCTACTGGTCACGGAGATGAGCTCTGACAGCTGTGTGAGAGTCTTCAGCACATTCCTCTCTTTGAAAAAATAGCTGAGAACCAAATATTCCACGTGTGTCAGAGGTAGGGAACTCAAATCTATTGACCAGTCAAAGGTTTTGTTCGGTTAGCTCCGTGTTGTGGCTGTAGCTTTACAATGCGCTGTGAGAAGAAAGGCAGGGCTATATTGGTATCGTCATCAGTAGAACCTGGATTTTTAGGCGGTAATAAATAGGGATCGGATGTTTAGGAGAAGTCATATTTTTTCTTTGTCTCCATTTTCTTGCCTGATTGTTGATTATCGTCACAATTAAGTGATTTTTATTTGTCTTATAAATGCATATTGTGGCAATTTTTTTGCCATAAGGTCATATTTTGATGCATTTTCGTAGAAACGTCATATTTCTCTCATATTTTAGCGGTTTGACGCCAGCTGTGCAAAATCATCGTCAATTTATCGAATGCGAACTAGTGTTCACAAAACTGCTTTTCAGTATCACATCTGAAGTTAATACAAGTGGAATACTCTTCATATACAATGAGGGTCATAGACTTCACTGCACCTTTTACATGATTTAAATATGCACCAATAACCTTGTGTCTTAGAAAGGAGCTTCTCTTCTTTCAGGAATGTGTTAAATGATAATCGGAGGTCTTACGCGCCTGATGCTTTGAAGGTGAATCTTTTCATACACTTCAATTCCACCCGCGGAGAAAAATGAAAAAAGGTATTGAGTTCGCACAGTAAGCCTTGCCGCCCTACCATAATGTATTGAAAGACATCTACTTAATTCGTCTCGCGGTGCTCAATTTAAACTTAATAATAATAATATTAATGAAATCTGGGCTTGACGTTCCAAAATATTTAAAAAAATAGATTGATTTCTAGTTTTCTCGTATTTCAAACCACCACTACAGGCTGCAAACATGTTTTGACTTTTAAAATGTCGTGTGCTCTGATAATCTTATCGAACTTAGTACCGCCACATTATAGGTATTTATTCACTAATGTTTGATAAGTGAATCAAGGACAATAGACTGTGAATAACTGCTAAACATATATATTCAAAAAAATAGTATGAAAGTAAGAATAAAGAATTTAGTTAATAAATATGTATCAAAGGAATTGCCCTTTTCTATTTATGACTTATTAAAATGTCCATATTTAGATTAATCATTTCCCGGTCTTATTTTTGTAACTTTTACAGAGCCTGCGTGGCTCATGCGGCTGCGCACCGGCCTCTCACCGCTGGGTTCCGTGGTTCAAATCCCGGTCACTCCCTGTGAGATTTGTGCTGGACAAAGCAGAGGTGGGACAGGTTGTTCTCCGGGTACTCCGGTTTTCCCTGTCATCTTTCATTTCAGCAACACTCTCCAATATAATTTCATTTCATCAGTCATTAATCATTGCCCCAGAGGAGTTCAGCCGGCACAATTCCTATCCTCGCCGCAAGATGGGGCTTAATTGCTGACCCGGTCGAATGACTGACTGCAAACAGGTTGTAGGTTTTCAATACTTTCTCTCCAGTTGCTGGTCATCGGTGATGGGGTGATGTGTGTGTGTTCTGTTCATTCATTAAGTCATAATAGCTTGAATGGAACGCCGACTTCAGTGCATAGACCGTCTTGGCCCACGTCCGAAGTTTTCCGGTACGGAAACCGAGTCAGTAATAATGATAATAAAAAAGAAAATAATATTAAGTAGTAGTAGTAGTAGTAATAATTGACCAGATAGCTTTAGGTTATATACATTCCATAACTGGTCAAATTTTAATTATAAAGAATATTGTAATCTTAATACGTAGATTTTCACGACCACTAAATGATATAATAATAATAATAATAATAATAATAATAATAATTTGGAGATATTAGATCGTGTAATGTAATAATCTGCTGACGCGTTTCGATCTAGCGACCAGGATCGTCTTCAGAGCAACAACAAATAATGTGCCGGGCTGAGTGGTTCAGACGGTTAAGGCGCTGGCCTTCTGACCCCAACTTGGCAGGTTCGATCCTGGCTCAGACCGGTGGTATTTGAAGGTGCTCAAATACGTCATCCTCGTGTCGGTAGATTTACTGGCACGTAAAAGAACTCCTGTGGGACTAAATTCCGGCACCTAGGCGTCTCCGAAAACTGTAAAAGAGTAGTTAGTGGGACGTAAAACAAAGAACATTATTATTATTATTATTATTATTATTATTATTATTATTATTATTATTATTATTATTATTATTATTATTATTATTATTATTATTATTATTATTATTATTATTATTATTATTATTACAAATAATGTATTGGCAATTGCTTGTGATCTGTTAAAGATCCTATTGGTTTAAACTGTGCTGGAATATATATGATTTCTTGCTCCTGTGGATCGGTGTATGGTGACCAAACATGTAGGAAGGCAGCAACGAGGGCTAAGGAACATCGCGGGCACTTACAGAGAACAGAACAAGCCGTACATAATGATTATCAAATCATTTTTAATGCAACTTCTGTAATTTCTGTCATGTATACCTCGAATCATTCACGAGGCGATAGAAATTGCTAAACACCCGACGGCTCAGTAATAACCGAAGTGTTAAATCGTCAACATCTTTCTCTTTGACTCTGGAGGACCTGGAATGAACTATAGGTATTTTTAACAGGGTCTCTGTATCTTGAGTCTGGTTACGATTGAGTGACAGTTGCCAATACATTATTTATTATTGCTTTGAAAAGGATCCTGGTCACGGGATCGAAACGCGTCAGCAGATTGTTAATATTACGCGATCAAATATCTCCAAATCATTATTATGTCAACACTTGTAATGTCTTAAATGTTGTCATGGTTATTTAAACAATCATGATGTAGCATAGCAATATATTTCTCCCTTCCTCTTCTTCTTCGTCTTCTACCGCTTTTCCACACATCTGTGGGGTCGTGGGTGCAAACTCTGTCACACAGGTGGATTCGGCTCGGTTTTTTCGGCACTTCCTGATACCAACCCTGTATGACGGGATGTAATAACTAGGGCCCGGATGTTTATGCAATCTTAGGTTAGAATGCAAACTTACTGAAGCGAGTATTAAGTAGAGTCTACCCCACGACGGTAATGCTACGAAGTTTGCATAAACATTAGGGGTTCGGCCCATTAGAACTCCTAGAATGTATGTTACTCCCACTACACTACGTTAGAGCAGGCTAGTCGACATTTCCTACTAAATAATTTTGTTACCAAATAACCCCTAATGTTTATGCAAACCTCATAGCATAACCGTCGTCCGGGTAGACTCTACTTGTTACTCGCTTCAGTAAGTTTGCATTCTAACCTAAGACTGCATAAACATCCGGGCCCTAGTAATAACTGTTCCGGGGTATTTGTGGATCGCAGAGGTAAAAGAAAGTGCCGAGATGAATGGGTCTAACTACAATGTCAAGAATGAATTTAAAACTAAACTAAAGGTTATATTTTCAGACATCAAAATTTGATAATTTTTACAAGTAGCAAACGTTAAACAAGATTGGTAAAAATCCAAGATTCAGAACCTTAACACCTTGGGATTTAAGCCCCTAGCTTTATATTTCCTGAGCTACTCGCTCAAATTTACAAAGATCACAAATTTAGCCAAGGGCAGAAATCCCCTGATACATGGAGCTCTTGCTCCGTAATTTACGATATCAAGCCTCCCAGCCTCCCAAACTATTGAGGTAGCACGCATGGAAATAACTTCAACACATTGCAGAAACTAAAGCGTTGAACCTCAAATCAAGATGAAGGGGAGCTCGAGAGATTACATCACTCTCTATCCCAGATTTACAGTTGAAGATTTAATGAAGTTATTACATTAGCCGGCAGAAAATGACATTTTTAGGGAAGAAGGTTATATAATTGATGTTTCGGACCTTTCCCTCGGGTTAAACTGTGGAGTACCGAGCTCGATAGCTGCAGTCGCTTAATTGCGGCCAGTGTCCAGTATTCGGGAGATAGTAGGTTCAATCCCCACTATCGGCAGCCCTGAAAATGGTTTTCCGTGGTTTCCCATTTTCACACCAGGCAAATGCTGGGGCTGTACCTTAATTAAGGCCACGGCCGATTCCTTCCCACTCCTAGCCATTTCCTGTCCCATCGTCGCCATAAGACCTATCTGAGTCGGTGCGACGTAAAGCAACTATCAAACTGTGGAGCTAGCAAGAAATAAAGATGTTATGAGGCCATTACCTTGTCGGTGTACTGCTGCCTGCTGAAAGAGGCGCCGCCCGCCTCCTGCTTTGACACACACACTAGTTCAGACGACGATCAATTGGCCAAGAGACGAGAAAATCCGCAGTTTATAAACCCTCGGGGAAAGTTCGAGACCATTCGAGATTAAACTAGCCACACCCTCTCGTTTTTATTGGGTAATTTAAAAGTTACACTCAAAATCGAAGAAGAAGACTGTGATTAGTAGACAATTAATTACGGAAATTAGGGATTGGCTGGATTCAAAAGTGGCGGAAAGAATAATAAATGAACATCAAGTAGTAAAAAAACTTATGAATACAAAACTTCTTTAAATCAAAAGTTCTTTCACTTTGCACCAGGGTGCATGATCATAGTTTTTACCAGTGACATCTATGGAAGAATGTCCAAACTTCATGATGAATGGCAAACAGAACAAGTAGAAATACAGTCAGTTCAGGAAACTTCACAATAACAAAATTATATCATATTTTAGTGGTGACATCTTCTGAGTAAATTCATAAGTTGGTCTAGTTTCGATTTTACTGTTTCACCAGTAAAGGAGTTCTTTTAGGCGCTAGATTTAAATGCGCGGCGTTGGGGTTTACCTCCCGGTACAATAACTATTGCGTGTTTTTGTGGTGGTTGGTAGTGTGGTGCGTTGTCTGAATATGAAGAGGAAAGTATAAGGACAAACACAAACACTCAGTCCCCGAGCCAGAATAATTAATCAGACGCGATTAAATTCCTGATCAGGCAGCGGGAATCGAACTCGGGATTCTCTGAACCGAAGGCCTCAACGCTGACCGTTCAGTCAATGAAGAGGACAGCATAGCAACACAGTTTAAAATTTACCTTTGATTAATAAAAAAAAATGTTTTAAAGGTAACACTACACCATGCGGTATTGGGCTAGACGCTTCTAAAATACTCCATAGAAGGAAGGGGCTAGACTAGCCTTTTTCAAACTGTGGTCCGCTGACTCCGGGGGGGGGGGGGGGCGGCGATAATCCAATGGGTTCGCAATAATACTGTAAGTTGTAAGTGTGAAATTTTATTGTACACACACAATTCGTAAACCATTATACTAAATTTATTTACTGTGTCTTCAATGTTGTATAACTTATCTACAGTATAGTCTATGTAACTCTTAATTTGACTGATGGATGGTACAAGTTAACAGCGGAAATAAAAGAAACACTACAAGTCAGTGTAAGTGATGTAATTGTGAGACACTTGGAATAGCTAGTATCCACACTAAAACCCTATTTTCCGCCTCTGGTTGAGAAAATCTCGTGGATCAGAAATCCCTTCTTTGAAACTGAACATGAACTGCCCTCCCTTGAAGAGGATTAGCTAGCCGAACTATCTTGGCAGAGAGAACATACATACATTATCATTAAAGACTGGTATGCCTTTCAGCGTTCTGTCTGCAAGCATCTGTGAATTTATTAAACGTCGCCACAATCCTCTATTCGCAACTAATGCTGTGGTCTCATTTAGTTCCATACCTCGTATCTTCAAATCGTCCGACTCGTTGGCTGAATGGTCAGCGTACTGGCCTTCGGTTCAGAGGGTCTCGGGTTCGATTCACGGCCGAGTCGGGGATTTTAACCTTCATTGGTTAATTCCATTGGCCCGGGGGCTGGGTGTTTGTGCTGTCCGCAACATCCCTGCAACTCACACACCACACATTACGCTATCCTCCACCACAATAACACGCAGTTACATACACATGGCAGCTGCCGCCCACCCTCATCGGAGGGTCTGCCTTACAAGGGCTGCACTCGGCTAGAAATAGCCACACGAAATTATTATTATTATCTTCAAATCGTTAGAAACTGAGTCTAACCATCGTCGGCTTGGTCTACCTCTACTTCTCTTACCTTCCATAACAGAGTCCATGGATCACCGAAGCCGGTTTATGCGTACAGCTTCATCCAAAGAATTCATTCCTAAATTAGCCTTTATCTCCTTATTCCGAGTATCCTCCTGCAATTGTTCCCACTTGTTTGTACCAGCAATCATTCTCGCTACTTTCATGTCTGTTGCTTCTAACTTATTAATAAGATATCCTGAGTCCACCCAGCTTTCGCTCCCGTAAAGCAAAGTTTGTCTGTAAACAGACCGATGTAAAGATAGTTTCGTCTGGGAGCTGAGTTCCTACCTGGGAGAACACACAACCTAAATACTTGAAATTATCGATCTGTTCTAGTTTTGTATCACCAATCTGACATTAAATTCTGTTGAATTTCTTACATACTGACATCAATTTAGTCTTCGAGAGGCTAATTTTCATACCATTCTTATTGCACCTATTTTCAAGTTGTAGGATGTTAGACTGCAAAAGTGAAACATAAATTGAAGTGTGGTATGGGCGCATAATTAGTTGGAGTGGCATGTTTTCGCTCCAGGAATTTCCATGAATGTATCACAACTACACGTCTCTGATCGAGTTTTGTATCCACGACGTTCCATATACCCTACAATTTCTGCGTCTAATGCCTTTCATGACAACATACCTCTGTGAGTGTACCTTTTCTGCTATCAAAGAAATGAAAGCGAAGTACAGAGTTGAGTGATTACGCTAGTAAAACTCTTGGTTTTTGGAAAAGAGCACCATCCGTCCCATTGATCCAACAACCACAACAAGTGAGTTTTTTCAAGTCAGTTTCCAGATCCAGACTGTTGTAATTATTAGCCAAGTGCCACATTGTTTTATAATTATTGTGTATGTATAAAGTATCTTTATGTAAACGAAGTTAAATTAAACTGTAAAGAAAAGTAAATATTAGTGTCCACCTCTATAGTGTAGTGGTTAATATGATTAGCTGCCAACCCCGGAAGTTCGCGTTCGATCCTTGGCTCTGCCACGAAATTTGAAAAGTGGTACAAAGGGCTGGAACGGGGTCTACTCAGCCTCGGGAGGTCAACTGAGTAGAGGGAGGTTCCGTTCCCACCTCAGCCATCCTCGAAGTAGTTTTTCGTGTTTTCCCACGTTTCCTCCAGTCAAATGCCGGGATGGTACCTAAGTTGAGGCCACGGCCGCTTCCTTCCCTTTTACTTGTCTATCCCTCCCAATCTTCCCATCCCCCCACAAGGCCCCTGTTCAGCATAGCAGGTGGGGCCGCCTGGGCGAGGTATTGGTCTTCCTACCTAGTTTCTTCCCCCGAACCCAATGTCTCACGCTCCAGGACACTGCCCTTGAGGCGGTAGAGGTGGGATCCCTCGCTGAATCCGAGGAAAAAACCAACCCTGGAGGGTAAATGGATTGACAAAGAAAGAACATATTAGTCCTAAATTATACGAATAAAATCAAGTATGGTATCATTAAAAAATTATGTTTTTTGTTTACTGAATGCAGTATCATATTCTCTGGCTAAGGGGTCTGTGGACATGGGGCCTCAGAGACAAACAGTTTAATAATAATGTTGTTGGAGACGCTGAGGTACCGGAATTTAGTCTCGCAGGAGTTCTTTTACTTGCCAGTAAATCTACCGACACGAGGCTGACGTATTTGAGCACCTTTTTTCCCCTCTTTAAATGCTATTTGTTTGGGGCGTCGACCCATGTGGATCTTTTGCCCCTACTGCCACCATATTGTATGAACCTGCGTGTAATTGGAATGGCGGTAGTGTGGAATGTTGTGTGTGAGGAAAGGAAGATTAAGGGCGCCATAAACAACCAGTCACCAGGCCAGGGATATTAATCATTACAATTAAAAACACCTGACCGGCCGGGAATCGAACCCGGGGCCGGACTATTTGAACTCCTTCAGATACCACCGGACTGAGCCCCGATCGAACCTGCCAGTCGTCTGTGCCCCTCAGCTCGGCAAACAAAAAGTTTGGGAAACCCTGGGCTAGACCTTTCACGAATGGGTCTTCTTGCGTGGTCACGACATTAGAGTCCTGTGTCTGCTGGGAGTTTGTGTTTTATAATTCTGTGGTCTTCAAGGTCTCGCGTAGTAACTAAACCTTTTGTTGGGAAGTGAAAGTGGTTTTTGGCGCTCTCTGTGATGTGGAGTGGGAGGATGGAGGGGAGAAAGGTGGGGGGGGGGGGAGGGTAGGAAGAGGGGATCACACACACACACAGTATTACATGACGTCCCGTGCTAGCACCCACACAAGGCGAAAACACTTTCAAACTATACACCTCCCCCACTCTATTACTTGCGGTCAAGCTGGGGCGAACTCTATTACTTACCTCGAGAGTTATAAAAAACAAAGATAGACACCACTATAATAGAGACGCAATCCCTTCTTTTGCCTGGAGGCATGAGTTCGAAGTTCCCTCTCTTCGACCCTGACCTATGTATTCTTGCAGTAGGCAAGCAGACAGTCTTCAGATACTCTGTTGTTACATCATACTTTAGACTATGCTTCATACCTAAATACTGCATCCTGAAATGGAAACTTATTGCAAAACTGTATGAACATTTTATTTGTATCATCTAGAACAAGCCTCTGCACGATATGATACGAAATATTTGGACCAGAACTCGGGTAGAAAGACATAAAAAACTCCCAAAAGATATAACAATTATCCAAGATCATGTGTTCGATCCGAATGAATCCTGTGGATATTTGGAGACGAGACACTGTTGTTATTTGGGTCATCAGTCTGGTTTGATGCAGTTCTCCATGCCACCCTGTTCTGTGCTAATCTTTTCATTTCTACGTAAAGACTGCATCCTACATCTACTTTAATCTGTTAAGTCATATTCATACCTTGGTCTATCCCTTCCGCTCTTCCCGCCGACACTTCCCTCAAAAACCAGCTTAACAGTGTCTTAAGATGTGTCCTATCATAATTTCACTAAATCGATCTTCCCTCACTAATCGATTCAGTATCTCTTCTTTCGTGATTCGATATTTCCATCTCATCTTCAGCATTCTTCCCTAACATCATATTTCAGAAGATTCTATTCTTTTTCTTTCACTTCCTTACAGTGCAACGCTCCATAGTTAAATGGTGAGCGTGTTGGCCTTTGGTCACAGGAGTCCCGGGTTCGATTTCCGGTGGGGTCGGGAATTTTAACCATAATATTGGTTAATTTCTCTGACACGGTGGCTGGGTGTATGTGTCGTCTTCATCATTCATTTCATTCTCATCACGACGCGCAGGTCACCTACGGGTGTCAAATCAAAAGACCTGCTCCTGGCGAGCCGAAGATGTCCTCGGACACTCCCGGCACTAAAAGCCATACGCCATTTCATTTCAGTGCAACGCTCCAGACGAAAGTCTTCAAACATATCTTTCTAATTCCTGTTATCATAATTCGAAGTGAACAGTTTATTTTCTTAAGAAGGTCATTCCTTGCTTGTGCTAGTCTGTATCCTTCTAACTTCTGCCATCGATAGTTATTTTACTATCCAAGTAAAAATATTCATCTAATATTATAATTTCGAGTTTCACGGCCCGTGCAACTTTTCATGATGTAATATTTTTGGGATTATGCCGTGTATTCATGTATATAACCGCGAAGATTAGTACCACCACGCGGGGAACACCATGGGTCGCTTTTACTTGCGCGTAGTACCACTAAGTTGGATACAAAATAGGTTTGTGGTTAGTAGCACTATATGAGCGACACCATGGGATGAGGGAACCCATGGTTCTGGCTTGCCTATGATTAGTACCCACTATATGAGGAACACCACGGGATAGTACGAGTCCCTGTGGTTAGTACACTTATGTGATGAATAGCATAGGTTTGCGTTGCCTGTAAATGGCGCCGCAAAGTGCGAGACAGTGTAGGTCTGTAATACATGTGCGAATTTCATTACCTGTGAGTAGTACCATAATGTGTGGAATACCATGAGTCTACGCTACTCTTGATTAGTACCGCAACATGACAAATACCGTGGTTCTACTTTCCTAGCGATAAGTACCATTATGAGGGGCCGCTGACTTGGATTTTAGACCCCCTTTCGACTACAAGCATCATCGATTCAGTAATATGCTATAGAAGCAGTCTCTTGGTCAGTAATATTATTGTTCTACGCCAGCTTCTGTGCACGTGAGGCACTGTGGGTCGGTTCCACTGATCGTTTTAAATTCATATCCATCCATCCATGCCTTTGCTGGCGGGACCTAGTGTTTACAGTGCACTATGTCTTCTGGTATGGGCTAGAGCAATCTTGTTACTTTCATTGATCTGTCTCAGCTTTATCCTTGGCTTTGACAAAATGAAAGTGACTGAGGTATGAGTGATGCTAGTAATGCCATTCCTTCTGCAGCCAGTCCCTGCTATGAATGGTGTAAAAATATCGCTCATAGGGTCCGTTGGTGCATGCATTTCAGTGGGCTTGGCAGACTGATATGTAATAGCAACTTCTGGCCCGGTGAGGAAAGCAACGGGAAACTACCTCACTCCTCATTTCCCTAGTATGCCTCTTCAGTTTTGCCTAGGCCATCTATGACAGTTGATGGCAGAGCTGTTGAGGATCCAACCAGCCTTCGGGCTGAGGACTAAACATACATACATCCATCCATCCATTCATTCTTCGTCCTCACGTGTTGAATTGTGGTCAGTGGATTATTTTAGGCTTTTAATTGGTCATTTTATTTCGTCTCATTTCGTACCATTAGGGGCCGATGATCTAGATGTTAGGCTCCTTGAAACGACAAGCATCATCATCATCATCATCATCATCATCATCATCATCATCATCATGAATTATATAAACGCACTCAACGCGCGTTTCGGATGGTACTCTGCCTTTCTTCATCAGGAGAAAGCAGAAAACGGAAACACAACGCATCAATGGATGCTAAGAGAAAGCAGCTAAAAACTTAAAATGGTGCCCTAAGATGTAATAGGGACGCCATTTGAGTCCCATGGTAGGGCACGAATGGCAGCAGTAAAGGGTCGCTTGTCCCTGGGACAGGGATGAAATGGCGTCCCTATTACATCTTAGGACACCATTTTAAGTTCTTTCCTGCTTTCTCTTAGCAACCATTCAGTTTACAGTTGAACCTCCGTTACTCTAATTTTCAGTATCTCGAAATAACTCGAACATCCTGCCCGTTTGTTCTATTCTTCACGTGCTTTTATTTCTATATTACTCGAAATTCGGTTACACGAATTTCTCGAAGCGAACATTTCCTCCCTGAAAGCAAAAGATACCCTATAACTCGAATTTTGTGTAACATTAACTGTGCAATACGGCATTTGTGGTTTGTGAGGAACAGTTAACAAATTCACAAGAACCTTGTTTATCCGGATCGAAAATTATAAAAAATTTCTTTTTACTTGTACAATATTTCTTTTACGAAGTCGATTTTTCTTGGGAAACTACCTCACTCCTCATTTCCCTAGTATGCCTCTTCAGAAATGAAATGAAATGAAATGTCGTATGACTTTTAGTGCTGGGATATCCCAGGACGGGTTCGGTTCGCCAGGTGCAGGTCTTTCTATTTGACACCCGTAGGTGACCTGCGCGTCGTGATGAGGATGAAATGATGATGCAGACAACACATACACCCAGCCCCCGTGACAATGGAATTAACCAATTAAGGTTAAAATCCCCGACCCGGCCGGGAATCGAACGCGGGACCCTCTGAACTGAAGGCCAGTACGCTGACCGTTCACCCAACGAGTCGGACGCCTCTTCAGAGACACCTAGGCTATCTATGACAGCTGTTGGTGGAGCTGTAGAGGATCAAACCAGCCTTCGGGCTGAATACCCAACATACACATACGTCTTTTCCACCGAGGATAGTTAAGGACTTAATGTAACAGCTCTGTTGCAACGAATGGACCAGGGTGTATTGGAAAACATCAAACGCTTATACAGAAGGCAGCTGCTCAGCAAGCTGATTCGACAAGAGGGGGGAATATGGTGTAATTTCGGTACTGAAATCAATAAATATGAGAGACATTATTTATATGATCGCATCTGTATGGGATCAAGTTAGTGAAATGACAAATTTTTTTTGCTAGTCGCTTTACGTCGCACCGACTCAGATAGGTCTTATGGCGGCGATGAGATAGGGAAGGGCTAGAAGTGGGAAGGAAGCGGCCGTGGCCTTAATTTGCCTGGTGTGAAAATGGGAAACCACGGAAAACCATTTTCAGGGCTGCCGACAGTGGGGTTCGAACCTACTATCTCCCGAATACTGGATACTGGCCGCACTTAAGCGACTGCAGCTATCGAGCTCGGTGAAATGACAATTAAAAACTCTTGGAAACATCTGTTCTCTTCTATCTGTGCATCTACCAACGAGGTTTGTGAATTTGTGGACTTTTCTGAGTTCCTTGACACATTAGCGTGCATTTCCGGATGCTCGGACGTAGATGAGAACGACATAAATGACTGGGTGAGAAATGACTGTAATTCAAGCTACGGCATAATGACAGAGGAATAAATTATTGCCTCTTGTTCGTCGTCAGGTAATGATGAGAGTGATGGTGAATTCAAAAATAAAACCGGCGCTCCATCAGAAAAAAAACAATGAACCATGGAGAGGCAACAATGCAGCTCGACAAACTGATGACCGATTTAGAATCTCAGACTGAAACCACACCGGCAGAACTGCTGTCAGTGAAAGGTCTTCGTGATCGTGTTGCGCGCAGACGCAACACAAATGTAAAAGAGAGAAAACTCACACATTATTTTAATGCATAAAACAGAGTCGTAAAGGTAAGAAAAGTGTTCTCATATTTTCTTGTACAATTGAAGAAATGTATTACTGTACAACTTATGTTGATATATTATATAACATCTACTTTATTTGTTTTTTCTTTTTCGGATTATCCGGATTTTCGATTAACCGGATCAGTTCCGGTCCAACTTAATCCGGATGAACGACGTTCTGTTGTAAAGAAGGCGTTACAGTGATGCTGGGAGCTAATATGAAGGGAACAGGAAAATTAAAACTTCTAGTGAACGGAAAAATCGGCGAAGCCTCGCTGTTTCTCGGGTGTGAATTAATTACCGGTCACGTACGAAAGCAACCCCCGAAATCACGGATGACAAGCTCCATGTACGAATTTCAGATGCGTGGTATTGACGAGAGAAAAAAAAAAAAATGTCGTATGGCTTTTAGTGCCGGTATATCCCAGGACGGGTCCGGCTCGCCAGGTGCAGGTCTTTCTATTTGACTCCCGTAGGCGACCTGCGCGTCGTGATGAGGATGAAATGATGATGAAGACAACACATACACCCAGCCCCCGTGCCATTGGAATTAACCAATTAAGGTTAAAATCCCCGACCCGGCCGGGAATCGAACCCGGGACTCTCAGAACCGAAGGCCAGTACGCTGACCGTTCAGCCAACGAGTCGGACATAGACGAGAAGTTTCAACGCGAAGGGTGGAAAGTTTAACAGTAACAAGCAAAAGAGACTAACGGATTTTTTTTCCAAAGATGTTAACGGAGGTATGTTTCTTGTTTGGGCCGATGACCTCGATGTTAGGCCCTTTAAACTACAACCACCATCATGTTTCTTGTTTCACTACCGGGTCCGGGTCAATTATGTGTCTTTTAAAGAGTTACTGTTATAAGTGTTTTCGTAATTAAAGTTATGCCCTGAAGGCCCTTGGAGGAGTGGAAGGTAAAGGCTTCCACCATTGTTAACCTCGGCACGAAATGGGTTAGAGTGGTTAGCTCTACGCCCGGCCGCCTTTGCCCCCAGCAATTAAACTGGTACTCATTTTTGGTGTAGGCTGAGTGAACCTCAGGGTCATATGCACCTCCGGAAGTGGAAATATCGTTTCTTAAATTTTACGACTTCCTGACGGTGACTCGAACCCACGGCCTTTCGGGGCGAACCGATCACGCCTTTACCGCCTCGGCCAGGCAGCCCCTATATTTTTAAGTACTGTTAAAAATGATGTATTCAGTATAAGCCCGTAGATACATATAATTCAATTATGTGTTATAGATTCTCAAAAACGATATTCTCTATAATATCTCGAATTTGCGATAACTCGAAATAAAATTTAGCTCGCGATATGGTTCGAGATATCGAGATTGCACTGCATATACTTTAACACAAGGCATAATCCCAAAAATATTACATTATGAATATTCATCTACTTCATTAAATACTGTATTTCCTAATCTAATATATCCTGTATCACATGACTTAGTTCCACTTAACTCCATTGCCTTCGTTTCGGATTGATTAATTTTATTTTACGCCTCCATGGCTCAGGCGACAGCGCGTGGGTTCCGTGGTTCACATCCCGGTCACTCCATGTGAGATTTGTGCTGGACAAAGCGATGGCGGGACAGGTTTTTCTCCATGTACTCCAGTTTTCCCTGTCATCTTTCATTCCAGCAACACTCTCCACTATCATTTGATTTCATCAGTGAGTCATTAATCATTGCCCAAGGGGAGTGCGACAGGCTTCGGCAGTCGGCACAATTCCTATCCTCGCCTCAAGATGGGGCTTCATTCATTCCATCCCTGACCAGGTCACTGACTGGAAAACGGGTTGTAGGTTTTCATTTCACTACTTCTCCAAGGCTGTGTCCGAACCATTGAGCAATTTATCCACCCTTCTGCTTCTTCTTCTTCTTATGACGCCGTCTCCCTTCAAAGGTTCGCGATCCAATTGATTATGATTACATGCGAAACGGCAGCACGGAAGATTTCTATCGTCGTATCTCCATACCACCGCCGCAAGTCTTTCAGCCAGTAATTTCTTGTCGGCAAATCTCTGATTTTTGATTTGCTCTTCTTGGATTGTTATTCCCTTTCCAAATTCCACTTTGTTTTCCTTTACCGTCTATTCCATATAAACATTGAAAAGGAGAGGGGAAAACTGCAGCCATGCCTCATTCCTTTATGGACTGCTGCTTCTTTTTCATAGCCGTCGATTCGTATCACTGCAGACTGATTTTTGTACAGATTGTAGACAATTCTTCTTTCTCCGTATCTGATCCAGATCACCTTCAGAAGCTTAAATAGCTTGGTCCAATCAACATTCTCGATTGCCTTTTGTAGATTGACGAATGCCATGTACGTGGGCTTGTCCTTCTTAATTTGATCATCTAATATTGCTTCATGTGTTCTTCCATTCCTTTTGAAGCCAAACTGATCTTCTTTCAACTCAACTTCAACTTGTCTTTGCATTTTTCTGTAAATGATCATCATCATCATCATCTGTTTACCCTCCAGGTTCGGTTTTTCCCTCAGACTTAGCGAGGGATCCCATCTCTACCGCCTCAAGGTAGGAGATACAACTGGGGAGTATGACCAGTACCTCGCCCAGGCGGCCTCACCTGCTATGCTGAACAGGGGTCTTGTGGAGGGATGGGAAGATTGGAAGGTATAGGCAAGGAAGAGGGAAGGAAGCGGCCGTGGCCTTAAGTTAGGTACCATCCCGGCATTCGCCTGGAGGAGAAGTGGGAAACCACGGAAAACCACTTCCAGGATGGCTGAGGTGGGAATCGAACCCACCTCTACTCAGTTGACCTCCGAGGCTGAGTGGACCCCGTTCCAGCCCTCGTACCACTTTTCAAATTTCGTGGCAGAGCCGGGAATCGAACCCGGGACTCCGGGGGTGGCAGCTAATCATGCTAACCACTACACCACAGAGGCGGACTCTGCAAATCATACCTGTTAAAATTTTGCAAGCTTGAGATGCTGAAGCAATGGTGCGGTAGTTTTCACACTTGTCAGCACCTGCTTTCTTGGGAGTAGGTTTAACAACGTTCTGTGTAAAATCGGACGGGACTTCTTGTACATCATACATCTTACACACTAAATGGAGTAACCTCACCATGCCTATTTCTCCTAAGACAGTCAGTAATTCTGAGGGTATGCCATAAATTCTCCAGGTACCTTATTCCTGTGTAGGTCTGTCAAAGTTCTGATGAATTCTCTCCTCAAAATTCGGTCTCCCATTTCATCAATATCAACAGCTTAAGACGTAGATTTTCATGACCAGTAAATTATATTATAACACTTAATACTGATGATATTCGGCTGTGTAATACTTATTATAAGCTGACGCGTTTCGAGGTTGTACACAGGGTCGTCTTCAGAGCAATAACATGTATTGGCAACTGTCTCTCTATAGTAACCAGACTCAAGATAGAGAGACCGTGTTAGAAATGTAGTTCATTCCAGGACTTCCAGAGTCAAGGAGAAAGATGTTGACGAGTTAGCTATGGAGGGTAGCCACGATCTACTCAGTATATAGCAATCACGTTGTTAAAATTATTCGGGTGTTTAGCAATTTCTATCGCCTTACGAATGATTCGAGGTATAAATGACATAAATGGCAGAAGTTGCATCAAAAATGATTTGATCGTCATTATGTATGGCATGTTCTGCCACAGCAGACTTCTCTGGCTGGCAGGGGCGTAAGTGTCTGCGATGTTCCTTAACCATCGTTGCTACCTTTCTACATGTTTGGCCACCATAAAACGATCCATAAGAGTAAGGATTCATATATATTCCAGCATAGCTTAAACCAATAGGATATTTGACAGATCGCAAACAAATTGCCTATTTATTGGGATTAAAGAAGGTCTTGACATCGTGCCGTCTGTGAACATTGCCAGTTCTATCCATGGCAGTTTTTACGTACGGAAAGAAGGACAGGCTCATAGGACGAGAATCACGTGAGAATCTGTCTTTTGGCTTAGGATATAGCACTTCGTCAGTCTGTTTAATTTATCCTGGTTACAGGAACGTGTCATGTTATAATGTCATTAACAGTCTTCTTGTTTCATACCCTACCTCCTGTGGGTGGGGGACACACACGAAGAATACATCCACAGTATTCCCTGCCTGTCGCACGAGACGACTAAAAAGGGCGACCAAGGGATGATGAAATTAGAACCATGAGAATACTAGTGAGGAACACCATGGGAACACGTTATATAGGAACAGTACCATTATGTGTGGAACACCACGGGTCTGGGATTTGTCTGTGGTTGGTACCATCGTGTGTAGCCCACCACGGTGGCAGGGCTCGGCTTCACAGACTAATATCCATGCAAGAAAAAGTGTCGTACGCTGTGCTGGAATATCGGTTCCCTTGCGTTCAGAATGGGTCTGCGTTACCTATGAGAAGTACCACTGTATGAAGAACACCACGGGTCTACGTTGCCTCTGATTAGTACCGCTATGTGAGGAATACCACGGGTTGGCTATTGTCCGTGATTATTATCACTATGTGAAAAACACCATGCGTCTGCGTTGCTCGAGAATAGCACCATTACAGTATGTGAGGAACCCCATGGGTCTCTGTTGCCTGTGGGTGGTACCATAATGTGTGATTCACCGTGGGTCTACGTGGCCTGTGATTAATCCCACTATGTGAGGAACACCATGGGTCTGGGCGTTGCCTGTAGTTGGTACCATCGTGTGTATCGCACCGAGGCGGGGTGTGGGTGGGGGTGGCACTCAGCTGCACAGACTAATATCCATGCTAGAAAAAGTGTCGTACGCTGTGCTGGAATATCGGTTCCCCTGTGTTCAGAATGGGTCTGCGTTACCTGCGTGTAGTACCACTATGTGAGGAACACCATGGGCCTGTGTTGCTTGCGAGTGGTACCGTTATGTGTGACATAGCATGGGTCTAGTTTACCTGTGATTAGTACTGTTATGAGGGGCCGGTGATCTGGATTTTGGACCCCTTTGCTCAACAAGCTTCATCTCAGAATATGAGGCATTGTGAATTGGATCCACTGATTGTTTTAGATTCATGGTCAATTTTTCACCATCATTCATTTAGATTTTAGTCAGTGGATACATTTTGAAGTTTTAATTATCGTTTCATTTCGTTGCACCTCGTATCATCATCATCATCATCATCATCATCATCATCATCGTTTCATAACTTTATCATTTACTTCTTTCCCTAGACACGAGACAATAAAACATTGTTTCCTATTAGATTTGGGCACACACTTTGTTTCTTTTCTGGCTATTCTGTTATTATTCTTCTACCGCTTTTCCCACACCTGTGGGGTCGCGGATGCGAACAATGTCGCACATGTGGATTTGGCCCTGTTTTACGGACGGATGCCCTTCATGACGCCAACCCTAAATGGAGGGATGTAATCACTATTGCGTGTTTCTGTGGTGGTTGGTAGTGTGTTATGTTGTTTGAATATGAAGAGGAAAGTGTTGGAACAAACGCAAACAGCCAGTCCCCGGGTCAGAAGAATTAATCAGACGCGATTAAAATCCCTGACCCGGCCGCGAATCGAACCCGGGACCCTGTGAACCGAAGGCCTCAATACTGACCATTCAGCTAATATGTCGGACTTCCTGGATAATTCTATTGCATGTGCAATGTTGGTCACAATGGTTACCAGAGCAAAGCAAAACCATTTGTGTACCGGGTTTGAAGGACTCTCGAGCGGAATATAAAAGCTTCCACTAATCATTACCTCAATACTGGGTTGGGCCAGACAGATTTAGAAGAAACACTTGTGAATGATCAATTAACATACCCAGCTCTAACACAACGTGGTATTTAAGACGACTTACATTTGGTTGTCGAGGACTTCAAGAAGACTCGCAAGCAGTAATTATATTTATTACAGTCGACCTTGGCTATAAATACAACACTTTCGTTGTCTCTCTCTCAAATTACAGTTTCGGCAAGGAAGAGAGAGGTCTCGCTCCACTCAAGGAGAAGAAAGACTTTGATACCTCTGAGTGAATTGAGGTTTCTTTAACCAAGGTCAGGTATTCAGCTGCACGCTAGCTGTCCAAGGTCTAGTGATGTGGCTATGTTTTGGGCGAAAGTAGACAGTCGGAAGAAATTTGTGAAGGTTTTTTTTTCGTAATACTCCAAAAGGCTCATTATTTTCAAGGTGGCAGCGAATCTGGCGGCGCTTGGGGTCCTCTTCATTAGGAATTTTAATTATTTTTAAACAGAGAGAAATATGCCCATAGCAATGCCATCCCCCTGTGGGTGGGGGTGATAGAATAACGCTCACGGTATCTCCTGCCCGTCGTAAGAGGCGATTAAAAGGGCCCCCAGGGCTCTCCACTTGGGAGCGTGCGTTGGCGATCACGGGACCCTTAGCTGAGTCCTGACAATGCTTCCACTTACTTGTGCCAGGCTCCTCACCTTCATCTATACCATAACGACCTTCCTTGGTCAACTCTTGTTCTTTTCCGACCCCGACGGCATTAGAGCACTTGAGGCCTAGGGAGTCTTTCATTTTCACACCCTTAGTGGCCCTTGTCTTCTTTTGGCCGATACCTTCATTTTTCGAAGAACGGATCCTTCCATTTTTCTCTCTGATTAGTGTTATATAGAGGATGGCGGCCTAGTTGTACTTCTTCTTAAAACAATAATCACCACCACCACCATAGCAATGCCACTCGAATTATTCTTTAACCCTGTGGAGAGGGCGCGTAAAAATAACCCCATAGGGAGGCGCGCACGATGTTTTACACCGAGTCAGGAAAAATAGCACAAATTACGCAAAAACTAGTTTTAATATTACAAAACTATAGTTCCGCTTTTATGAGTCTCGACTTGACATTTAACCGGAAATCAGGCATTGGTGCCAAATTATTACGAGTACAAAGAGCTGATCCACGGCACACAACACGAACGGAAATGTATATACTCGAATATAAGTCCAGAATCAATTATTCGTTGTAGCATCTTGCATAACTCACATAAAATTAACAATAACACACCACATATTTAGAATAAGGCTATAAGATAAAAATATATCAATGATCGAACAGGTAAACGCGAGAGGGTGGTATGGTGGAGGGCGAACAACTGTATGCCCATGTCATCTGGCTATTTCATTCACCACGTAAACTGGCTACTAGGGTTGGTTTTGTTTTACAAGGTGCATGAGATTGCCCCTTCCTCATGACAGCGCGAACCGAAATATTGTGCTCCTTCAACCTCTCAATCAACTCAGCAGCCATTGTTGGCTCTTTGTCAAGAATGACCGAGTGAACTGACAAAGACCGCTGAAAGAACTGAGCGCAATACAACACACAGCTGATAGCATGTGGTTTCAGTAAACAACAGTTTGACAGCACTGTTAACGCGCTCTATCTGAGCGATCGGCTGTCTATGATTAACTGCACGGCCGACTGGATCCCTCGCTGCGCTCCTTGCTAGCTAGAGCGACGCATCAAGTCGGCCGTGTTAGCTGTTTATTAATTTACTTAGCCTCCGCTAAAAGGCGGCGCTCAAATGTCAAGTTGAAACTCATAAGAAGTGAACTATAGTAAATAATTTTGAACTAACTTGTAAATAATGCTCAATGATATTTGTTCGGGGGCCCTGGGCTATTTAAAAATGTGGGGCCCCTTCTTCGTAACCAATGCCCCGCCCGGGGAAGGTACCTGAGTCTTCGGAGGTGGCAGTCATTATTGCTACCACTACACCAACGAGATCAGCAATTTATTATTCATGACTCCGAGTATTCCATACAATGTGACTGAAGTTTAAAATACACATTAGGATTCCCTTTCATTGTTCCTAAAACCATCTTTCTAATGCTCATGCTTTCCAATTCCGTAAATACCTAATCTCTCTTAAAACAGCAGACTTTTGCTAGTTGCTTTACATCGCACCGACACAGATAGGTCTTATGGCGACGATGGGACAGGGAAGGGCTAGAAGTTGGAAGGAAGCGGCCGTGGCCTTAATTAAGGTACAGCCCCAGCATTTGCCTGGTGTGAAAATGGGAAACCACGAAAAACCATTTTTAGGGCAAAACAGCAGACTTAGATATTACACTATTCGCTTACCTGCAGAAGATTCCAATTCACCAGTAACAGTCTCTTCAGTCGTCGATGCACTTGAAGACTTCCTGTCAAAAAATATTTTCGGCAACTTTTCAATTTATTTCAAATGTTTTTTTTTTAAATTTATGGTTTTTGGCACCACTAGGAAATTTTCTATCCATTTTACAAGAACATTACAGTTGTAACTTACGAATGGTTCAATTATCAGAGGTGAAATGGAAGTTCTCTTCCTGATGCAAAGATATAGTAGAGCATGCGTATTCCACCGTGCTTCCCTTGTACCCTTCCGCTCACTTCTTAGATCTCTTCTCCCCTTCCCCCTCTGCCCGTACTCGCAAGTTGCCATATTTAAAATTTCGTCAACAATAATATTTAGAATAATTACAGTGCGTAAGTAGCGAGGATTCGTGTCTCCGGACGGTAATTAATTCTAGCAGTGATGAAATACTAACGCGGACAGCTGATAAGAAGGAAGGAAGAATGTGTGTTCGATATTTTGCGAGCGTAAATATTCATATACATGCACGGAGGTAGAGCAGCAGGCCTTTCTATACAATTTTAGGTTCGCCCAAGGGCCGGGGCCCCTTGGCAAGCAGGGCCCGGGGCTGCAGCCCCTTTAGCCCCGCCCCCTTAATCCGGCCCAGTCACTGCCGAGTGTTCTTTGAAGATATGTCGCTGACATACACGCCATCTAAGGCGGAATTCATAGTCAGCACTTATACATAAGTGGAACCCTTAAGTAATACGGGATCACTTATAATAAGTATTCACTTATAAGAGTTTACATTTCATAGACAGCACTTACCGAGCACACTCATTGATGCAGTATCACTGGAGATGTGGCAATGCTGTATATTATGCCCATGCTTCCTGGATCGTGTAGCTCTGGCTACCGAATAGTGGGATGTGTTTTGTTTATCGAAGGACATCAGGATAACAAAACAGCCAGCTGAGACGGCATCTGCAAGAACTTCTGTCGAAGTACATGCACATAATAGAGAACAAGCAGACCGACGCAGTTTCTCATCAGAAAATGAATGACGTGGGAAAACTTGAGGACAATGCATACTACGATCATGCCCAGAGTCTAATTTTCTTCTTAATATAATATATTTATAGTTATCCAGGTACTTGAACCTATACAAATATTCATCCAAATGTAGAATATTGGCCTTACAACGCTTTTAATGATTGGACAAATATATCCGTAGCCGTTATGTTGTAATAGGTCTAATTACTTCCCCAATAAAATGTAAATAGTAGGGCTTATGTTTTGATGTGCGATGCCATAATTTTAGAAACTTCTGATATAATCCGGCAAACGATTGGTTGACGAACCTGATATAATTAGCACAAATCAACTTTTAAAAAATGATGGTAGTGCAACACGTTCATTTTTCTTATAACTCAGGATAGTTCTTTACTATTCCATAGGCCTACAGTCTTGATAACTTATCAACACGTTTCCAATTAATTAAGCGAAATACTGGTAATAATAATAATAACCTGAAATTAAGAGGTGGCATAAAATCTCAAAACGATATCTTCATTAATGGTGAGATAGTGAGTCCTCTAGAGGACTGTCACACAAAGGAACAAGAATATTCGTAACTATCACTTAACTAAAACGAAACCTTCTTTAAATTGTTGGTCACATTACATTTCAACAGGATTTTCCTTCTCTACTGTACTGTGTGCACGGAAAGCATTTTGTGAATGAAATGCAACATATTCAGCAAAATCATTATCCCCCATCTTGCTCCAACATAAGTGAGACACTTAAGTGTGTGTGGGAGGTCCACTTATAGCAATAAGTGTACACTTAAGTATGTAATATGACATGAAATCTGGCTTATAAGGGGCAGTTATGTATAAGTACTGTCTATGAATTCGGCCACTAGTCTTAGTTTTTCTGTTTTTTCTTCCAGGTCCTTCTAGTTCCTGTGGAGCTGCAGAAGACTGATCTTCTTCAGGTAATCCTAACATTTGACGAATTTTCCTTTTCTAAAAGTCTTTCGATTTCTCTTTCCCTATTTCTATCCATGATGTGTTGAACTTCAGTATATAGGGAGGCACTATTTTACACTAAAGTAAAACAAAACTGACACAATATTACTATATTAACTTAAAAAGTAAAATAATACCTAACCCAGAAACACATATGCGTTATGGGGCGCGCCAGAAATTTTAGACCAGGTCTGTCAAGCAATGCACTCAGGCTGAAACTGAGGTCCAACTATAAACATTTATCTCTGAACCCAGTCGGAAATGGTTAAAAGTCTCTAGTTCCCCAAACTCTAGAAAAATGGTTCAGATGTGTGATGATGCCCTTACCAGCAAGCTCATATCAATCAGATTCAGTCCGTCAAGCGATGGTTCATCAGAATTCTCGGATTAGAGTTGGTTATACTTACAAGTAGCGGTGATTCGGAATGATAATTTTTTTGAGGGGGGGGGGCATATACATCAAAACTGAAAGGAAAAAATTTACAAAATTGGAAGATTTTTAATGCTCTCTAAGTGAATTTCGACATAGGTAAAGGTTGACAGTCTGCCAACGTAAGTGCGGTAATAATGTTTTTGGAGATGATGATTCAATACTATACAATAAAACGTTCATAAAAGGAACAATTTTTTTATACATTCAGTTGAGCCTCTATGGACTGCGTGGTAACAACTAACTTCATTTTAGTGTCTAGGTCTTGTTCTTGTTCCAGCTTTGACTTCCTGCCACTATCTTTTGAGCCCAGCGACGAATGCCTGTTTATGCTCTTCAGACAAAGGTCCTCTCCGTCTTCTGGAAGTTGATGCCATCTTGACAGTTGTTCACCAACCTTCTGAATGTCTTCCTGTCAGGAATTTCTTGGTCTGAAATACCAATCTGCCTCAGATCTTCGCATTCCTGGAACCATCTCGGCCTTGTTGCCTTAGATTGAACAAAAATTCCATATTCTTTTTGTTAGTCGATCATCAATCATCCTCAAGAGATGACCGTAAAATAATAGCCGTATCTTCTTAATTGACGCTGTGAGAGGTTCTGTCTTGCTGTACAAATCCTCATTTGGTCTCATTCGCCATTGTCCACCAATAACCCACCTATGACCTAGGATTTTTCTTAGTATCCTGCGCTCTCTTTTCTCCAGCCGGTCAGCTTAACCTTTACTACTTAAGGTCAAAGTTTTAGACACAATATTACACATTTATTACAATTAAATAGAAGCATGGCGTGATTATATAATTAAAAGTCATTTAATATTTGACTAAACACTAAGAAACTAACAGACACTAAAGAGACTACCAGACACACGAATGCGTGCGGCAAGCGGGTGAATCATATTTCGGTGCCCATGGCCTTGGCATAAAAAAATAAAAAAATAAAAAATAAAATAAAATACACCCCTGCTATCCTTCCTCACACCACATGCAAAGAATCCGCTACTTCCTGTGGCTCTATACAAATCGGTCAGCTGCGATGAACGACTTTTGTGTGTGCGTATTTTCGCTAACTTTCTTAATAATTAAAGAAAATTATTCTGGTTTAAGAAGCCTTTCTCGTGAACAGTCGAGATTTCTTCTGAGAACGCAGAGCACAGTTCTCTGTGAAACGTAAAGAATTTCACCTTATTTTCTTAACACGGCATAAGCACAAAAGCCTATACAGTATCATGTTCTATAAGTACAGGCCGTGAAAGCATCAATGGCAACATGAAGGAAATAATTAACGGATAAGGCAACAGGGCTTGAACAAATTGGGCAAGTAGGGGACTGGAAATAATAACAATATTGCATTGAAAATTACTCACATGTGTTCAGGACTCCATTTTGAATATTATTAGGTCCCGAAATGTTACATTATTAGTGATTTTCTGGGTAATATTGGTAATCATTGCACATTCGAAGTAATAGGATATATTTATGATAGCCATCTTTGTTTCCAGAGATGTTATGGTATAGACTGGTTACTTTGACTTTAGAGCAAAGCATGGAACATAAGATAGGTGAGGAAAGCACGGAAACATCTGTGGAAACAAAGATGGATATCATGAATACATCCTCAAACTTCTTATGTGCAATTATTACCAATATTACACACAAAATCATTAATAATGCAACATTTCTGGATCTAATAATATTCAAAATGGAGTCCTGAATACCTGTGAGTAATTTTCAATGTAATATTAATAATAATAATTCCAGTCCCCTACTTCTTTACCGGAGCCACAAATTGTTTGTTATACTAATTCCTAAAATGGAATACGAATGTAATGTTTTCTCTCCACAAAGTGGGGGTGGGGGCAACTGCTTCTTCCTCCCCCCCCCCCCTTCCCGCCGCTACTGATACTCACAAGATTGTACCTGTTTCTGAGTTTGAAGCAAATTTTGGCCTTAAACAGTTGTCTGCTGATCTGCCATTTCTATGAGAACTCCTCCGTGGCATAATAGACTGACCTAATCTCTTGCGACAGATTAATATTCATGTCACTGTTGGCACTCACCCACAGCACATCGACGAGAGAAGACTCCATGTCCGTGATTACATTTTTCATAGTCCTCTACCAAGATTTCTGCGTGAGGGGAATATGATTTGTTTCTATTGTGACACCTACAGGCCATTCGGATGTGATGTATCGGTTGTTACCACAGCCAAAAGTGTGACCGATTAACTGGATTACCTATGCATGGCTTGTATGTTGTTTAAGAAAAGATACAAGACAGATGTCTTACAGCGACGATGGCATAGGAAAGGGCTAGGAGTTGGAAGGAAGAAGCCGTAGCCTTAATTAAGGTACAACCCAAGCATTTGCATGATGTGGAAATGGGAAACCACGGAAAACCACCTTCAGGCCTGATGACAGTGGGGTTCGAACCCACTATCTCTCGAATGCAAGCTCACAGCTGCGCGATCCTAACCACACAGCCAACTCGCTCGGAGTTTGTATGTATGTTACGTGTATACATTTTATTTTACATTTTCTACTGTTTCTGCATCTACCTTGAAGGATATGTTGCCAATTTTTCCTTCTTCATTTTCTATACGATACGACAAAAGTTTAATGTAAATTATTGTAAATGATTGTACCGTAGAAATAAATAAATAAATAAATAAATAAATAAATAAATAAATAAATAAATAAATAAATAAATAAATAAATAAATAAATAAATAAATAAATAAATAAATAAATAAATAAATAAATATTTGGAATAATGTTGACGATCTTAATTTAGGCTTGTTGTAGATCGTTTTCTAAGCCCGGCTAAACAGAAACTATTAGTGAACTTCGTTATATTTCAGAGTTCGGTATATTGCCTTTCTGTCCAGCATACTCGGGTTAACCTTCTCCACACCCACACCTCTGCTACTTCCAACCTTTGTCTTCCGCATTTTTCTGGTGTCCACATTTCGCATTAATTAATTAATTAATTAATTAATTAATTAATTAATTCATTATTCCGGAAAGCGACAACACCCAGGAAAATGTAGGCTCGACTAACGACAACGTGAAATCGTTTGAAGATAATAAATCTTGGACAAGTGTTTATAAAGTTAAATCAAATAATATCTGACATTACCTTACGATAGCGTGAATGAAAATATCACATAAAAACTTGCTGAACTTTAAGCCTACATATATTTTCATACTCATTAGGCTTAAAAAGCTTGTTTCTTAATTATTTCGAGTAATTTCAAAATAATAAAAATACATTCAGTACTCGAAAACTGAAAATGACTATATTTCTTTCAGAGCTTCCAGAATTATTCGAACTGTTATGTTTTTCTAAAGCAGTCCATTGTCTTTCTTTATACTTTTATTGTTCCTCCAGATACCTCAGTGAAGTATTTGCAGTTTTAAATTTGGTTTTATAGCATTTGTAGTTTACTGACACTTGGTTGAAAACGACCGCAGAGAAACAGCTTCCCATTTGAGACGAACTATAGAGGATATTTCCTCCACTGTACTGCATGACGTGATATGTTATGAAGTGTAAGAACTTTAAATGGTACGAAATACGTGATCAATCTGTTCGGATAATTGAGTCCCTACACACGACCTTGTTTCCAACATAAATCTATGACAACATTAACTGGCATTGTTATCCTTTTTTCTTCTGCAGCTGGTTCTCTAATTAACGTACTGTGCTGCCGCTTGTTTTAAGAACCATTACGCTATTAATAGATTGGTATCACTGCCCACAAGACCTTGCAGTTACCAACATTTAACATGTACAATATGAAACTCGACTCGTAATTATAGACAGGAATTTTTTAATGCAGTTATTATAACTCATGCTCGATTATAAGAATTGCACAAGGACGCTATTATTTTATTTAACATATGTTTGATTACACTTAAGTAGTTACAATACTTGCTTTCGTGATAAAAGAACTGATAAATAAATGGAAAATTATACTGTAACTCATAAATATTATTTAAAAATAGTGCCAAATTCCCTTTGGAAAAATCGAATAATCATAAATATGTCTTTCGTAAATTAAACTCACATTGATAAAGATTAATTTATCTGCATCTAAATAATCGTTTTCGAGACACATCTGCATGGAATTTGGAGACTTCGACTGTGGGATTCATTCTACCTAAAGTGGGAAACCTACTCACGGCCTGTGAAGCTACCACGAAGGAAATAATCAGTTCTATAGAGCAGTCATTCACAAAATCCGCAATAAAAATGTAAGTACTTGAAGTGCGAAATTCTACTGTACAAACACAAATGAGCATTCAAAAGAAAAAAGAATATACATTAGCAGTGACGAATTGCACTCTCGTTTCATAAATATCGATAATTTCTTTTAAAAATGAGTTTAAACAATTGTACGAAGTGTGCGATTTGCAAATACCGTTGGTCTAGGAAAATACGCGCCATCACTGCAATCCTCTTCACATTTTGGCCGCTGGGACGCCTGTTTTATGACATTATAGTTTGCTGTAATTATCAGTTAAGAAAGAATGATAGTAAAGCAAAAAGTTACTTCCAGAACATTCGTCAGTATAATAATTCACTTGCATTTGCTTCCGTTCAAGTGGATACCACAAATGTTAAAAAATCAAAGATTGCATTAAGTGGTAAGTAAGACTGTCTAATATTGCACTGATTTGTGTATTCCCTAGTTCACTTTATGTGCATGCGAGATTTCTCGCTCGGGTTCTTTAGTTATATTAAATTTAGGAAATATGTCTTCACTGTTGTATAACTTATCTACAGTATATGTAACTCTTAATTTGACCGATGGATGGTACAAGTTAGCAGAGGGAAAAGAAGAAACACTGCAAGGCAGTCTAAGTGATGTACGTAATTTGTGAGACACTTGGAATTGCTACTATCCAAACTCGGCGCATATTTTCTGCCTCTGGTTGAGAAAATCTCGTGGATCAGAAATCTCTTCTTTGAAACTGAACATCAACTACGCTTCCTTGAGGAAGATCAACTAGCCGAAGTATCTTGGCGGAGAGAAAGTGAAAAGTAAATTGAATTATGAGATGGGAGGAGACCCAGATAGAGTGGTATGTTTAACTTCGGGAAGTTCCATGAAGGTATCACAACTCCACGTCTCTGATCGACTTTTGTGTCCATGACGACCCCACCATACCCTACAATTTCTAAAACGGAAATACTGCTTTCAGTGCCTGTCATGACAACATACCTGTGTGAGTGCACCTTTGATGCTCTCACAGAAATGAAAGCGAAGTACAAAGCTAATGTAGAGGCTGTTCTTCCTGTCGAGTGATTACGCTTGTAAAACAATTGATCTTTGGAAAACAGCACCAACCTGTCCCATTGATCCAACAACCGCAACAAGTACATTTTTTTCAAGTAAGTTTTCAGACCTAGACTGTTGTAATTATTAGCCAAGTGCCGCATTGTTTTATACTTTCTGTGCATGTCTAAACTATCTCTATATAAACTTTCAAGAAAAGTGAATATTAGTCCTAAATTATATGAATAAAACCAAACATGGTATCATTACAAAATTCTGTTTTTTTGTTTACTGAATGCAGTATTATGTTCTCTGGCTAAGAGGTTCTTGGACATGTGTCCGATATGCTCAGCAGACTTCGGAGACAAAAGGTTTGGGAAAACCGGCTCTAGAGTATGATTATAGGAGGCCTTTTTGATGAAAGAGCCTTCTATATGTCTCAGTCATGACCATTCATCAATACTTTACATCAAAGCCTGCAAGATCACATCGACCATCTGTACTATTAACGTTCCTTATTGATAATATGTCTCTCAGTCATGGTCATCCATTGATACAAGATCACATCGACCATCTGTACTCTAATTAATAATAATACTAATAACAATGACAACAGGTGGAGCAAAGAGATCAAAAGGCGAATATCACTTGCCAAACAGGCGTTTAGTAATGAGAGAAATCTTTTAGTCAGTGCAAATTTAGATTTTGGAATTAGGAAGAAATTTGTTATTTCTTTTGTATGGAGTGTGCTATTGTATGGCTATGCATCTTGGACTATCAGAGATCAGGATTGGAAACGACTGGAGGCGTTTGAGATGTGGGTCTGGAGACGAATGTTCAGGATTAAATGGATTGAAAAGAGAACAAACAAAAGCGTTCTAGAAGAAATTCAAGTGAAGAGAGAAATGATTTTAACGATACAAAGAAGAAGAGCTAAATTCACTAATCACATCTTGCGACACAAAACCTTCCTTACCAATCTGCTGGAAGGAAAAATCACGGGGAAGAAAGGCCGAGGACGACCGAGGAAAAATTATCCTTCAAGACTTAGCACAGAGTCGCCATTATGGTTTTTATTATGAAATGAAACGAGGAACTGAGGACAGGAAAGGATGGTCGCATAGACAAGGCCTTGATGATTGATGATGGAAAGAGCATACGGTATAACTAGGAATATCTACAACAAAAAGTGTTTATCTAAAAACCTCAGAATACAAAACTACAACTGAGTAATCAAATCGAAATGCCTGTACCCCAATGAATATCCAGTACTGAATAAATTAGAAGTACTGGAAAGATGAATTATACGGAAAATACTCGGTCCGCTAAGAACTACAGAACTCTGGAAATCAAGAAGTAATGATGAAATACACCGCAACATAGAAACCATAACAGAAACAATACGGAAGTGGCTATTGATGTTTTTTTTAGAGAACAGGTTAACCAAACAGATCTTCAAATATGAAACAAGAAATCAACAACAACCTGGATTCATGAAGTCAAGAAAGATTTGGAAAGAAACAATATAAGAGAAGAAGAAGCGACAGAGAGAGAGAAAGAGATTTTTAGAAGGAAAGTGTTTTATATGGAAGGATATACAAGTCCGAGAGGGAAAGAATACAGGCTCAGAATGGTCCATCATCATCAGTGTTCTGCTATATGGCTGGTCTTCACATGGCAGCTCTCCACGCAATTCTGTCTCTTGCCCCCCTCTTTGTTTCCTCATACTTGTATTCTATTCTGATACTGTCCAGCATCTGATATCTTCTCCGTCCTCTTTGTCCTTTTCCATTTACCGTTCCTTCTATAGCATCTATAAGCAAGCAATCTCTCCTCATCCAGTGACCAATCCAACTGTGCTTTCTCTTTTTGATTACTTTTAATATATTTCTCTCTTCCCCAACTCTTCTCAAGACTTCTTCATTCTTTACCTTTTCTATCCATTGTACACTTTCCATTCTCCTCCAAATCCGCATCTCATATGCTTCCAGTCTTCTTTCGTCTTCTTTTCTCAATGTCCATGTCTCAGTTCCATACAAAGCACTTCACGAATCGCTTCCTCAAGTCTCTATCCATGCCCCTACAAAAAAAGTCTACTCTTCTTATTAAATGCTTCGTTCGCAATCGCAGTACGAGTTTTCACCTCTCGACTGCACCTCAAGTCCTCTGTTATTACACTTCCCAAGTATTTGAAAGCATCCACCTGTTTTATTATTTCCTGGCCTAATTTTATAGTTGTCTCCACTTTTCTTGTGCTTATCACCATACATTTTGTCTTTTCTTATTAATTCTCATTCCAAATTCTTCACAGACAGCATTTAGATCTGTTAGCATCGTCACCATAGCTCGGTCACTCTTTGCCAGTAAATCTAATACATTCTATTCTCCTACCACCAACTTTCACTCCTCTTTTTCCACAAAATGGTCCGACGAAAGGAAAGGAGACATAGTGAGTTGATGAAGGAGTATTGGAGAAAGAAGAAGGAATAACGAAGGATGAACCAGTGAAATTGTCAAGTGGTCCCTAGAAGACTCTAATGGAGCAAGAAACAATAATAATAATAAAATAATGTCAGAAATATACTAAAGACTAGAGCCCGGACTTGATGCATTAATAGGTTAGAATGCAAAGTTTCTGAAGCGAGCAGCAAGTTTAGTCTACCTTCACAACGACTATGCTATGGGGATTGCATAAACATTAGGGGTACGGTGCATCAGAACTCCTATAATTTATGTTACTCTTGCTACATTATGAGTGGGTGGCCGGTACTTCCTATTAACCAAATTTAGTTTGCAGTCTAAGCTGTTACGGCATGAAAATCCGCGCTTCGCTAATGACATATATCCGGAAGAGAGAAAGAAAAATGTTCAGAAAAATTCTAGGCCCAAATGTAAACATTAGAGTGAGAAGACTCAAGTCTAACAAAGATCTGTATCAAAGAACAGAAGTAGTGGTTGAATTGATGAAGAAGAGAAGGTTACAGTTCTGTGGACACTTGTTGAGGATGGGCAATAACAGACTGATGAAGAGAATCTTTGAATTCTTCAAGAAGAGGAACAAGAGCTGAAATAAATTCGAGAAGTGAGGTTGGACTTGACTAAGACGGGGGTTACGGAAGATGATATAATGGACAAAAATCGATTTAGACAACTCATCGAGGCGTTCCGTGGTTTCCAGCTGACTGGGGAGCCGCTGTACAGAAAATCAAAAGAAGGAAGTAGGAGAAAGTATCCAAAAATAATGGTAGAGAAGGCTAAAAATAATACAAAGATCGTCCAACGTCCTCCACAGATGGCCGAAACGAAAGCAAAATAAAAAGACAGAAATGCTAAAGAACAAATATTTTGGCATCTGTTTTCTTTGAACATTATGTCCTCTGCTTCTCCAAGACATTATACTGAATGTGTGTGATCCGCATAACAAGGTAGTGACAAAAAAGAACTTCAAAGTTGGGAGATTCGTTTCATGTAGTAACAAGCGTTATAAGCTTGAGGAACTGAATTCGCTCCGGCTATGAGTAACACTGTTATACTCAATTAGGCGAGAATGTTCCGCCAAATAAATTAAAGTGAAATCGTCTCTTAGTCACTCAGCGATGCTAATTTTAAAACCACTCATTTCACCTGGCTGTTTCACTCCATCACACTTGACCTGATACAGCCGTGCGTGTCATTAAGAGGATTTTCATTAGCCACCCACAGAATGAATTAAGGACATTATTATTATATTTATTATTATTCTTTCTCCGTTAGTGTGTTCTAGTGACCACGTGCCATTTTCAATGCTTCATCCTTGGTTGTTCCTTCTTCCTCAATAGTCCAAATACTCCATCTTCTCAAGGTAAGGGTGTATTCTGCCCGAAGGCAGGTCCGAACCTCCGCGGTGGTGTGCCTGAGCCGGAGTTTACGTACGGTAGGGTGGCCAGTTCCTTTCCGCTCCTCCATTCCCTTACCCCCGATCAACAGCACGTGGCAACCCATCCAAATCTTGACCACGCCCAATGTTGCTTAACTTCGGAGATCTCACGGGATCCGGTGTTTCAACACGGCTTCGGCCTATCTTCTCACTATGTCTCCTTTTCCTCATCTCGCATCATTTTGCGCATGTTTTCTTTCCTTTCTGACCTTGGAATCCTTCCATTTTTAACACTTTCTTTCTAAACACCTTCTCTGTTGATTCTTCTTCTCCTATATTGTTTCTTTCCTAATCCTTCATGAATCCAGGTTGCTGTTGTTCACTTCTTGTTCCAGAGATATTTGAAGATCTGTTTGATTAACCTGTTGTCATCCATTCTGTATAAATGTTCAAAAAATTACCAATCGCCTCTTCAGCATTGTTTCTGTTATGTTTTCTATGTTTCAATATATTTCATCATTACTTCTTGATTTTCAGAGTTATGTAGTTCGTAGTAGACCGAGTATTCTCCGTATAATTCTTCTTTCCAGTATTTCTAATTTTTTTCAGCTTGTAATTCAGTAGTAGGCATTCACTCGCGTATACACATTACGTTTTGACTACTGTGTTGTATTTTGAGGTTTTAGACAAACACATTTTGTTGTAGATATTCCTTCATAAGTAGTATAATACAGGGATTCGGCGGCCGCCTCCTCCTCCGGGCTCCCAGGGGCCCCTCCGCCTCCCGCGGGAAATTTGACGTTTGGCGGGAAATTTGAATGTTGGCGGGAAATTTGAATTTTGGCGCGAGATTTGAATTTGTAAACAAAGCCACGTGCTTTTTGACAGCTGTCATCGACAACAACGCATCGCTAACCTCACTACTGCCATCTTGACGGGCCTAAACCTCAGTAGTACCAACTTAACCTAACTAGCGCGAGGTAAACAAATCCACGTGTTTTTTGACAGCCACGTGCTTTTTGACAGACAACAACGCATCGCTAACCTCACTGCTGCCATCTTGACGGGCCTAAACCTCAGTGGTACCAACTTAACCTATCTAGCGCGAGATAAACAAAGCCACGTGTTTTTTTGACAGCCACGTGCTTTGTGACAGACAACAACGCATCGCTAACCTCAGCACTGCCATCTTGACAGGCCTAAACCTCAGTAGTACCAACTTAACCTCACAAGCGCGAGATAAACATAGCCACGTGCTTTTTGACAGCCACGTGCTTTTTTGACAGCTGTCATCCGCCATCTTTAAACTACAGAGCACCGTGCTGCCCTCTTTATCGCAGTAGCCGCAAATTCGTCACCTGTCATCGGCAGTGCTGCCATCTTGGCGGGCCTAAACCTTAGTGCTACCAACTTAACTAGCGTGAGATAAACAAGGTTTTAGATAAACACATTTTGTTGTAGATATTCCTTCATGCTCTTTGCATCTTGTGTATCCTTTATTTTTCTAAACCGTTTCCTCGAACTGTTTCTCCAAAATGTTTCAAATTTCTTTACCTTCCTTATTCGACTAGTTTCTGTTGTTAGATATTCTGGAGCACGTTTTTTATATTTGTCATAAATTTTGTATTTATACACAGACATTCTTAAACCTGTTCTGTTGGCTATCTCTTTCCAGAGATTGACTTGTATTGCTCCATTTTTCAGGGTTTCTGAAAGTATGGCAGAAACATTTGAAAATACTAGACAGCTTATTTCAACGCCTCTGTTCTTTCTTCCCAGTGTTATTGGCGATAACTTATGTTCTTTTAGTTCTTCATTCCATTATTATTATTATTATTATTATTGTTTCATTTCGGCCAACTAAGGACCACGTCATTTCAACTGTTTCCCTTGAGCTTTAATGTTGGTCCAGTATTCCTTCATTCGTATACGGTGTTGCTCCTTTCGCTCTTCCGTCCGTGCCTTTCCAGTTTTCATCTTCGGCTTTGGTAGGAAACTCTGATGTTCTTGGAGTTTTTCCTTAAGTTGGTCACGCTCCTGGATATCTTCGAATGACATCCCAATCTCCTGCAGATCGTTCTGTACCTCACTGAACCATGCCCCCTTTGTCTTTTTATCTTGGAGGAATGCGAAAATGAGGTTGGTTAACCGTGTTGACTTCATTCGGGCCATTATTATTATTATCATTATTATTATTATTATTATTATTTTATTGCTATTAATATTATTTGTTTCATTTGTGTTTGTAATTATTTAAATGTATACTCTTCTAGTGGTTAAGTGTAAGAGAGGGCCTTGAGCCCTAACTTCGCCACCAATAAAGGTATTATCTAACTAAATTTAAAACACAAACCTATGTTTAGCTCCATACAAAATTTGGAGGTGATGACTTAATTTGCTGCAAATGTATTACGAGATAATTTCTATATATTACTTGGAAAATGCTCTTTTCGATAGTTTTAATTTTTTTTAGGCTAGAAATTGGCAGACTTGTCAAAAATACTCATATACTTTAATAGTAATTCTGGGTTTTGTAGGGAAATACTGGAGATATAATTGTCAATTATTTATTATTCACACAATAGTTAAAAATCTATTTTCGTGATATTTTAGGAGAAAAAATATGAAGGTAATATTCAACTGGTAATACAATGCATTCCTACAGTATTTTTAGTTCCTGTACATATTGAAACATTCTCTGAAAATATGTACAATTTACAATTATCTGAGGAAAGGGGTAATTTACTTACAGGGGAAATATATTACCCCTCCACCGCTGGGTACTGCTCGAAATAAACACTAGTAGTTAAGCCCTATGTTACTTCTCCCCCCCCACCATTTCTTGTTGATTTCGCAACCTGGAGTGAATCTGGTAAGAACACTTGTCTGAAGAAACATTTAATGCTTGACAAATTTCTCATATCGTCGTCTGATTTCATTCACCAACGCTTCAAGAGGACTTAAACTGAATACTTATCAGTAGCGCCTGATTTAAAAGCGTGCCTTTTTTCCTGTAAGGGGCTAGGTCCAAAGAAGACAGTAAAGGGTTCTTATATCCACCAAAATGGAGGTGGTGCCTAGTCCCTAAGCTCTCACATATGAAAGGTGCAATGCACCATTTCATCCTTTCGATTAGTGTGTTTTTCTGGTAGCAAATGGGTTATTTGAAAGTGTACAATAACGATTTCTTGTTGGTGGACATAGTTTCCTTCTTCTTGATTCTGATTTTCCTCTTATATATAGAGCAGGAAAGTAGTCACACAGTCCCAATGATCTCCTCGAAACATCGACTATTTTCTAAGCTGTCACAGTCAGCCATGACTCATCAGAATATTAGCATGTGTCCTTCTGATAGAATGATACAATGAGAGCGAGACTGACCGTAAGGTAAAAGTTGTGAAAAACAGGAAATACGTAAGTGGCATACATTCGGCAATGTCAGAAATTAGTCATATGTTCTACTTCACACGAAAATAAGATCCCCAAATGATTCCAGTGCATGGGACCCACACCAGGATTATCAGATACGAGAACTGGGAAAGATCCAAAGGAATGCAGCACGATGTGGTGTTATAAAAATATTGGACTAGGTAAGTGACTGATAAGGAATCTGCCACCTAGGTGACAGATTTAAATGCAGATTAATGATCGATTGATTGAAAAATAACGACGTGAAGGCTACGATTCCATTTAGCCAAGGAAGAGCGTAAAAAATATTATTGGCAGACATGTGACATCTGGATTTGACCCTGTTTTACGGCCGGATGCCCTTCCCGACGCTAACCCTATATGGAGAGATGTAATCACTATTGCGTGTTTTTGTGGTGATTGGTATTATGGTGTGTTATCTGAAAATGAACAGGAAAGTGTTAGGGAAAACACAAACACTTGGTCCCTGGGTCCGGAGAATTAATCAGAAGCGATTAAAATCCTCGACCTGGCCAGGAGTCGAACCCGAGACCCTCTGAACCGAAGGCCTCAATGCTGACCAATCAGACAATGAGTTGCACAGTTCCTTTAATTTAATTTAAGAAATAAATCACTTACATTATTCGTCAGGGACAACTTATTAATAACTTAATTTTCATAAATTTGGCCCTTTACAGCTTTCTACTGGTAAGTATCCAATTTTTCTCATACACTTTCTGTTTAAAAGTTCTCCGCAAATGAAAGTCACAGGCACTTAACTCAGGGAATTGATACGGCCGAAGTCCACGACTTATTAATCGCTCATCGAACAACTGTTCTAATGCATACATTGAATGATGAGCTGCAGTTCAACAATAAGTACTGTATAGGAATGCAGCACTAATACAATGATGCAATTTATTGGTGCTGAACATTACAGGATTTCGTCCAAATACATGTTCCCGTTTCAAAGCAAAAAAAAAAGTACAAAATAAAAATAAACTAAATCTACTATGTGGACACTCACATGGGCGGAAAACCGGGCCACATGTACGCGCCACCCCTATACAATGAGACAACTTGTGATTAGTACCATTACTCGAGGAACGCCATGGATCTACGCTACCTAGGAGTAGTACCCTTATGTGAGGAACACGACGGGTCTGGGCGTTGGCTGTGGTTAGTACCATCGTGTGTGTATCCCACCAAGGCTGCGCTGACATACACTGACTGACAGAGCAAATGCAACACCAAGAAGGAGTGGTCAGAACTTTATGCCAATTGCAGGGTAGACTTACGTCACTGAGGTATGCTCATGATGTGAAATGCGCCGCTGTGCTGCGCACGTAGCGAACGATAAATGGGACACGGCGTTGGCGAATGGCCCACTTCGTACCGTGATTTCTCAGCCGACAGTCATTGTAGAACGTGTTGTCGTGTGCCACAGGACACGTGTATAGCTAAGAATCCCAGGCCGCCGTCAACGGAGGCATTTCCAGCAGACAGACGACTTTACGAGGGGTATGGTGATCGGGCTGAGAAGGGTAGGTTGGTCGCTTCGTCAAATCGCAGCCGATACCCATAGGGATGTGTCCACTGTGGTGAAGATGGTTGGCGCAGGGACATGTGGCACGTGCGAGGGGTCCAGGCGCAGCCCGAGTGACGTCAGCACGCGAGGATCGGCGCATCCGCCGCCAAGCGGTGGCAGCCCCGCACGCCACGTCAACCGCCATTCTTTAGCATGTGCAAGACACCCTGGCTGTTCCAATATCGACCAGAACAATTTCCCGTCGATTGGTTGAAGGAGGCCTGCACTCCCGGCGTCCGCTCAGAAGACTACCATTGACTCCACAGCAGAGACGTGCACGCCTGGCATGGTGCCGGGCTAGAGCGACTTGGATGAGAGAATGGCGGAACGTCGTGTTCTCCGATGAGTCACGCTTCTGTTCTGTCAGTGATAGTCACCGCAGACGAGTGTGGCGTCGGCGTGGAGAAAGGTCAAATCCGGCAGTAACTGTGGAGCGCCCTACCGCTAGACAACGCGGCATCATGGTTTGGGGCGCTATTGCGTATGATTCCACGTCACCTCTAGTGCGTATTCAAGGCACGTTAAATGCCCACCGCTACGTGCAGCATGTGCTGCGGCCGGTGGCACTCCCGTACCTTCAGGGGCTGCCCAATGCTCTGTTTCAGCAGGATAATGCCCGCCCACACACTGCTCGCATCTCCCAACAGGCTCTACGAGGTGTACAGATGCTTCCGTGGCCAGCGTACTCTCCGGATCTCTCACTAATCGAACACGTGTGGGATCTCATTGGACGCCGTTTGCAAACTCTGCCCCAGCCTCGTACGGACGACCAACTGTGGCAAATGGTTGACAGAGAATGGAGAACCATCCCTCAGGACACCATCCGCACTCTTATTGACTCTGTACCTCGACGTGTTTCTGCGTGCATCGCCGCTCGCGGTGGTCCTACATCCTACTGAGTCGATGCCGTGCGCATTGTGTAACCTGCATATCGGTTTGAAATAAACATCAATTATTCGTCCGTGCCGTCTCTGTTTTTTCCCCAACTTTCATCCCTTTCGAACCACTCCTTCTTGGTGTTGCATTTGCTCTGTCAGTCAGTGTATTATATCCATGCGAGAAAAGGTGCTGCACGCTGTGCTGGAATGTGTCGGTTCCCCTGTGTTCAGAATGGGTTTGCGTTGACTCTGAATAGTACCACTACGTGAGGAACATGATGGGTCTGCGTTGCTTGCAAGTGGTGCCCTTCTGTGAGGAACACCATTGGTTTCAGTTGCCTTCGAGTGTTGCCATTATGTGTGACATACCATGGGTCTGCATTACCTGTGATTAGTACCACCATGCGGGAAACACCATGAGTCTACGTTACTTGTGATTAGAACCACTATAGGAGGAACACCACGAGTCTACGTTGCGTGTGATTAGAACCATTATAGGAAGAACACCACGAATCTACATTACCTGTGATTTGAACCAGTATAGGAGGAACACCATGAGTCTACGTTACCTGTGATTAGAACCACTATAGGAGGAACACCATGAGTCTACGTTGCGAGTGACAGAACCATTATAGGAGGAACACCACAAGTCTACGTTAGCTGTGATTAGAACCACTATAGGAGGAACACCACAAGTCTACGTTAGCTGTGATTAGAACCACTATAGGAGGAACACCATGAATCTACGTTACCGGTGAATAGAACCACTATAGGAGGAACACCATGAGTCTACGTTACCTGTGATTCGAACCATTATAGGAAGAACACCACGAATCTACATTACCTGTGATTTGAACCACTATAGGAGGAACACCACGAGTCTACGTTGCGTGTGATTAGAACCATTATAGGAAGAACACCACGAATCTACATTACCTGTGATTTGAACCATTATAGGAAGAACACCACGAATCTACATTACCTGTGATTTGAACCAGTATAGGAGGAACACCATGAGTCTACGTTACCTGTGATTAGAACCACTATAGGAGGAACACCATGAGTCTACGTTGCGAGTGACAGAACCATTATAGGAGGAACACCACAAGTCTACGATAGCTGTGATTAGAACCACTATAGGAGGAACACCACAAGTCTACGTTAGCTGTGATTAGAACCACTATAGGAGGAACACCATGAATCTACGTTACCGGTGAATAGAACCACTATAGGAGGAACACCATGAGTCTACGTTACCGGTGATTAGAACCACTATAGGAGGAACACCATGTGTGTACGTTACCGGTGAATAGAACCACTATAGGAGGAACACCATGAGTCTACGTTACCGGTGAATAGAACCACTATAGGAGGAACACCATGAGTGTACGTTACCTGTGATTCGAACCACTATAGGAGGAACACCATGAATCTACGTTACCGGTGAATAGAACCACTATAGGAGGAACACCATGAGTGTACGTTACCTGAGATTCGAACCACTGTGGGAAGAACACAATGAGTCTACGTTACCGGTGATTAGAACCACTATAGGAGGAACACCATGTGTGTACGTTACCGGTGAATAGAACCACTATAGGAGGAACACCACGAGTCTACGTTACCGGTGAATAGAACCACTATAGGAGGAACACCATGAGTCTACGTTGCGAGTGACAGAACCATTATAGGAGGAACACCACAAGTCTACGTTAGCTGTGATTAGAACCACTGTGGGAAGAACACCATGAGTCCACGTTGCGTGTGATTAGAACCATTATACGAGGAACACCACAAGTCTACGTTACCTGTGATTAGAACCACTATAGGAGGAAACACCATGAGTCTACATTGCGAGTGACAGAACCATTATAGGAGGAACACCACAAGTCTACGTTACCTGTGATTAGAACCATTATAGGAGGAACACCATGAGTCTACGTTGCGAGTGACAGAACCATTATAGGAAGAACACCACGAATCTACATTACCTGTGATTTGAACCACTATAGGAATAACACCATGAGTCTACGTTACCTGTGATTAGAACCACTATAGGAGGAACACCATGAGTCTACGTTGCGAGTGACAGAACCATTATAGGAAGAACACCACGAATCTACATTACCTGTGATTTGAACCACTATAGGAATAACACCATGAGTCTACGTTACCTGTGATTAGAACCACTATAGGAGGAACACCATGAGTCTACGTTGCGAGTGACTGAACCATTATAGGAGGAACACCACAAGTCTACGTTAGCTGTGATTAGAACCACTATAGGAGGAACACCATGAGTCTACGTTGCGAGTGACAGAACCATTATAGGAGGAACACCACAAGTCTACGTTACCAGTGATTAGAACCACTATAGGAGAAACACCATGAGTCCACGTTGCCTGTGATTAGAACCACTATAGGAGAAACACCACGAGTCTACGTTACCAGTGATTAGAACCACTATAGGAGAAACACCACGAGTCCACGTTGCCTGTGATTAGAACCACTATAGGAGAAACACCATGAGTCTACGTTACCAGTGATTAGAACTACTATAGGAGGAACACCATGAGTCTACGTTACCTGTGATTAGAACCATTATAGGAGGAACACCACGAGTCTACGTTACCTGTGATTAGAACCATTATAGGAGGAACACCATGAGTCTACGTTACCTGTGATTAGAACCACTATAGGAGGAACACCATGAGTCTACGTTACCTGTGATTAGTACTATTATGAGGGGCCGATGATCTGTAGTTTTGACCCCTTGTTATATATAACAAGCATCATCTCATAAAGGAAGACATTTTGAATAGGATCCATTTGGTTCCACTCATTGTTTTGGATTTATGGCCATTTTTTTCATCATCATTCGTTTTTACTTTAGTCAGTGGACACATTTTGAAGTTTTAACTATCGTTTTGTTTCGTTCCAACTCGAACCATTAAATGCCGATGATCTAAGCTGCTAGGCCCTTTTAATTAAACAGAAAACATCATCATCATCATCATTAACCTTGAAGTTGATAAAAAACATCTCGAGGAAAACCTAGTCAACGGTAGATGGACACAGTGAAGCGAGCGGATCTGTAGCCTAACCAGGTATTTATTCGGAAAGCACATTCTGCAATGCGGGGTATGTGCGAAAAAGCAGGAGGAGGAGGAGTAGTAGAACAAGAAAAGAAATACTAATATCCTTAATTTATTCTCTCGTGTAAACCTTGTAATCTGTTATTTTTTATAACATTGATGGCGAAATAGGTTAGGGCTTGCCTCATGTTTCCTGCTATCTGAATTTAAGCTACACATTTCGTCTTATTTTAATGGTGAAGTTAAAGAGAATCGGAGATAAGCTGGACCACTGCTCTACTTTTTCTAGACAACTGTCCGTCTTTCTTGACAATGATAAACCCCCCTTTCTCTAGACTTTGCTCCTTTCTTATCACAGCAATTACTTCACACGAAATTAATTGGATTGTGTTTTAGAAGTCTGTCATGACCGAACACCCCCCTTTCTCTAGACTTTGTTCCTTTCTTATCACAGCAATTACTTCACACGAAATTAATTGGATTGTGTTTTAGAAGTCTGTCATGACCGAACACATGGCAATACTAATATTTCTTTTATTGTAATTGTATTCTATGAGTGGCATACAGTCAGTGTTTAATGACTGACAAGTCAGGCATATCTCCTTCCTAGAACTCAATACATTTCTCCGGACAGTGTGGCTCAGATCAGTGATGGCGATTAGTGGGGGCGAGGCAGTCGCTCTCCACGACTTTGTGGAGAAAATATAAACTTTTATTCAATTCCAATGCCTAATGCTGGGGATTATAAAAAACAATTTATACAAACCTTGTTGTCTTATCACCTAATTATTTCCTTTACTTTCATCAAATATATGTTTTTGTTTTTCGAATTGAGCCTCTATGGACGGCGTGTTAACAACCAATCTCATTTTAAGTGTCTGTGCCTCGTTCGTCTGTCGGCTTTGACATCCTGCCAGTATCACTTGAGCCCATCGATAAGCGATTTCTCCCGCTTCTGTAGTAAAGAGCCTCTCCGTCTTCTGGGTTCTGTCTCCACCATAACACCCTGATAGCTCTTCACCATCCTTCTGAAACTAACCCTGTCATTGGTTTTATCCCACTTCTCTCAGATCTCTCTCACACTCTTGGAACCATCTGAGTTTAGATGACTTTGGTTTTAGAAAATTCCTGATTTTCTTTGTGAGCCGGTCATTATTAATACGGAAGATGTGCCAATAAAACAGCAATCTTGTCTTTTTAAATGCTGTTGTTATCGATCCAATCTTGCTGCATACTTCTTAATTGGAATTCAGTCACATCTGCCCGTCAACCCATCTGTCGCCCGAGAACTTCCGTAGTAGCCTGCTTTCTCCTTTATGTAGCTGACTTACTTGTCCTTTTCTATTCATGTTCAAGGTCTCCGAACAACAATTCCAACAACAGTGATTTTATGTCTTAATTTGGCTCCAAAATTCAGCATCTTCTTATTGTAGATATTTTTAGTCAATTGGAACACTCGCTCTAATATCCGGATGCGGATATTGGTCGTTTCTTGTTCTAGACTATTCTCTTGGATTACTTCACCCAGGTATTCTTGACTCTTCTAATCTTTCCATGGTCTGATGGTCGTCATGTATTTCGTCTTCTCAAAGGAGATTTGTGGTCCTAATTTCTTTGCTGTTTCTTTAAGAAGATTTATCTTCCTGATTGCTGAACTGATGAAAACCTGCAACCTGTTTTCCAGTCATTGACCGGGTCAGAGATGTAATGAATGAAACATATATAGGCCGTTATTACAATGTGGTCGCCACTCCCAAGGTGATTTATATTAATGAGTGATTAATGTTATGAAATGATAATGGAGAGTGTTGCTGGAATAAAAGATGACAGGGAAAACCGGAGAAAAACCTGCCCCCCACCCACCGCTTTGTCCAGCACAAATCTCACATGGAGTGACCGGGATTTGAACCACGGTATCCAGCGGTGTGAGGCCGACACGCTGCCATTTGAGCCACGGAGGCTCCTTCACTGAACTGATATTGTTGGCAAATAAGGCAAAGTCGTCAGTGAAAGCCAGACAGTCAACATACACTCCTTCGAACTGTGGAGTGTGGAGTGAAGTGTGGAGTATGACCAGTACCTCGCCCAGGCGGCCTCACCTGCTATGCTGAACAGGGGCCTTGTGGAGGGATGGGAAGATTGGAAGGGATAGGCAAGAAAGAGGGAAGGAAGCGGCCGTGGCTTTAAGTTAGGTACCATCCCGGCATTCGCCTGGAGGAGAAGTGGGAAACCACGGAAAACCACTTCCAGGATGGCTGAGGTGGGAATCGAACCCACCTCTACTCAGTTGACCTCCCGAGGCTGAGTGGACCCCGTTCCAGCCCTCGTACCACTTTTCAAATTTCGTGGCAGAGCCGGGAATCGAACCCGGACCTCCGGGGGTGGCAGCTAATCACGCTAACCACTACACCACAGAGGCGGCCTACAGTCTATTTACTCGTAAAAATCCCTCTTCCTAATGGCGCAGCAGACGGTCCGGCCCGTTGCTATAACTGGGGAAGCTTAGTCCTTACTTTCACTTCCCCAAGTCCAATCACCTCATACAGAGGCTGTGTATAGATCACTGGATCTGAATACAGGGCTATGGGCCATTCGACTCACGATGACTGTTCGTTGGTTCGACTCCACAGATAGTCCAGTAAGTCACACAGTCACGTGCAGTGAACAAATAAACAGGTCAACAGTATTCAACAGCAGGGCGATACTCACAACAGCGAGCATTAACACAGGTCCATTCACCTTCACACTCGCTACGCCGAGCGTCAGTCCACAGAAATACACCAACACACAGTACAGTCTTCCGTTCCGTCGTCTTCAGCCCACCCACTTACTGGTCTTTCTGACATCATAACAACCGCTGGTTTGCAGCGGCCTTGTATTTGTACCTCGATGTTGAGCCACTAGAACATTCTGGATTTGGCTGGAGATGGAACTTTCCTGTCGTATATTCCAGAAATCGCATGGAGAAACTAGATGAAGGGAACAATAGAGGAAGAGCTGTGGCGTGTCCTCGGGCGGGCTGGTAAGTTCCCCGAGCTGGCTTAGTCATCCTCTTTCAGGTAATACCGAAGAACCTGCTACAATGCTAACGGGCGCTTGAGGACGTAACAGTATCAATCGACACAGTTAACCGATTCTCACAGTGCCACAACAAGTAGTGGAGACTTGCGCGGAGCGTGCAGAAGCTCGATTACTATCTGAAGGCACAAAACCTTAGCTGCGCACTAAATGAGTTTTGTATGCGGACAACTCCATGTGCTGCAGAATGCCTGAGAGGGGAGGTATGTTTACTTCGCTGGTTGCTACGGAAGTGTTCACATCGGCTCATGGTGACTGCGTTAGTGTGACAAGGTTCAATTTCGCTCCCAGTAGTGCAGCAATAGTTACCCTCTCCACTAACTTCCAACATCTTTCCCCTCCAAGCTCGGGGATTCGCGCAGGTTTTGTAACATCAGATAGTAATCGCAATTCTACGTTATGGTGAGAGGAAGGGATGCAGGGGTATATTTTGTCAAGATCGTGGGGAACGAGGTATGATTCACCCCCTTGCCGCACGCATTCTTCAATCTGGCGGTCGCACTCATTCAGAACGAATTGTATCCATGAAATTTCGTTATTTTTTGTCCTAAATAGAAGATAATAATTGCTTTTACGCAAATCAACAGTAATTTTACTTTTGAACCATTATCGTCCTCCATTTAGGACAAAAATCGCAATGAAATTTCATGGATACGATCTGTTCACGTAACCTAGTCGGTGTATCTGTGCAGTTCTGTCTAGTGTCTGTTACTGTATTACTGTGTAGTCAAATACTAAACGGCTTTTTAAAAGGTATAATCATGCCTTACGTCTATTTAATTATAATATGTGTGTAATTGTTCCTTTGTTGAATGTTTTATTGTATAGTATTGAATCAGAATCTCAAAAAGCCATTATTACCACAGTTGAGTTGGTTAACTGTCAACCTTTACTTCTTTGTCGAGACTGTCAAAACCTGACCATTTTGTAGCTTTTTATATTCATTTTTTCATTTTTTCTATTTCCCACTATATCTTCCGGACTCCCTCTACTTTTTGCTGTCTATAAATTCTTGTGCCTCCCCACCTCTCCACTTCTAATTCCCAATCGCCGCTACTGGCTCTGATGGTAAAATGCTAGTCGGTTTGATTCCGCCTCAGTTCGGGGAATCACCAACAATGTACTGCTCTGTTTGTGCGTACTGGATTTGTTCAACTGCATGGTAACTCAGTGGGGGATTCCTTGTTTATTTCCTAAGAGAGACGGACTTGAAGGGTGAAATTTAGTGAAGAAGTAGGTGTAACGCCAACCGCTCACTGGTAGATTTACTGGCATGAAAAACATTTCTGCAGAACAAACCTCTGGCACGTGGGATTTAAAAAAAATATCTGTAGTTTGGAATCTCTAGTATCATACCATAATTAATTTATTGACAATAATTAAACCAGAGTAAATAAAACATGCAATTGTAATCAGTAGATTTATCATTGTTTAGATGGCTCCTTGCTTAGGGGAGACGTGTACGAAAATTTACTGATTTTTCTAAGTTGTCTGTAACTCGGTTAAAAAAAAATGCTATTTGTTCGGGGCATCGACCGATGTGGATCTGTTGCCCCTACTGGCACTATATTTTATGAAGCTACGTGTAATTGGAATGGCGGTAGTGTGGAATGTTATGTGTGAGGAAAGGAAGATTAAGGACGTCACAAACACCCAGTCCCCAGGCCAGGGATATTTATTATTATTATTATTATTATTATTATTATTATTATTATTATTATTATTATTATTATTATTATTATTATTATTATTATTATTATTATTATTATTCCGCAGGGCTGGACCTTTATCTCGGTTACTATTTGAGTTAGAATCATGAAACTTTAAACACTAATTTATTATTATTAATTAGCTTATTAATATTAATGTCCGACTCGTTGGCTGAATGATCAGCGTACTGGCCTTCGGTTAAGACGGTCCGGGGTTCGATTCCCGACCGGTTCGTGGATTTTAATCGCTTCTGATTAATTCTTCTGGCTCGGGGACTGGGTATTTGTGTCCATCCCAACACTCTCCTCTTCATACTCAGACAACGCACTACACTACGAACCACCACAGAAACACGCAATAGAGATTACATCCCTCAATAAAGGGTTGGCCACATGTGGGACGCAGATCGTACTCGCGAGTCCACAGGTGTGGGAAAAGCGGTAGGAAAAGAAAGAAGAAGAAGCTTATTAATATTAATAATTCTATTTAGATAAAATGGTTTTGAAAAAATATTTTTTTTTTCAAATTTGAATTTAGGTCATATTGATGTACCTTTACCCCAGCAACGCCAAGGTCCTGGTCCTTGTAATTTTTTTCACTGATTTTTAAGAACTTGAAGCTTTAATGCCTGCAGGCGTTTTCAATTTCATGCCTATTTCGATTTTTTAAAAATGAATGAACTTTTCCAATTGAAACGTTCACCAAAAAATACATATTTATTAAGCTCCGTAGTTCATAGAATTACATATTTTAGCAACACCGCGAAGCAATCTGATTGGCTAACTTCAGCAGCTGATAAAATGACACCGCCCTGGGATATGGAATTTTTTTCCCAATTATTTTTCAGTATGACCAACCCTCTAACGCTCAAATACCTTGTTCACGTTGCTTCCGACCGCCCTGTAGACTGGATGCCTGGCGGGCTATGATATTGAATGTGGCATATTGCCAAAAAGACACTCACGTTGTGTTGTCTAGAACTAACAAGGGCCGGAATTACCTTCACTACTATCGCTTTTGCAATAAGGAGTTCTTGCTCGAAATGTTGATATTATCAAGGTTTTTTCTGTATTTTAAAATGTTGAGGTAAAATTGAAAACATGATATGGTCGAAAAGCGAGCTCCGGGTATTTAAACTTTAACCGTGACACTGTCTTGCATCTTCCTGCCGTCGCTCGGAAATGAGTAATTTATGAACAAAAACACGTGCTTTACCATTCCGGGGAACCCCCTGTGGGTCGGGGACGCAGACGAAGAATACACCCTGTCAAAAGAGGCGCCCAGGGGATGATTGAATTAGAACCATGGGACTGCTTGTGATGAGTACCATTACGCGGGGAACATCATGAGTCGCCTTTACTTGCGAGTAGTACCACTATGTTAGGTTCACACTAGGTCTGTGATTTTTAGCAGTAGTGAGTGTTTCGTTGTGGGTTTATGGTACCCGTGGTTAGTGCCACTATATGCGGAACACGACGGGCTTACGTTGCCTGTGATTAGTACCACTATATGAGCGACACTGTGGGTCTGTGGTGCCTGTGATTAGTACCCACTATGTGAGGAACACCACGGGATAGTACGGATCCCTGTGATTAGTACCCACTATGTGAGGAACACCACGGGATAGTACGGGTCCCTGTGATTAGTACCCACTATGTGAGGAACACCATGCGATAGTAAGGGTCCCTGTGATTATTACCCACTATGTGAGGAACACCATGGAATAGTACGGATCCCTGTGATTAGTACCCACTATGTGAGGAACACCATGGGATAGTAAGGGTCCCTGTGATTATTACCCACTAAGTGAGGAACACCATGCGATAGTAAGGGTCCCTGTGATTATTACCCACTATGTGAGGAACACCATGGGATAGCACGGATCCCTGTGATTAGTATCCACTATGTGAGGAACACCAGGGGATAGTACGGATCCCTGTGATTAGTATCCACTATGCGAGGAACACCACGGGATAGTACGGACCCCTGTGATTAGTACCCACTTTGTGAGGAACACCATGAGATAGTACGGATCCCTTTGATTAGTATCCACTATGTGAGGAACACCACGGGATAGTACGGACCCCTGTGATTAGTACCCACTTTGTGAGGAACACCACGGAATAGTACGGATCCCTGTGATTAGTACCCACTATGTGAGGAACACCATGGGATAGTACGGATCCCTGTGATTAGTACCCACTATGTGAGGAACACCATGGAATAGTACGGATCCATGTGATTAGTACCCACTATGTGAGGAACACCATGGGATAGTACGGGTCCCTGTGATTAGTACCCACTATGTGAGGAACACCATGGAATAGTACGGATCCATGTGATTAGTACCCACTATGTGAGGAACACCATGGGATAGTACGGGTCCCTGTGATTAGTACCCACTATGTGAGGAACACCATGCGATAGTAAGGGTCCCTGTGATTATTACCCACTATGTGAGGAACACCAGGGGATAGTACGGATCCCTGTGATTAGTATCCACTAAGTGAGGAACACCACGGGATAGTACGGATCCCTGTGATTAGTATCCACTAAGTGAGGAACACCACGGGATAGTACGGACCCCTGTGATTAGTATCCACTAAGTGAGGAACACCAGGGGATAGTACGGATCCCTGTGATTAGTACCACTAAGTGAGGAACACCACGGGATAGTACGGATCCCTGTGATTAGTACCCACTATGTGAGGAACACCACGGGATAGTACGGATCCCTGTGATTAGTATCCACTAAGTGAGGAACACCACGGGATAGTACGGGTCCCTGTGATTAGTACCACTAAGTGAGGAACACCATAAGATAGTACGGTTCCCTTTGATTAGTGCCATTATATGAGGAACACCATAGGTCAGCGTTACCTGTACTACGTACATTACTTGTGAATAGTGCTATAATGTGTGGAACACCGTGAGACTACGTTACTTTTGATTAGTGCCGCTACATGAGAAATATCATGGTTCTACTTTACTAGCGATTAGTGTCATTATGAGGGGCCAATGATCTGGATTTTGAACCCCTTTAGATAATGAAGGCATTGTGAACTGGATCCTCTGATTGTTCTGTTTCACGATCATTTCTTCAACATAATTCGATTCAGATTCTAGTCAGTGGACACATTTTGAAGTTTTAATTTTCGTTTCCTTCACCTCGTACCAGTAGGGTCAGGTGACCTATACCCGGAGTCAACTCAAGTCCTAAGCGGTCCCTTTGATGTCAAGTATGTTATAAACGCCGCTTACGTTACCCGCCACGTCCAGGACGAGAACCGATATTGAGAGGGGGAAAATAAGGGAAGTGTTCACAGGGGCGGGAGGATATTTCGCTTGGTCCTTAAGTTGACTACCGGTATAACATCAAAGGCGATACTTAGGACTTGAATTGACGCTGACTTCAGCTGTTAAGCCCTTTAGACAAAACATCACCACCACCATTCTGGAGATGGCGAAAACTGATTCGTCAACGGTCGAAAAAAACATAGAAAGAAATGGACACTTTTACATTCTCAACAAATGTTCTAAATTTTTTACCACCGAGCTCGATAGCTGCAGTCGCTTAAGTGCGGCCAGTATCCAGTATTCGGGAGATAGTAGGTTCGAAACCCACTGTCGGCAGCCCTGAAAATGGTGTTCCGTGGTTTCCCATTTTCACAACAGTCAAATGCTAGGGCTGTACCTTAATTAAGGCCACGGCCGCTTCCTTCCCACTCCTAGCCCCTCCCTGTCCCATCGTCGCCATAAGACCTATCTGTGTCGGTGCGACGTAAAGCAACTAGCAAAAAAAAAAGTTTTTAACCCACTTATCTTTGACTGTGGTGGTGGTGATTATTATTTTAAGAAGTACAATAAGGCAACCATCCTCTATTAACACTAATCAGAGGGAAAAAATGGCAGGGGTCCGACACTTCGAAAAATTATGTTATCGGCCAGGCATTGCCAGGACTCATCTAAGGGCCCCGTGTTACGCAACCCAAGTTGAGAGCCCCTGGGGTTCCTTTTAGTCGCCTCTTACGACAGTCAGGGGATACCGTGGTTTATATTCTACCGCTGAGAGGTACTGATCAGTCGGATCTTTTCTTACTTTGTTAAAAAAGAAAATCACGGGACCTTGGTTCACGGAAGTTCAAAAATACCTTGGAGAAATAGGGATCACACATAAAGACATACAGGAACGTGTTCCTCTCGAGAAGAAAGTTCGAACATACCAGCGATTCCAAAGAAAAGCCAAAGTTGAAAACTGGCAAGAAGTGAACTGATAAAAGAAAGGAGGCTCATAGAATACTGGAGAAGAATTAAAAGTCGACGATGCGAACTGTTGAAATAACGTAGTCCACAGCAGGCCGAAAATTAATAATAATAATAATCATAATAATAATAATAATAACAATAATAATAGTGATAATAGTAAGAATTTGGTATGAGAACTGAAAGAACAGAAGCTATGACTAATAATACTAGGAAGAAAGAACAGCGGTGTTGAAATAAACTGTCTAGCATTTGCAGATGATTTTGTCATACTTTCAGAAAATATGAAAAAGAAATAACCAACAGAACAAGTTTAAGAATTTTTGTATTAAAAAGCAAATGTATGGCAAATATAAAAAATGCATCAGAATTTCTAATAACATAAATTGGTCGAATCCTGCCCAGTGTATGGGACGCAGAGCTGACTGCGACCAGGCGGGTCCACAGGTGGCGGATAGTGGGCATCCCTCCAGATATGGAGGGCAGCTGCGATATAAGCAGAGAAACCTGACAAATAAGCAGTCCCGGACCAACAGCGGCATTGCCACCAGGATGTGGTGGGATTATGCAGGGCACCATAGTCTCTAAAAAATGCCACATAAATCCAGTGACGGCAATGTGACAAGGCGAGTGAGTGCCGCCTAAAAAGCACTCTGCCATTCCCGTGGCGTCTGTTTCCCATGTTAGGGGCAGCCTGGAAAACTTCTTGGTGCAGCGAACCCAGTCGTAGCAGATGGAAATGCAAATTTCTAGAAGCACAAGCTCTAAACAAGTATCAGTCATGAAAGGTGCAATGAGTAACTCATATCCTCGTGGTGGCGAAGCTACCGAAGCTGGGCATTCGGATCCGGGGGTCCAGCAGCATTGCGCAAGTTAAGACCAGTCGGAGGGTCTTAGAATCCCAAAGACAAATCACAAATGTAAACACAGAACGTTCATAGGGACACTGAATGTAAACTCGATTTTGAAAATAGGGAAACAAATGGAACAGACTAAAATGATGGATGAACAGGAGATGAAAATATTAGCTATACAAGAAACAAGATACCGAGACGAAAATACGGTACAAACACACAACTACAGGATTTATAAAGGTAAACCAGCAGAGAAAATACAAAACACTAAAGGTCTCTGGATGTTTGGAACAGCATTTTTAGTACACAATTCACTGGCAGACAAGATAACGGAATTCAAATCCACCTCACCAAGCGTGTCAGCACTAACTTACAAAAACAAGAACAAGAAATACACAATAATAAATGCACATGCACCAATAAATAAGGACAACCAACAAAATCCACAGAAAGTAGAAAAATTTTGGGAAGGTCTGGAAGAAATCCTAGGAAATACTCCAGAGAAAAATGTTGTAATTCTGCTAGGAGACTTCAGTGCACAAATTGGAAGGAATGAACCATCAAGAACCACAGGAAAATTCAAGGCTCACAGCAAGACAAACATGAATGGTAAGAGGTTGATAGAGTTGTGTGAAAAATTCAATTTGAACATCATGACCACCAAGTTCCAGAAGAAGCCAAAGAAACAAACAACATGGATATCACCTAACAAATTATTGGGCGAATTTCAGATTGACCATGTTGCAATCAGTTATGAAAACTCCAGAGAAATTCAAGATGTACATGTAGCTAGAGGAGCAAACTTCGACTCTGACCACTATCTGACAAAAATTAAGATGAAATTAACACCAGAAAGGAGAAAAAGTAGTGGTACAAAAATTACAAGATACAGAATAGAAGATCTGAAGTTCAATCAGCAGACTGTGAATGAAGACCAGAACAGGATAAATAAGATTCAAAGTCACAGGTGGACTGAGATGGCAACATCAATACAACAAGCAGCGGAACAAACAATCCTACGAAGTAAAAAGAAGAAACATCCGTGGTGGAATGAAGTTTGTGAAGAAGCACTACAAAGAAGGGCTCAGACATGGAAGAAATGGAACTCAACTAAGAAACCAGAAGACTGGGAGGCATTCAAAGCACAAAGGAAAACAACAGCTAAAACCATAAGAGGTGAACGGAAACATTATGACACACAGCAACTAAAGAAACTAGAAGAAGATTTCGTGAAAAACAATACACGTAATTTCTACCAGACATTCAGGAGGAACTTAACAAGATACAAACCGCCAACCCTATGCTTAAAAGATGACGAAGGAAATCTAATCACTGGTAATGAACAGAATTGCCAACACCTTGCAAATTATTTCCAGAAACTACTGAACTGTAAAAAACCTGAGGAAACTCTCATGTTTGAGAAACCCAAGAACCAGACACCGGACTCAGAACCACCTAATAAAGAAGAAATCAGGAGAATAATAACAGGACTGAAGAAAAATAAGACGTCAGGTGAAAATTCAATAGTTGCAGAGTTATTGAAATATGCCGGAGAACACTTAGTGACTCAGCTAGAAGCATTGTTTGAGGAGATTTGGCAGACAGAGAGCATCCCAAAGGAATGGAAGATATCATTAATACACCCGCTGCACAAAAAAGGAGACAGAACAAACGTTAACAATTACAGAGAAATATCATTGCCACCAGTTGCCTCTAAAATTCTATCCAAGGCACTACAAAACAGGACTGAAGGGATAATAGAAAAAGAACTTGGTGAATACCAGGCAGGATTCCGGAAAGGGAGATCATGCAGCGAGCAAATTTTCAACCTAATCTCCATAATACAACTACGTGCACTCACAGCCAAAAATCTAGTGATTCTATTTGTGGATTTTAAGAAAGCCTATTATTCAGTCGACAGAGCAACCTTGATAAGCACGTTAGAAGAGTTTGGGATAGATAAAAAAAACTAGAAATTTAATCAAAGAAACCATCACTGACACTACATCACAGGTGAAGTTTATGGGTATGTTGTCAAAACCATTCAAGATCGAAACAGGTGTCCGACAAGGGGACGGGATGTCACCACTCCTGTTTAATGTTATACTTGAAAAAGAGGTCAGAGAGTGGAGGAAGAGACTGACGGAATTAGGGGTGGAAAATGGAATATCACTGGGAAGATCTGGAGTCAAAATTGACTGTCTAGCATTCGCAGATGATATGGCAATACTGGCAGAAGACACTGAAACAGCCAAGGTACAAATTGAAACACTTCAAGAGACTGCTGTAAAGACGGGACTTCAGATATCCTTCGAAAAGACGGAATTAATGATTAAGGAAAAAAAGGATCCGACACAAAATATTGTCACCAAATATGGAATAATTAAAAGAGTACAGAAGTTTAAATATCTAGGGGAATGGATAACCCCAACAGGACTACCAGGAATAGCATTACAGGAAAGGGCAAGAAAGATGGAAGCAACATACCAGTTATGCCGAAATGTCTACAATAAAAAATCAGTTTCATTCACTGCAAAAATCAGACATTACAACACTGTCATCAAACCAGAAAGTCTATATGCGATAGAATGTATTCCACTGAACAGGAAGGGCTTACTAGAAAACATTGAAAAGACAGAAAGGAAGATCTTGAGGAAGATACTAGGGCCTAGGAAAGTGGGTCAAGAATTTAGAGTGCGACCAAATGAGGAACTATACAAAAGGACCGAAAAAATCACAACATCCTTCAAGAAGAGAAGACTCTGCTTCTACGGACACATTAAAAGAATGCCACCAGAGAGAACAGCCAAGCGAATTCTGGAATACATGGAGAACAGGAAGACACAAACTAGCTGGCTTAAAGGGGTCAAGGAGGATATGGAGGAAAATAATATATCACAGCAGGCAGTATACAACAGACAGGAATACAGAAAAATCATCAACAAAATTAAGGGATTCCAAGATCAACGTAGCAAAAAACGGACCGGCAACAACTGGTCACGAGAACGTAAAGAAGCCCACTCCGAAAGGATGAAGAAGTACTGGGCCGATCGAAAGAGGAAGAACCGTAAATGAATGATACTTAACGTGGTCCATAGTAGACCCATTCGAAAACAAGAAGAAATTGGTCGAATAAGGAAGGTAAAGAAATTCAGATATTTGGCAGAAACAATTAAAATAAAATGGTTTGGAAAAAATCTGCTGTAGAAGAAAGGGTACATAAGATGGAAAGAGCATGTGGTATAATTAGGAATATCTACAACAAAATATGTTCATCTAAAACCTCAGAATACAACACTACAATACAGTAGTCAAACCGGAATTACAAGCTGAATAAATTAGAAGTCAAAGACAAAGACAACTCCGTACAGGCCATGAAGGCCCTTGGAGGAGTGGAAGGTAAAGGCTTTGTCCCCAGGAGTTAACCTGGTACTCATTTTTGGTGTAGGCTGAGTGAACCTCAGGGCCATATGCTCCTCTGGAAGTGGAAATCTCGTTTCTTAAATTTTACGACTTCCTGACGGGATTCGAACCCACGTCCTTCCGGGCGAACCGAGCACGCCTTCACCGCCTCGGCCATAAATTAGAAGTACTGAAAAGAAATGTGCGGAAAATACTCGGTCCACTAAGAACTACAGAACTCTGAAAATCGAGAAGTAATGTTGAAATATACTGGAACATAACAGAAAGAATTCAGAAGAGGCGATTGATAATTTTTGGACATTTATACATAATAAATGACAACAGGTTAACCAAACAGATCTTCAAATATCTTTGGAACAAGCAGCTGTTACAAGTTGCTTTACATCGCACCTGCACAGATAGATCTTATGACGACGTTGTGACAGGAAAGGGCTAGGAATGGGAAGGAAACAGCCGTGGCCTTAATTAAGGAACAGCCCCAGAATTTGCCTGGAGTGAAGATGGGAAACCACGGAAAACCATCTTCAAGGCTGCCGACAGTGGAGTTCGAACCCACACTCCCGAATACCCAAATACGGAACTAGAAGCAACATCAGCCTGGATTCATGAAGTCAAGAAAAATGTGGAAAGACACAATGTATGAGAGGAAGCAGCAACAGAAAGAAAGTTTAAAAATTGAAGGATTCCAAGGTCGGGAGGGAGAGAAAACAGACTCAGAATGGTCGGAAGAGATGAAAAGGAAACACAGTGAGTAGATGAAGATGTATTGAAGGAAGAAGAAGGAACAACAAGGGATGAAGCATTGAAGTTGTCTCGTGGTCGCTAGAAGACCGTGACGGAGAAAGAAAGAAAGAAAGAAAGAAAGAAAGAAAGAAAGAAAGAAAGAAAGAAAGAAAGAAAGAGAGAAAGGCCCGCCTCTGTGGTGTAGTAGTTAGTGTGATCAGCTGCCACCCCAGAGGCCCGGGTTCGATTCCCGGCTCTGCCACGAAATTTGAAAAGTGGTACGAGGGCTGGAACGGGATCCACTCAGCCTCGGCAGGTCAGCTGGATATAGGGGGGTTCGATTCCCACCTCAGCCATCCTGGAAGTGGTTTTCCGTGGTTTCCCACTTCTCCTCCAGGCAAATGCCGGGATGGTACCTAACTTAAGGCCACGGCCGCTTCCTTCCTTCTTCCTTGTCTATCCTTTCCAAACTTCCCATCCCCCCACAAGGCCCTTGTTCAGCATAGCAGGTGAGGCCGCCTGGGCGAGGTACTGGTCATCCTCCCCAGTTGTATACCCAGACCCAGAGTCTGAAGCTCCAGGACACTGCCTTTGAGGCGGTAGAGGTGGGATCCCTCGCTGAGTCCGAGGGAAAAACCGACCCTGGAGGGAAAACCGATTACGTACGAAGGAAAGAAAGAAAGAAAGAAGGAAAGAAATAATAATAGAAGGGGTAAAACCTCGCCACAAGTCTACAAGGAGCTACATTTCCTCCAGGAGTTGAAAACGATCACTATAAATTATTTGGGGAATGTCAGGCCCCTCACTCCCACTACCTGCACGTGTGACATTTCGTGAAACCAAAGCTCCCTCAAGGTCGTACTTTTGCTGAAGGGAAGTGAAGTCTGAAAGTGGCTGTCGAGGTCGCTCTTCTATCCCCACTCCCCACTGAAAGCAGAATGGAGGTCGTGCCACGCATTAGCGTACATCAAGGACAATACACATACATACAAGATGTATCGTCCTGCCTTACATAACTCACCTTCAGCGGCGAAGCTTTTGTCACAGCTACTTAAAACGTACAACTCTGGGGATTTAAATACACCATTAGTTCTTACTGATTGTTTTCTAGATTAGTAGAATATTCTCCAAATTACAAGTCTTAGCGAAGGAGTGCAAGATGAAAGCAAGTAAGTCCAAGGCAAAAGTAATGGAGTGCAGTCGAATTGTCAGATAATACAGGAAGTATTACTGTCGAAAACATATCTTAGCCGACAAAGTAGAAGTCCTCTTACTATTAAAAAAAAACGTAAAATTAAGCTATTTCCTCAATTCTGCCGAATGTTGAAGGGCCAAAGGGCCCGAAAAGGTTTCAAATTGTGAGTCTTGGATAGTTTAAAAAAATTGAATTTTTTTTAAATAAAATAAAAATAAAAAAATTCACTTCTTCTTCTTCTTAATCTGTTTAACCTTCAGGGTTGGCTTTTTCCCTCGGAATCAGCGAGGGATCCCACCTCTACCGCCTCAAGAGCAGTTTTTTTTGCTAGTTGCTTTTTGTCGCACCGACACAGATAGGTCTTATGGCGACGATGGGACAAGGAAGGGCTAGGCGTTGGAAGGAAGCGGCCGTGGCCGTAATTAAGGTACAGCCCCAGCATTTGCCTGGTGTGAAAATGGGAAACCACGGAAAGCCATCTTCAGGGCTGCCGACAGTGGGGTTCGAACCTACTATCTCCCGAATACTGGATACTCAAGAGCAGTGTCCTGGAGCGTGAGACGTTAGGTCGGGGAATACAACTGGGGAGAAGGACCAGTACCTCGCCCAGGCGGTCTCACCTGCTATGCTGAACAGGAGCCTTGCGGGAAGATGGAAAGATTGGAAGGGATAGACAAGGAAGAGGGAAGGAAGCGGCCGTGGTCTTAAGTTAGGTACCATCCCGGCATTTGCCTGGAGGAGAAGTGGGAAACCACGGAAAACCACTTACAGGATGGCTGAGGTGGGAATTGAACCCAACTCTACTCAGTTGACCTCCCGAGGCTGAGTGGACCTCGTTCCAGCCCTCGTGCCACTTTTCAAATTTCGTGGCAGAGCCTGGAATCAAACCCGGGCCTTCGGGGGTGGCAGCTAATCACACTAACTACAGAGGAGGACCAAAAATCACTTTCGGCCTAAATTCAGTTCCGTAAAACACTTGTTTCTTTACTCGTTTTCCTTTTTATTCAAATCCTAGGCAAATTAACTTATTTATTTAATTATTTCTGTAATGTGTTCCTTGATTCAATACCCTCATGCGTTTTTCGATTTTTGAAAAATATCCACACCTAATGTAGTTCTAAGAGCTTAAGTGAAACTCTGCATTGACTCATATTAACGCTGGTGGTGGTAAAAAGAAAAAGGAAAACTGCTAATGTAATCACCGGATATCCATGATTAAGAAAAGAATTGTAATTTTCAGGAATAAATAAAGAATATATTCTCGTAATTTATAATATTTTATTTACCAAACATTTCTATCTAATATCCCTAGGATGTCGGGCTCCATGGCTAAATAGTTCGGGTTTGATTCCCAGCAGGGTCTGATATTTTAATAATAATTGGTTAATTTCGTTGGCACGGGGGTCTGGGTGTATATATTGTCTTCATCATCATTTCATCCTCATCACAACGGGCAGGTCGCCTACGGACGTTAAATCAAAAGGCCTGCAATTGGCGAGCCGAACTTGTTCTCGGACACTCCCGGCACTACAACCCATACGACATTAGTTATTATTTCCCTATGTTCTCAACATGGAGTTGCTTGCCTGAAGAGCTAGAACTCTGGATTTCTGATTACGAAATTAAGTCTTAAAGGAAGTAGTTGAATAACTAGCGATGGCAAAAGTAAGGAGGAAATAAAATGCAGACAAGTACAAACAAGGAAAGCCTTTCTTATGAACATAAATTTGCTAACTTCTAACATTGATATAGGAATTAGAGAGACGTTTTTGAAGACATTCTTCTGGAGCATGTCGTTGTATGGAAGTGAAATATGGACGATTACTACTGTAGCTCAGAAAAAGTCCGACTCGTTGGCTGAATGGTCAGCGTACTGGCCTTCGGTTCAGAGGGCCCCGGGTCGGGGATTTTAACCTTTATTGGTTAATTCTAATGGCCCAGAAGCTGGGTGTTTGTGCTGTCCCCAATATCCCTACAACTCACACACCGCACATAACACTATCCTCCACCACAATAACACGCAGTTACCTACACATGGCAGATGCCGCCCACTCTCATTGGAGGGTCTGCCTTACAAGGGCTGCACTCGGCTAGAAATAGCCACACGAAATTATTATTATTATTATTATTATTATTATTATTATTATTATTATTATTATTATTATTATTGTTACGGAGTTTTCCGTGGTAGGTAGAGGTGAAAGAAGGTGCGGGCGTGAACGGGTCTCAAACTACGGAATCAAAGTTAATGTAAAATTTAACAAGGTTATATTTTCTTTTCAAAAACAAAGAAATAACAAGCATGGCAGGTACAAAGTAGCAAGTCCAAAGGGTAGTTACAATATTTACAGGATTTGGGCTTCGAGCCCTGAAAACACAATTCTTGAGCAACCAGCTCAGTTTTACCCCAAACACAAGTTTCAACAGAGGGGCAGAAAACCCCATTCATGCCTAGGAGCCCTTGCTCCAAATTACACTGAAAAGCCTCCACGAGGCATACAACACTCAATTTTCAAAAGAGCCACTCGCTCTCAAAATTTAAGCCTCTCCTAGGCCACACCAAACTCCACCTTCAAGTTGTCCTCACTGGACATAGACACAGGGGTAAAATACCCAACCTACTGAGGTCTATTAAATGAAAAGGGGCAATTACATGACCTCTAAAATAACAATTTGAGAGGAGGCGATCTTGCACTCCTAATACACTTTGATTAAGACCTACTTGGCACTAGGCCGTTAATACAAGGGCTAATCCCATACTAAGGAGGTGACTTAAGAAGAGAACAATTTGTTTTACGTTAACGAAGAATAGGTTGAGAAAAATAAGTTCACCTCAAAACAATATGAGTGGGAGCTCGAGAGGGGTAGCACTCTCTATCCCAATATGCAGCTTAAAAGAGAATAGACGAAAAGATTGGTTACATTTTAGGAAAGGGTTACATGGTGGAAACGCTTCGAACCCGCTCCGAGAGTTAAACTGCTGAGCAAGCAAAGAAAGAAGTTATTAATCGGCCATTACCTTGTTGTTGACCGCTGCCGAAGAAAGAGGCGCTTCCCGCCTCCTGCTATGTACTTAATACACTGAAAGATGGAACAGAAGTGGCCCGGAGACCCTAAAATCAGCAGTTTAAATACTCTCGCAGAAGGTTCTAGGCGTTAGGGGAATGAAAACACCCTCCCACGAGGATTTTATTGGTTGATCAATAAACCCCCTACACAATACTAAGAAGAAACACATAATTGGTGGAAAATTAATTTAAGAAATTCGGGATAGGCTAGATTTAAAACAAGGGGAAAGAAGGGGTTAATATTGCCAACTTAACCAATGACTGCAAGAAATTTAGCAAAGAACAAACATTTGAAATAAAAATTTCTCCAACAAAATAGTTCTTTGACTCCGCACTAGGTTGCACTATTGTTGATCTTCAGTAGTGTCCTCTAGAAGAGAAAGTTCACACTTCTTACTTCAAGCGAAACAAAAACACATCAAAAATGACACAGTTCAAAAACTCAAAGTTTTCCACGTGGTGACATCTTCAGAGAAAGTAGAAAATTAATACCGTCAATAAAGTTCAGACTTCCTCCAGCAGAGGAGTTTCAATTGGCGCACATTTTAAATTAGCGGCGTGGAGGTGTACCGCCCGGTACAATTATTATTATTATTAGTTTTTGAAATGTGGTGTTACAGAAGAATGCTGAATATGAGATGGGTAGATCGAATCACGAATATGAAGAGATATTGAATCGAACTGGTGAGAGGAGATCGATTTGACTAAATTTGACCAGAGGAAGAGGAGAAGATACCTAAGACTGTTCAATTGTTTTTTTGAAGGAAATGTAGGTGGTAAAAACGGTAGGGGTAGACTAAGGTATGAATATGACAAGCAGATGTAGGATGTAGCAGTTGCGTAGAAATGAAAAAGGTTAGTACAGAATACGGTGACATGGAGACAAACTAGTCTATGGACTGTCGACTCAACAAGAACAACAACAAACTACTTCTTAACAAATCCTTGTTCCTATTAAACAAGATCGGTTTTAATGGTCACTCTCCTCCAGTAAATCCCGTCTTGGACCCTAGCAGAATCAGCTTTTCCGTGTTTCAAAACCTTGATAAATACAAATCTTATGTTTGGTCATCTCAGTGCTGGTTCTCCCTGTGATACCACCCACTCAACTCGATTTCTCCTCTGGTCTTCTTCCAGTGTGACCAAAGTACGTCAGTCGACTTTCTTTAAATGTTTTTCTTGCTATTGTTTTAACCTCAGATTAACACATCAAAGGTTTTCGGCGACGTGCTGTTGGGAAAGTGTTAGGTTTGGGAAGGTAGCGACCGTGGCTCAGCCTGATGTGAAATTGGAATACCACTGAAAACCATGCTCAGGGCTGGCGATTGTGGAATTAAAACTCATTATATCCGAATGCAAGCTCACTGTTATGCGACCCTAACCGTACGCTTGATTCTTTCAATTTTCCGAAATTGGTGTTACTCGTATAGATTAGCGAATAACGCTATCATTTTTTTCTTCAGTTTGCTTTGCGTCGCAACGACACGGATTGGTCTTACAGCGACGATAGGGCAAGAAAGGGCTAGGAATGGGAATGAAGCGACCATCGCATTAATTGAGGTACAGTCCCAGCATTTGCCTGGTGTGAAAATGGGAGACTACCGAATTAGTGATGGGATAATCGTATACTTTTAATAACCTCCATCCGATTATTTAAATAATCTTATAAATATTCGAATGAGTTTCAAATATCATTCAGTTATATTCTACTTCACACACCCACAGGGGGTGTCATTAGAGTAATTGTAAAGGGAATTATTTTGTACATGGTCGCTGCCCACTACTGGAGGAATAATAATAATAATAATAATAATAATAATAATAATAATAATAATAATAATAATAATAATAATAATAATAATAATAATAATAATTGTACCGGGCGGTACACCTCTACACCGTTTATTTAAAAGTTGCGCCAGTTGAAACTCCTCTTCTGGAGGAAGGTTGAACTTTATCTACTCTATTAATTCTCTACTTTCTCAGAAGATGTCACCACGTGGAAAATTTTGAGTTTTTGAACTGTGTCACTTTTGATGTGTTTTTGTTTCGCTTGAAGTAAGAAGTGTGAACTTTCTCTTCTAGAGGACACTACTGAAGATCAACAATAGTGCACCCTAGTGCGGAGTCAAAGAACTATTTTGTTGGAGAAATTTTTATTTCAAAAGTTTGTTTCTTGTTAAATTTCTTTCTGTTATGGTTTAAGTTGCTGTATACCCCTCTTTTTCCCCTTGTTTTAGATTTATCCAATCCCGAATTTCTTTTAGTAATTTCTGACCAATCTGGTGTATTTTCCCCCAACTTGTATCTGTTGCGGGGTCCTATCCAATAAAAACATTGTGGGCGGGTGTTTTCTTTCCCCTAACGCCTAGAAACTTCCGCGAGAGTATTTAAACTGCTGATTTTTGGGTCTCTGGGCCACTTCTGTTCCATCTTTCAGTGTGTTAAGTACCTAGCAGGAGGCGGGAGGCGCCTCTTTCTTCGGCAGCGGTCAACAATAAGGTAATGGCCGATTAATAAATTCTTTCTTTTCTTGCTCAGCAGTTTAACTCTCGGGGCGGGTGCGAAGCGTTCCACCATGTAACCTTTTCCTAAAATGTAACTAGTCTTTTCTTCTATTCTCTTGAAAAGCTACATACTGGGATAGAGAGTGCTAACCCTCTCGAGCTCCCACTCATAATGTTTTGAGGTGAACTTATTGTTTCTCAACCTATCCTTCCGTAATGTAATGTAAATTGCTATTAAGTCACCTCTGTAGTATGGGATTAGCCCTTGTAATAACGGCCTAGTGCCAAGGTAGGTTTTAAAATCAAAGTGTATTAGGAGTGCAAGTTCGCCTCCTCTCCAATTGTTTTAGAGGTCATTTAATTAACCTGCTTTTCATTTAATAGACCTCAGTAGATTGGGTATTTTACCCCCGGGTTTGTGTCCGTTGCGGACAACTTGAAGGTGGAGTTTGGTGTGGCCTGGGAGAGGCTTAAATTAAAGAGCGGGTGGCTCTTTTGGAAACGGAGTGTTGTGTGCCTCGAGGAGGCTTAACTGTGTAATTTGGAGCAAGTGCTCCAGGGTTTGATTGGGGTCTTCTGCCCCTTTGTTAAAATTTGTATATCGGAAAGTGGGGCTAGTTGCTCAAGAATTGTGAACTCTGGGCTCGAAGCCCAAACTCTGTAACCCCTGTAATTGTACATTTCAAATTGTGTTTTGGCTACTAAGTACCTGTTCTTTGTTATTACTTAATATTGAAAAGAAAATATAACCTCGTTAAATTTTACATTAACTTTGATTCCGTAGTTTGAAAACCCATTCACGCCCGCACCTTCTTACACCTCTACCTACCGCTAAAACACGGTAACAAGTGGTAGCAGAGCGTGGTTGAATGGGTCTCAATTTAGCCCCTTTTGACGGCTAAACATTGTTTGTTCCGAACTCTAACTATTTTCCCAGTTGCTGGAATTTTTTGAGTTTTTCAAAATTGTTCTGTCACCATGCCCGGCCCTCGCGATGTTCTCCTTCTTAACTATTTGCGCAAGGAGGAGTTGATCTATGAATTAACTATCAGAAATGTGCAATCTGGAGGCACGGTTGCAATAGACACTAACAAGCTTAGAGAGTCTCTTGATTTGCCCATTTCCATCCCCAATTTGGGAGAGAAAGAAATTGACGACTCTCTTTCCACGATCACGGAGAATATTACTGGGCTAGTTTCTGTAGTTAGTTTTTTTGATGAAAATGATCCGTCTCCTAATCAAATTAAGCGTGTGCAAGGCAGGCTATATCATTTTTCGAATAGGGTTAACGATCTGTTGTCTCTAAAACTGAATGACGTTCAGAGGAAGGAAGCTAGTACGCTCCTGGAAAATATTTCTGAATTATCTAGTAAGGTCACTCAATTGTTAACTGGGGAAGTTCCTCCCAAATCTGATCAACCCACCATAGTGAATGCAGGTAGTGAGGAAGCGCCTCCCAAGGGAGAAGTTAATAGGATAACCGTTGCTGCTCAAACTATCCCTGCCCCATTGGACAACGAATCTGAACGTCGTGCATCATTGAGTAACATCCGTTCTGAATTGACTTCCTTGCCATTGAAACCTTTACCTACTATGTCACCCGGATTTAGTAGCTTGTCTCATCCATTGGCAATGTTGCTCAGAGGTATATCCAAGTTTTCTGTTAATACCACCAGTGACGTAATTTCATTTTTAAGATTTCTAGTGGAATTTCAGGATCATGCCCTTGTTTTTTCTCTGTCTCCGTGTCAAATCTTGCAAATTATCTATCCGTATGCTATTGGTATTCTCTCCGACAAAATAGTAAGAGCCATAGCTGAACAGTCATCCATCGAAGATTTTCATGCACATCTACTTGCTAACTTTATTCCTGCCCGCGCAAGGTCATCTCTGATTCAGAAATACTATTATCGAGTACAAAGGTTGGATGAAAACTTGGCTGATTTCATACAAGACATTAAGTTTTATACCAGGGTGTTTGCTCTTCACTTCCCTGAGGACCAAATTGTACAAGCTATTGTGGAAGGCATTTCGCCATCTTATAGGTCATACTTGTGTTTTGCGGCGTGCCCGCAAACTTTTTCTGAACTTGAAGCGTTGGCCGTCTCAGCGGAAGGAGTTAGATACGCCGATTCTTTGCGTGTAGCGAAAGAACCCCCGCCTTCCTTTAGTAACACTCGGCCTCCACCTCGCCGACCAGTCACACCCCGTAAATGTTATGCTTGCGGGTCGCCTGACCATCTTCGCAATAAATGTCCATTTGTCAAAAGTAGTAGGGCAAATAATGGAGCTGGTTCAGCACAAGGCTGTTTTAAATGTGGGGCCTTCTCACATATCGCCAAGAATTGTCCGAACTCAAATAGCACCCCCTCCTGCTCAACTTCTGGTGCAAATTCCACCTATGCCAATAATAAAAAGTGACTAGTGGCTTCGGTTGAGTCGACTAATCCATCTTCCCGAGACTCAGCCCCTAGTAAACAGATTGTAAATGCAGAGAACGATCAGCCTTCAAATTCATCTTTTGAATGCCCTAAAGAATGTCTTAGGATTGCGGCGGATACCCCCGCACCTGTTCCTTTTCTTAAGATTGAGTTAAATAACGAGCCTATAACAGCTCTCTTAGATTCAGGTAGTGTTTGTTCGATTATTGCGGCTGAATGGTATTCTAAATTGAAATCGGTTTGTAAACTTCCTGACTATGTCTCTTCTCCTGTTCAATACGTTTCGGCTAATTCATCTCCATTAGAAATTCTAGGTTCCTTACTGGTCAAAATTCGTGTTTTTAAGTTTACATGGAAAATTAAATTGTTTGTGGCCAAGCAATTGTCTTGCCCCATTATATTGGGAGCTGACTTTATCTCTCACACTGGTCTTGTGCTCGATCTCAAGTCTAGGTCGTGCACATTCAAATTTGCTTCTAGTTGTAAAATACCACTATTAAAGTGTAATTCTGTGTCATGTTCTTCTATTTCGCCTACCCAGGATGAGATGTTGTTAGACCTTAGACATCTACCTGAGGAGCAGGCTGATAGTATTCGCAAACTGTGTCAGTCGTTTCCCGAGGTGTTCTCTGATACTCTTGGTGTTACTGACCTTATTGAATACAAAATTGAGGTTACGGATTCGATTCCTGTCCGTTTTCCACCGTATAGGCTATCTCCACCTAAAATGAAGGCTCTGAAGGAAATCATCGATCAGATGTTGAAGGACGGTATTATTAGGCCCTCTAAGTCAGCGTATTCTTCGCCTATTTTTCTAGTACCGAAACCCCAAGGAGGCTTCAGGCCTGTCATTGATTACAGGGCTCTCAATCGGAAGGTGGTGTTACAATCTGTGCCCCTTCCCGACCTTCATTCTTGTTTTTCATGGTTTCGTAAGGCCAAGTTCTTCACCATCTTGGACTTAAATCAGGCCTATAATCAAATTCCCCTTGCCGAAGAGTCTAAACACCTTACAGCGTTCGCCACGGACTGGAATTTATATGAATACAACCGCGTGCCTTTCGGGCTCCCCACGGGAGCAGCTGTGCTCACTAGGCTGCTAGATAGGGTCTTCTCCGACATCAAATTCGAGTACTTATATCACTACTTAGATGATGTCGTAGTATTTTCAGATACTTTTGAAGAACATCTAGATCATCTGCGAGAAGTTCTTGATCGCCTTCGTAAGGCTGGGTTAACTGTTAAGTTGTCCAAGGTTGCCTTTGCTAAGCCCTCTATGTCATTCCTAGGGCATATTGTGTCACCCGATGGTGTAGCAGTCGATCATTCTAGAACACAGGCCATCCGTGATTTTAAACCTCCCAAGGACATTAAAGGTATCGCCAGGTTCATTGGTATGGTGAATTTCTTCAGAAAGTTCATTCCTAACTTTGCTAATAGAGCGGCGCCCTTAAACCTTCTTCGTAGGAAAGGCATCAAATTCGAGTGGGGACCTTCTCAACAAGCCGCTTTTGAAGATCTGAAATTAGCTCTCTGTAATGCCCCTGTCCTTGCTATGCCTGATTTCTCGAAGAAATTCATTGTCCAAACCGACGCATCGTCGTCAGCAGTAGCGGCAGTCCTTCTTCAAGAGACTGAACTAGGGAGGCGACCCATCGCCTATGCGTCTAGGACATTGTCGGCTCAAGAAGCCAAGTATTCCATCTATGAGCTCGAAGGTTTGGCAGTTTTATTTGCCTTAGAAAAGTTCCGTCTCTATCTGGAACATGTCAAATTCGACCTGGAGACAGATAATCAAGCCTTAAGCTGGGTCTTAGGTAGGCCGCGTCGTACTGGTCGTATAGCCCGCTGGGCTATTCGTATTTCCGCCTTCCAGTTTGATGTTAGACATATCAGAGGTACCGAAAATGTTGTTGCTGATGGACTCAGCCGTATGTTTCATAACGACGTCGAGACCCACGAACCGGTCGACAGTTCATCACCTTCCGAGTCCATGCTATCTGAGGTTAATGCCATCCTAACAGATGCTCCCATGCTTTTTAGGGATATCGAGAAATACCAACGTGAAGATCCGACGCTGGCTCCGATAATGGAAACCCTTTCTTCTGGGGAACATGTTGTCCCTTATGTTCTGAGGAATGGTGTTTTATGTTGCCCTTCGAGGCATGATAAGATGATGAAAGTTGTTGTTCCAGCAGTTCTTGTACCAATGATCTTCAAGTATTATCATGAGACCCCATTAGGAGGGCATCTGGGTATCTTTAAAACTCGTGAAAAGATTCGTGAAATGTTCATATGGAAAGGTATGGACGGTGAAATTCGGGAACTTGTAAAAGCTTGTAAATCTTGTTTGATCAGTAAACCCACCATGTCCACTAAAGTAGGCCTTTTGTCTTCTCATCAAGCGTCGCGCCCCATGGAACGCCTGTATATTGATTATGTAGGACCCTTCCCCCAGTCGAAGGGAAATGCCAACAAATTCATCTTTGTATGTGTAGATGGTTTTACCAGATTTTCTTGGTTATTTCCGACTAAGCTGGCTACCGCTCAGTCCACCATTACCTGTCTAAATTCTATTTTTGCTTCTTTTGGTCCGTGCCAATATATTGTATCTGATAATGCTAAGGCGTTCACATCAAATCTTTTTCGTAAATTCTGTTTTGACTTGTCCATCTCTCATGTAACCACTTCTGCTTATTACCCTCAACCATCTCTGGCTGAACGGGTTAACCGTAATCTCAGGTCCGCACTTATTGCCTATCATCATGAAGATCATTCTAGGTGGGACACGTCCCTGCATTGGTTAGCTTTTGCTTTGAATTCGGCGGTTCATGAATCACACAAGTTTACTCCAGCTTCCTTGATGTTTAAGTTTGTTCCCAACACGCCGCTCTCTAACCTCTGGTCTCTGAGTGACATTCTGCCCGAGACAATAGATCCGGATAATATTAAAGATCTTTGGAAGAAGGCTAAAGCCAATCTTAAGGTATCTCATGAAAAGGTTAGGGAAAGGTATGATCGTGGACGGAGACCCACCCCTTTAAAGGTAGGTGACCAAGTAATGGTCAAAAATTTTGTTCCCGCGGGCAAGCTTGCCCCCAGATTTCAGGGGCCTTGTATCATTCTCGATTTTCTTACGCCGGTTACCTTATTGTTAAGTAATCCAGCCACCGAGAGGATATTTAGAGTTCACCTGTCCCAGGTGAAGCCGGTGTAATTTCTGTGTTAACTTGCTTTATATTATTTTGAAAGGATATGAAGCTTATATTTTTTTTTGAGTTTCATTTTTAAGGCATTCTGCACTACCTATAATATTTTGTTTCAGATGTAAGCATTTTTGTAAAACCTGTCCCGACCCGTTAAACTGCCATTCTGTCCTTTCCACAGCCATTACCACGCTCCCGTCTCCTGCTCCTCTACACTCAGTGGCTGGCTTAGATGAAATGCCATGGATATCTGCACGCCGCTGGCCCCTCAATCTCTTTACATGCCTGTGCCCTTAAAAGAAACATGATGGTCCAACACAATTCTGCCGCCTAGCTTTAATGTTTCAGTGCCCCCGCAGCCGCGCGGCGCCGTGCAGTAACTGGGGAGGGGGATGGGCCCCCTCCTCTCCAGCGAGGACGACATGTGCACGGCGAGCCGGAGCTCTCCTCCCGGCCAAGGCTGATGTGCGGCGCACGACCTGCTACTTGCCCGCAGCCTGTATATGTTCACCGCGGGCGCGGCGTGCTTCAACACCTCTGCTCCCCTCATAGTGCGGGCGAGCGGTATCTCAGGGTACTTAAGGGGTCCGAGCGGCCTCCTTTTGGACGCAAGCTGCAACGGCCGGTCCGGCCATCCAACTTCATCAACATCAACTACATGGACAGTTACTATAAGAGATAACTACACTTGGGAATTCAACAGCAATATTTGGTGGACATTGCAAATTTTTCCTTCACTTTTAAGTATTAAAAGCTTATCTTCAGAAATTCAAATTCTACAAACATAAAGACTTTACTTCACCTGCAACAACAAAATTTTGGAACCGACTTAAGAAATTTCTCAAATACTTCTGCAAGTTATCTTAATCTCAACATCAAAACTTGGAACTTATTTCAAACAAAAGTTTATGTTCTTCTGTGTTACCCCTTGGAGGAACTTTTGGGGGGGGAGGTCTGTACCGGGCGGTACACCTCTACACCGTTTATTTAAAAGTTGCGCCAGTTGAAACTCCTCTTCTGGAGGAAGGTTGAACTTTATCTACTCTATTAATTCTCTACTTTCTCAGAAGATGTCACCACGTGGAAAATTTTGAGTTTTTGAACTGTGTCACTTTTGATGTGTTTTTGTTTCGCTTGAAGTAAGAAGTGTGAACTTTCTCTTCTAGAGGACACTACTGAAGATCAACAATAGTGCACCCTAGTGCGGAGTCAAAGAACTATTTTGTTGGAGAAATTTTTATTTCAAAAGTTTGTTTCTTGTTAAATTTCTTTCTGTTATGGTTTAAGTTGCTGTATACCCCTCTTTTTCCCCTTGTTTTAGATTTATCCAATCCCGAATTTCTTTTAGTAATTTCTGACCAATCTGGTGTATTTTCCCCCAACTTGTATCTGTTGCGGGGTCCTATCCAATAAAAACATTGTGGGCGGGTGTTTTCTTTCCCCAAACGCCTAGAAACTTCCGCGAGAGTATTTAAACTGCTGATTTTTGGGTCTCTGGGCCACTTCTGTTCCATCTTTCAGTGTGTTAAGTACCTAGCAGGAGGCGGGAGGCGCCTCTTTCTTCGGCAGCGGTCAACAATAAGGTAATGGCCGATTAATAAATTCTTTCTTTTCTTGCTCAGCAGTTTAACTCTCGGGGCGGGTGCGAAGCGTTCCACCATGTAACCTTTTCCTAAAATGTAACTAGTCTTTTCTTCTATTCTCTTGAAAAGCTACATACTGGGATAGAGAGTGCTAACCCTCTCGAGCTCCCACTCATAATGTTTTGAGGTGAACTTATTGTTTCTCAACCTATCCTTCCGTAATGTAATGTAAATTGCTATTAAGTCACCTCTGTAGTATGGGATTAGCCCTTGTAATAACGGCCTAGTGCCAAGGTAGGTTTTAAAATCAAAGTGTATTAGGAGTGCAAGTTCGCCTCCTCTCCAATTGTTTTAGAGGTCATTTAATTAACCTGCTTTTCATTTAATAGACCTCAGTAGATTGGGTATTTTACCCCTGGGTTTGTGTCCGTTGTGGACAACTTGAAGGTGGAGTTTGGTGTGGCCTGGGAGAGGCTTAAATTAAAGAGCGGGTGGCTCTTTTGGAAACGGAGTGTTGTGTGCCTCGAGGAGGCTTAACTGTGTAATTTGGAGCAAGTGCTCCAGGGTTTGATTGGGGTCTTCTGCCCCTTTGTTAAAATTTGTATATCGGAAAGTTGGGCTAGTTGCTCAAGAATTGTGAACTCTGGGCTCGAAGCCCAAACTCTGTAACCCCTGTAATTGTACATTTCAAATTGTGTTTTGGCTACTAAGTACCTGTTCTTTGTTATTACTTAATATTGAAAAGAAAATATAACCTCGTTAAATTTTACATTAACTTTGATTCCGTAGTTTGAAAACCCATTCACGCCCGCACCTTCTTACACCTCTACCTACCGCTAAAACACGGTAATAATAATAATAATAATAATAATAATAATAATAATAATAATAATAATAATAATAATAATAATAATAATAATAATTGTACCGGGCGGTACACCCCTACGCCGCACTTTTAAATCTTGCGCCAATAAAACCTCCTCTACAGGAGAAACATCGAACTTGGAACTTGACTTACTTTTCCTCAGAAGATGTCACTACCGTAATTTTTTTTTTAATGGTGAAGTTTCCTGAACTTTGTGCATTTCAACTTGTTTTGTTTTCCGTTCTTCAAGAAGTGTGGACATTCTCTCATAGATGTCTCTGCTAAAAAAAACTATGATCATGCACCCTGGTGCGAAGTTAAGGAACTTTTTTGAAGAAATTTTGTATGCCTAAGTTTGTTCTTTACTAAATTTCGTTCATTCATTGGTGGGTTGGCAATATTTAACTTTTCCTTCCGCTAGTTTTGAATTTAGCCAATCCAGAATTTCTGTAATTAATTTCCTACCAATCACAGGTTTCTTCTTCGATTTGGTGTGTTACTGTAAGCTATCCAATAAAATTGAGAGGGTGTGGCTACGTTATTCATGAAAGGTCTCGAACCTTCCCCAAGGGTTTATAAACTGCGGATTTTCACGTCTCTTGGCCATTTGATCAACATCTATCTAAGTGTGTGGATGTGAAGCAGGAGGCGAGTGGTGCCTCTTTCATCAGGCAGCAGGTCTTCAGCAAGGTAATGGCCGTTTAACATCTTTATTTCTTGCTAGCTCAGCAGTTTAACCCGCGGGAAAGATCCGAAACCTTTTCCATGTAACCTATCTTTCTAAACATGTAATTTTCTACCGGCTTACGCAAAAACTTAATTAAATCTGTAACTGTAATTCGGGGATAGAGAGTGATTTACCCTCTCGAGCTCCCCTTCATTTTGGTTTAAGGTGACTACGTTTTGGTAACTGATTTTCTTCTCTTCCTTAATGTCTTAAACAATTCTTATACGAGTCACCTCCATAGTTTGGGAATAGCTCCTGTTTCATCGGCCTAGCGCCTTTTAGGTTTTAAGAAGCTACATAGAGAAGTGCAAGCGTTCGCCTCCTTTCATTTTGTTTTCGGGCGATTTATTTATCTGGTATTTCTTCTACACGAAGGCCCTGTAGGCTGGGTACGAGATACCCCTGTTTCATTTTTGTAAGTTGTGCCTCGATGGCCAGTAATTGTAAGTTTCTGATATTGCTTTGCATAGGCTTGAAAACTGAGAGCGGCTCAGCTCTTCTCTAGTGTTGTAACTGTGCCTCTGGGAGGCTTGATATTTGAAGTCAGGAGCAAGTGCTTCAGGTATTAGGGGATTTCTGCACTTAAGTAAGGTTATATGGTTGAGCGTGTAACTCAGGAAGTGTAAAGTGAGGGCTTGAAGCCCAACTTCTGTTTATACCTCCAATGTTGTCTTTACTAGACCTGTTGATTGCTACTGGTACCTGTTATATTGTTATTGGTTGATTGTCAAATTCTTTTTAAGAGAAAGAAAAAAATATAACACTTGTTACAGTTTTAAATTAACTTTGATTTGGTAGTTAGACCCATTCACCCCGGCACCTTCTTTCACCTCTGCTGATCCACTAACCACGGTAATAATAATAATAATAATAATCATAATAATAATAGTAATAATAAAAATAATTATTCTTAATTTATATGTATGACGGAGTATTCTCGCAGTTTCTCAAGTACTGAATTTAGGTAAGAGTTTCGGATTATGGTATAGTGCTGGGGTGGCGGACCCGCAACGCTTATGGGGAGTACGTTCACGAATTATGAAACAGCCTGTATAATCACCAGCACGACAAGACGGGGAAGCTCTGATTCCCCTCACCTTCTAGCTATCACATTCGGCTCTCGCTGCATGACCTTTGTTAGCACAACGTAAGAAAAAAAGAAAAGCAATTAGCCTCATTCTGAAGATTCCCCAGGCACCTTAATGTTCTTCTATTGTTCATTTATTTTAAACCTGGTTTGGTATTTCTCTAAGAGGAAGGCTGGAAATCATGCCAGGGTCATATGTTGAGACGATTTATAAATATTACAGCCTTGATAATTCCTTGTAGGTAGGGCTATTCCCTCCTATGATTTCACGAAATGTCGAGAACTATTTGTGGCGATTATTGTTTTAACAGAAAATACCCCGCTGGTGGTATGGTTGTGAGAGTATTTAGGGGTTGCATTAAGGATGTAAAGGAGAGGGCGTATAAGTCTCTAGTAAGACCGCAGTTAGAGTATGGCTCCAGTGTATGGCTTCCTCACCAGGGCTAATTGATAAGAGAACTGGAAGAAAAAGCAATGGAAAGCAGTACGATTTGTTCTGGGTGATTTCTGATAAAGGAGTAGTTTTACTAAAATTTTGCAAACTTAGGGCTGGGAAGACTTGGGATTAAGGAGACGAGATGCTCGGCTATGTGGTATGTTTCGAACTGTGAGTGGTGAGTTGGCGTGGAACGACGTAAGTAGAAGAATAGGCTTGAGTGGAGCTTTTAAAAAAAGTAGGAAATATTACAATATGAAGATAAAGTTAGAATTCAAAAGGACAGATTGGCACAAATATTCATTGATAGGATGATGATTAAGGGATTGGAATAAATTATCAAGGAAAATGCTTGATAATTTTCCAAGTTCGTTGAAAATATTTAAGAAAAATGAAATGGTGAAAGGCCTTTAGTGCCGGGAATGTTCGGCTCGCAAGATGCAGGTCTTTTGATTTGACTCCTGTAGGCGACCTGCGCGTTGTGACGAGGATAAAATGATGATGAAGACGACACATACACCCAGCCCCTGTGTCAGCGAAATTAACCAATTATGGTTGTAATTCCCGACCCTGCATGGAATCGAACCCGGGACCCGTGTGACCAAAGCCAACACGCTAACCATTTAGCCATGGAGCCGGACAATATTTAAGAAATAGCTAGGTAAATAATTATAAATACATGTAAATATGAGGTAATCACCTGGGCAAGCGCCGTGAATGCAGATCATTGATCGATTTATTTATTTATTTATTTATTTATTTATTTATTTATTTATTTATTTATTTATTTATTTATTTATTTATTTATTTATTTATTTACTGATTGATTATTTGATTGACTGAAGTCTATTCGGTCTGACACCGTGGTTAGCCGGTTCGAGTCCCGTTGGCCTGTTGAATTTCGCCTTCTTATCCTCCTGAACTCTCTTCATGACTGCACTGTGTTGCATCTTGCATTCTCTGGACCACTTCCTACCAGTTTTCTTTTAGGTTTCTTCACGATTTGTGCTCGGCTGCTATTCCACGATCTTCTATGATGTCGCCCGTGATGTTCGTTTCCTGGAGGTCCGCCGTAGTTTCTTCCAGCCAGTTTATTTTGATCTCCTTTGAGGTGATTACTCTTTTGGTGAGTCTGTCGCTGTCCATTCTAAAGACATGGCCATTGAATTTCAGACGTCTCTTGCATACGGCATCAGTGAACCTGTCAGTTAATGAGTAGAAGTCCCCTGTTCTCTTCTTAATCCACATTCCAGTTTCTCTCGTGCGATCATACATTTTCTGGAGAATTCCCCTTTCTTGCTTTTCAATTTCTATAATTTAAAGTGACCTCCAAGGGATATATTGCCTGGCTGAGTGGCTCAGAGGGTTCGGGCGCTGGCCACCTGACCTTAACTTGGCAGGTTCGATCCTCGCTCAATCCGGTGGCATTTGTAGGTGCTCAAATACGTCAGCCTCGTGTCGACAGATTTAGTGGCACGTGAAGGAATTCCTGCGGGACTAAATTGCGGCACCTCAGCGTCTCCAAAAACCATAAAAGTAGTTAGAGAGACATGAACCAAATATTATTATGACCATCATTATTTAAGGGATATGGTTTCTGAGGCGTGTAAAGATTCCGCGATATGGCTCTTTTGTAGTAATTCCACGTTCGTCTGTAGCCTACGCCTTATGGAGTTTAGTGGCTCTTTCTATGTTGGCTCTACTGTCTGGTATTTGAATGAGGACACCTGGGAAATTGTACTGTTTATTTTCGTAAGATATTTGGAGGTCTGCCTATGATCCTATATTGCGCAATCTCCGTACGGCGTATCTGGTTCCATCTCTGGTCTTGGTAATGATTGCTAGATCATAAGCAAAGGCTGAACATTTCACCTTGACTTTGGTTCCCAAATTTCCAATGCTCACACCTTTGATATCCCTTTCCCATTCTCTAACAACGTTGTCTAGAACTTAGTTAAACAGAATAGAGGTGATGCCGTCACCTTGACTAACACCCGTACATACTTCAAACGGTTCAGAAATTTCCCCAAGGATTTTCACTTTAAAAGTCGTATTCGTCAGAGTTTGGCGGATTAGTTATCTGGTCTTCCTGTCCACTCTGAGTTCTTCTAGAGTATCAAAAACGGTCTGTCTGTCCACAGAATCATACGCCTTAATAATAATAATAATAATAATAATAATAATAATAATAATAATAATAATAATAATATACATTATCATTATAGACTCTTATGCCTTTCAGCGTTCAGTCTGCAAACCTCTGTGAATTTACTAAACGTCACCACAATTCTCTATTTGCAACAAGTGCTGTGGCCTCACTTAGTTCTACATCGCTTATCTTCAAGTCGTTAGAAACTGAGTCCAACCATCGTCGTCTTCGTCTTCCTCTACTTCTCTTACCCTCCATAACAGAGGCCATCATTCTCCTAGGTAACTATCCTCCTCCATTCGCCGCACATGACCCCACCACGCACAGCTTCATCCATCGAGTTAACTCCTAACATAGCCTTAATCTCCTCATTCTGAGTACCCTCCTGCCATTGTTCCCACCTGTTTGTACAAGCAATCCTTCTCGCTACTTTCATGTCTGTTACTTGTAACTTATGAATAAGATATCCTAAGTCTACTCAGCTTTCACTCCCGTAAAGCAAAGTTGGTCTGAAAGTAGACCGATGTAAAGATAGTTTCGTCTGGGAGCTGACTTCTTTCTTACAGAATACTGTTGATCGCAACTGCGAGCTCACTGCATTAGCTTTACTACACCTTGATTCAACCTCACTTACTATATTACCATCCTGGGAGAACACACAACCTAAATATTTGAAATTTTCTACGTGTTCCAGCTTTGTATCACCAATCTGACATTCAATTCTGACATCAATTTAGTCTTCGAGAGGCTAATTTTCATACCATACTCATTGCACCTATTTTCAGGTTTCAAGATATTTGACTGCAGGCTTTCGGCACAATCTGCCATTAAGACCAAGTCGTCAGCATAGGCCAGACTGCTTACTATATTTCCACCTAACTGAATCCCTCTCTGCCACTTTATACCTTTCAGCAGATGATCCATGTAAACTACGAACAGTGAAGGTGAAATATTACAGCCTGAATGTACCCTGAACCAGGAACTCATTCTACCATCAATTCTCACTGCAGCCCAATTGTCAACATAAATGCCTTTGATTGATTTTAATTTAATTCCATAATCCCCCAGTATGGCGAACATCTTTTCCCTCGGTACCCTGCCATATGCTTTCTATAGATCTACGAAACATACAGATCTGTCTATTCCTCTGGTAGAATTTTTCAATTACTTGGCGCATACTGAAAATCTGATCCTGACAGCCCCTCTGTGGTCTGAAGCCACACTGGTTTTCCTCCAAGTTCTTCTCAACCATTGATCGCACCCTCGCTTCCAAGATGACAGTAAATACGTTGCCTGGTATACTAATTAATGAGATACCACGATAGTTTTTGCAATAATAATAATAATAATAATAATAATAATAATAATAATAATAATAATAATAATAATAATAATAATAATAATAATAATAATAATAATAATAATAATATTGTCATGTCTCCCGAACATTGGCTCCTCAATCGCCTGCCCAAGGACGAGTGTAGTTTGATACACATCACGTGACGCACTCACTCCTTGACCTCCTCCCAGCGATGATCACAATACAAGAGTGATGGACTGCAGTGTCTTCTTCTGCTAACGAGCTAGCAAGTGTTGGAGTGAAAAAACAAGAGTTGTGTAAGTGTGTGTGTGTGATGGCCTTCAGCGCTTCCTTGTAGCAACTCTACGGTCCGGCGGGTGCGGGCGTCGCCTCGTGTCAGCCAACTTTCAAACGTTCCGATTTCCTCATTTTTCAATTACATCTCTAGTGTCAATTACGTGCGGTTTATTATAGCCTTGCAAGGTTTCTTAGACCAAAATAAGGGAAACTAGCGTACAATTAGTCTCTAACATAGCATAGCCAAACATTTCCAGACGGCCTAATTTAATAATAATGCAATTTCTTTACGTCCTACTAACAACTCATTGATGGTTTTCGGAGACGCCAAGGTGCCAGAATTTTGTCCCGCAGGAGTTCTTTTACGTGCCAGCAAATCTACCGACACGAGGCTGACGTATTTGAGCACCTTCAAATACCACCGGACTGAGCCAGGATCGAACCTAACAAGCTGGGGTCAGAAGGCCAGCGCCTCAACCGCCTGAGCCACTCAGACCGGCACCTAGCAATTTTAACCAGAGACAGTTCAACAGCCCAAAATCGAAAATCCTGAAAAAATATGCGGAATTCCCTGGCGGCTGAAATTTGAGACATTCACAGTGCACAGCTGTTCAAAAGAAGGTGCTGCAAACATTTACAGACATATAAGAACATAATTTTTAGAACATATCTAATATGTGCTTTCTTCATGTAAACATTAACTGTAGGAACTAGACGATAAGCTTTTCCAGTTAGTTTATAAGTTACATAATTTTAGTATGTTGTAGAATTTAACATAAATTAAACAGTGTATAAATAAATAAATAAATAAATAAATAAATAAATAAATAAATAAATAAATAAATAAATAAATAAATAAATAAATAAATAAATATGATAAAATAATTACTTCGTATGCCTTTGCTAGGAAGTCTTAGTGTTTACAGTGCACTATGTCTTCTGTTATCCCCAGCCTGTCGTCAAAGGCGACTAAAAGGGGCCCCAGGAGCTCTTAATTGGGGAGTGTAGTTTGGCGACCACGGGGCTCTTAGCTGAGTCCTGGCATTGCTTCCACTCGCTTGTGCCAGTCTCCTCACTTTCATCTATGCTATCCGACCTCCCTTGGTCAACTCTTGTTCCTTTCCGACCCCGACGCTATTAGAGAATTCGAGGCCTAGGGAGTCCTTCACTCTCACGCCCTGTGTGGCCCTTGTGTTTCTTTGGCCGGTATCTTCATTTTTCGAAGTATCGGATCCTTTCCATTTTTTCCCTCTAATTATTGTTATACAGAAGATGGTTGCCTAGTTGTACTTCCCCTTAAAACAATAATCACCACCACCACCACCACCACCACCACCACCACCACCACCACTGTTATGGGCTAGAGCAATTTTGTTACTTTCATTGATATGTCTCAGTCTTACCCTTGGTTTTGACAATATGAAAGTGACAAAACGTACGAGCGATGCTAGTAATGCCATTATTTTTCAAGTTGCTTTACATCGCACCGACACAGATCTTATGGCGACGATGGGAGAGGAAAGGGCTAGGAATGGGAGGAAGCGGCCGTGGCCGTATTTAAGGTACAACCCCTGCATTTGCCTGGTGTAAAAATGGGAAATCACGGGAAAGCATCTTCAGGGCTGCCGACAGTGGGGTTCGAACCCACGATCTCCCGAATACTGTACACTGAATGTAATTTTTATGCAGCCTGTCCTAATGGATCCAGTCAGACTTCGGGCTGATGGCTGAACATACAATTACATCGTTCACAAAATTTTATACAGTAATCAAAAGGTCTATATTAATATGGATTTTCGTTCAATATCCTAAACATTCAAAATCATATTTGTCATATCTAAGTAGATACGTTCACAAGCTTTTATTGCTGTCCAATATATTCATTACCGTGCGAGCTGGCCGTGCTGTTAGGAGCGGGCAGCTGTGAGCTTGCATCCGGGAGATAGTGGGTTCAAACCCCAGTTTCGGCAGTTCTGAAGATGGCTTCCCGTGGTTTCCCATTTTCACACCAGGCAAATGCTAGGTCTTTCCTATTCCATCGTCGCCATAAGACCTGTCTGTGTCGGTGCGACGTAAAGCAAATAGCAAAAAAATCCGTTCATTTTCTATTGTTTAAGCCGGCTCTCTGGTGTAGGGGTAGCATGCCTGCCTCTTACCCGGAGGTCTCAGGTTCAATTGCCGGTCAGGTCAGGAATTTTCACATGGATCTGATGGCTGGATCATCAGCCTATGTGATGACTAGGGCCCGGATTTTATATGATATCAATGTGCAAAATAGGTACGTGAAAAGGTATTGAGTATCAGTGAAATATGTAATTAAACACGTAATATTCAGAAAACAGTTTCGAACGAGCTCTTTTTGCACTTATTTATTTATTTATTTATTTATTTATTTATTTATTTATTTATTAAATATTTATTTATTTATTTATTATTTATTTATTTATTTATTTATTTATTTATTTATTTATTTACTTGACTTTATCAATGGCGATGTTAAGGCTCGTGGCCCTCTCTTACATTTAACCACGTAAATTACAAGATAATGCAAAATAATATAAAATAAATGGTAAAAAAGGATTTGGAGAACATAAAACTAAAAAGAAAGCAAAGCTCAACAATTAAAATAAAATAAAAAAATCCGGAGCGTGAAGGTGAAAGGAAAGGGACAAAGTCATTATGAAAAAGTAACATACAAACTGAAAACTTAAGCAATGCATAAAGAGAACACAGTTCGTATTAGTTGTACGGTCTGATATTGTTCAGACTTTTCACAACATCGTTACGGCCTCATTCGACGACGTTTATTTAGGTTTTCCAACCACGTTTACGTATCCTTGCCCACATATCCTTCATTCTCTTAATGTGAGCATTTCTTCTGTCCTGTGACCAGGGAAGTCGTTTCGCTGTTTTGACCTCATCTTCAGGTACCCTCCAATCCCGGATTTATTATTTGAAGATGCGTCTATCTAGGACATTTTGCACCGCCATCCCGCTCAGCCTCAAATCATCAACTACTCCTTTGTGACATTTGTGTTTACCTTTGAGATTTCAAACTTGTGTTAGGATCTGTTTCGTCAGTCTGCTGTCAAATATACGAAACACATAACCGAAGAAAGAGCTTCCTGATTTCTGATGACGTCCGTTACTTTGCATACCTTCTTATGCAGTTTATAAATTTATCCTTTTTCATATATTTTTCTGTGTTTTAATGGAATAAATTATTGTTACAGAGTATAGTTCTATAGTTAAAGAAAAACGAAATCAATTAAAGTTAAGCGCGAACATGTAAGTAGTGCTTGGTTGGTAGTTAAGCAACTAAGGGCCGGTTCTACCATCTGCTGGTAAAGTGGCTGGCAGCTGCCCGGGAGGTAAACTACCTGGAGGTGTAAATCGGCTGGTACTTTGGCTTGCGTCCAACCACCTCCGCGCAAGCGCTAGGTAGCTACCCAGAGCTAGACACCGATATACGAAGTTGGCTAGACTGATTTTCAGCGATTTCTCGCTTTCGAGTGTGGTGCTATCTATCGTCAGATGCATGAAACCCATTTCGATTGTCTTTTTTCCCTGTGCTTGCATCTGCTGATTATCACCAAAAAGCCTAATAAAGGGAGTCTTAAGAGTTATGGACAACGATTCATGTCAAGCTTTCGTGATTTTAATCTATGATCTTCAATATCAATACCTAATTGGGATTAAAATCTCGAGATTACATTTTCTTACGCCAGTTATAACCTGTCATGTAAGGCAGCGTTTTTGAAAAGTATTCTCGTAGTAGACTGGTCAAGTCGCTCGCTCCGTAATAGAAGGTACGCAGGTTTTCATCGTATTTCTAATTTACATTTTAAAATGTATTTTTGTTCCCTGCCGTTGTTCTTAACTCTCTTTTACGCGCTTCCATATACGTATATACACACATCTTCTTTACGGACTTATTGCCTTTGAGCATTCTATCTGCAGGCTTCTGTGAATTGATTAAGTATCTCCGCGATGCTCTATTTGCTACTAGTTCTGTGACCTCGTTTAGTTCCAAATGCTTCCATTTATTGATAAAGCATTTCATTTTAATTTTATAACTTTATGAAGATAAAGTTGGAAGGTACTGTAAATGTAAAGAACTAATCGGGATAAATATCCATTCATAGGAAGAGGAATTCGGGAATGGAATAGTTTCCAATTTCTTCGAAATAATTTACAAGACTATGTAAACAACTAATAGGGAATCTGCTACCTGGGCGACAGTCCTATGTGCTATTAATCATAACATGCTATAAGTAGCATACATATAAAGCAATTTTCTTAGTAGACATAATATTGTGATAAGAACGTATGAAAGGAGGCATACAGATTAACACAACGCTAATAATGAAAAAAAAAAAGATTCCTCATAATGAAGACTCGAACCTGCAGACTTCGTATTACGAAGCTAGCGTGTTAACCTCTACGCTAGGAAAACGCTTCTGTTAGGTAGTATACATACAGTAATATATATCTCGTGTCCGAAAACTGAAAAAGTAGGATATTAAAGCCCATTTTAAATTATTTCCAAATAGATTTTGATTTTATATCCTTTTAGAGTTTCTTTACGAAAGCTTGACGTATAAAATGTGTTCCCTGCGCTACCGATGCGAGAGGCTGGTGTGACCGTTGCACTATACTGCTTTTTTTCAGTATATTAAGCTAATTTGAATTGCATATCACCAGAAATACAGCTAATAATGTTCAGCTCTCAGAACTTGCCCGGCAGGTAAAGTCTTATCGGGCCCTCGAAGTGGCCGATAAATTACGCGCCGGGTAACGACGATTTATGCTGCCGATAGTGCTACCTGGGAGTGGTCGGACGGAAACATCCTTTTACGCAGAGGGCAAATTACGCGCTACTTTACCAGTAGGTGGTAGAACCGGCCGTTAGCCGGTAAACCACGTAGGCAATCAAATAAAACCTATTAAACGTTATTTGTTAATAATATCACAATAAATAATAATCCCTTTGTTCATATAACTTGATAATATATTCCATTACTTTTACCTGCGTTTCAAATTTTATTTTGAGACGGGCCCGTACCGCATTCATTACATCCCTGCAAATTTTTCCCCTCTTTATTGGCTTCAGGTACGAGAACAAACAGCCAGCTATAAATACATTGCAATACAAAATATAAACAATAAATGTACACTTAGAATACACACATGAATCTTCCATAATGTTGTACTTGGATTTCGTAGTTTTAATAGTTCTGAGTCCTTTCAGAATACTCACACGCACACACAGAGAAAAAAAAGAAGAAATTGAAACACTGCAATTGTAGTATGTTTAGTTAATTTTTCCGGTTGTAAATATGTTCCTGACTCCTTTACTGAATTTACAACCATATAAAACTGCTTTTATATTGAAAAATATGAAATATCTGCATTTAAAATGGAAATTATGAAAATTAACATTCATTAAATAAAATACACACTCGTCGGACCTTGTACTCACACTTACTTGTTACCTGCTTACTTACACATACGTTATTTGAAGAGCGCCAGCTGCCACTCAGTGCAGCAATAATAGAATGAGAATCTTGACTATCTCTAGGGTGTGGGGTAATAAGCTTACTTTTGACAACATACCATATAAGTTCTGGGAAAAGGAGATTGGCGTTCGGTTTCCCCATTAATTTTGAGGTTAAGATATTTTACTGTCATTGAAATAAAACTATGAATTCGTTTGATAGAACAAAATATATTCTTTAAATAATATATAAAAAATAGTGAGTCTTGTTGCGATAAAACAGATGAGAATATGAAATTATGACATTGCAACTGAAAGAAACTAGGCATGAATTTGAATTCTTCTTGACCGGACATTTAACAATTTATACGAAATATTTCCCTCACTGATTCACTTGACTGAACCTTAAACACTTTGAGTGTAATTACGACGTAATCCTTTGATCTGGTGTTTACTGTAGATGTGTCACGCCTAACTTGGTAATACATCCTTGTGACTGCTTCTTCTCCATATCATCTGACTTCCTTGTAAGTCAATATGGTATTACCTCATAGCAGGTGGTATCCCTCTCTGACTCCATGGTAAGCCCTTGCGTCCGTGTCTTCAACTAAGTGACTGACCAACCTTTGGCCTCACTCTCTCAATGACCAATAATTAATGGCTCACTGAGTCTTCTCCATCTCTCGTTCACACTCGTTGACTGACCGACTGAGGCCTCTTCATCTAGTAGACTTCTTCACTGTTCAGCTTCCGTTTAACTAATGACTGTTCACTTATCCATTTTGGCTTCTTCACTGTACTGCTTCCGTTTAACTAATGACTGACGCTACAATATGCAACCACCTTTTATAGACGTTGGTTGACACAGCTACGTAATCTCCAGAAATAACAATGACATACTCCCACAACGCCTCAAACTGTTGCATGTACTTGTGAAATCCCCCAGGGCTCCCTAAGAAACTCAAAGGAACAGAACTCAGTGCTAAGTGAGCACTATGACGTAGCCATGACGTGGCGATGACTTGGCAGAATCGCCAGTAGTGCAAAATATAACAACGTCACATCCACATCTGATATATCGAAACTCTCACTGTACAGGTATTTAATGTTAATCTACATATACGTATATATGCATACACTCAATTACAAATACGCAAGCGACAAGCATTGCGTAATGGAATTGAATAATAATCATAACTAAAATAATAGTAATCTCACAGATAAAATAATAATAATACGGACATAATAATAATAATAATAATAATAATAATAATAATAATAATAATAATAATAATAATAATAATAATAATAAAAATACAGATATCATCTTGTAACGGGATTTGAACCGTTACACGGTGTTGTAGCACGTTAAACTTTACAGCCTTCAATCGGTGTGTTTTAAGAAAATGGCGATTGCATTATACACCTCTGGTTGCTGGGATGATAAAATGCACTGTATGTTGGGTGGTAGTTGGAAGTTGATTGAAAGGTAATTTGTTATTATTTTTTTCCGCTGCACATTATAAAGATGTCTCTAGAAGAATATGTGGTTGAGGTTAGCGATTGCTTGTCAGTCACAGGAACAGTATGGCGAGCTTAGAACTCCTGTCTGGTGGAGATGGTTTTTCAAAACTGCCGTGATTGAACCTCATGCGAATAATTGAAGTGACGTATCGGCGACAAGCATTCCGGTTGGAGAACCAAGGTGAGTTAGGAGGCTATGTTTGGACTGCAACATCTTGTTTTCCCTGTTGCCTTTTTTGTAAAATTTCCATTCTTCTTCAATTTGCGTACGTGAACATGGGTTGTTACGTGGTACATACTGTAGTCTCGAATTGGCACTGGTGAATCCAGGCGTTGGCCTAAATGCGTTGCTGCTCTAGCGAGCCAGTCAACATATTGGTTGTGTGGGACACCTTTATACCTAGCTATCCAAAGAAATTGCACCTCAGTAAGGAGTCGTGTAAGTTATAATAATAATCATGTTATTTGCTTTACGTCCCTTTAACTACTTTTTAAGGTCTTCGGTGACGCCGAGGTGCCGGAATTTAGTCCCGCAGGAGTTCTTTTACGTGCCAGTAAATCTACCGACACGGGGCTGTCATATTTGAGCACCTTCAAATACCACCGGACTGAGCCAGGATCGAACCCGCCAAGTTGGGGTTAGAAAGCCAGCGCCTTAACCGTCTAAGCCACTTAGCCCGGCAGTCGTGTAAGTTGTTAAAATATCTGAATAATCTGGATTTGATGGACCGTTAGTTTGTATGTAGTAGGTGACTGTAGAGTCTTTCAAGACACTGAGAGAGTCGGTAATATTGTAAGAACTGCTGAAGGTTTAACACTTAAACTGTATGCTAGAGCTTCGGAAATAGCGACGGCTTCTGCTGTCAAAATAGTCCACTCATTTGGTAAAATAAATAAACGAGATTCTTCAGTTGCGGGACAGTAAAAATCCCGTCCCACTGCAGGCGGTGAGGGTATTTTTGAGCCATCAGTGAAGATCTGAAGAGCATTGTGCCACTGGCTTTGAGCATATCGTCGTTGGCGGGACAGAACCTCCAATGTGATAATATTTTTGGAGATATACTGACCCGCAGCACATACATTATGATGAGCAAGAATGCCTTGAACATATTCACACAAATATTGCACCTTAGATGACAGAACCTGCCGGGCTGAGTGGCTCAGACGTTTAAGGCGCTGGCCTTCTAACCCCAACTTGGCAGGTTCGATCCTGGCTCAGTCCGGTGGTATTTGAAGGTGCTCAAATACGACAGCCTCGTGTCGGTAGATTTACTGGCACGTAAAAGAACTCCTGCGGGACTAAATTCCGGCACCTCGGCGTCTCCGAAGACCGTAAAAGTAGTTAGTGGGACGTAAAGCAATTAAAATTATTATTATTATTATTTAGATGACAGAACCTTACCGGACAAAGTTCTAAGCTAAAATATTTCACATAGCAGGTTTTGTCCCGGCAGCGACGACATTCTACAAAGAAAAAATGAACTCTGGTTAGAGGAAGTAAGTAAAAAAATTAAATGGCGTATGGCTTTTAGTGCCGGGAGTGTCCGAGGGCAAGTTCGGCTCGCCAGATGCAGGTATTTTTATTTGACTCCCGTAGGCGACCTGCGCGTCGTGATGAGGATGAAATGATGATGAAGACGACACACACACACCCAGCCCCAATGCCAGCGGAATTAACCAAATATAGTTAAAATTTCCAACCCTGCCGGGAATCGAACCCGGGATCCCTGTGTCCAAAGGCCAGCACGCTAACCATTTAGCCACGGAGACGAACAGGAAGTAATGGAAGACAATAAGTAGGAGTACGGAATCTCAAATGCAGGGCAAGACTTGTGGGGTGTTGACGAAGGAAGTATCCCTTCTTTTTTTCATAGAGGCTTCGTGCGTATAGCAATGAGCTGCTGCGGGTGGATATTTCGAGAACTACTCAGAGGCATGTTAAACAACAGCTGATTGTAAGAAGTTGGAATACGCGTGTTTACATTTCAATCCTTTTATAGTGCTATCTTCAGGTTAGTATTTTTTAAATTTCAAAACTTTCCGGGCAGCACTATTTGTTGTGTTGTTGGCTGCAATAATAGATACACTGCAATGCACAGCAAAGTGTGAAATTTTATAATTTTCCATCACGCCCTCACGAAATAAATTTGAACAGGCAGTGGATTTTAGAAGTAAATCATAAGAAGTAAGTACATATTTTAATTAATACTAAATTACACTGTGCAAAACTTACATTAACCACGAATCTTACAAATAGGTACAACCAAATAATTATAGTAATACTAGACTTGCAATGTAAGCTCTATACGCCTTACATTTAAAGCAAACACATCATAATAGAATATATATTCTATTACATAGTAGTCTTAGTGAAAGCCAGGATATTATTATTATTATTAATAATAATAATAATAATAATAATAATAATAATAATAATAATAATAATAATAATAATAATCTGTATTCAACTTATTTGAATGTCTCTTGTAATGAGTTAAAATTATTTTATGACTATCTGGTTTCATAATATTACATTGGCAAGACTATTTAAAATACAGTAATGCTCCATTATTTGATGTTTATATATAATGACACATATGTATAATCTTTCTGAGAGGCTATTAAGATTGTGTTCCAATTTCTTGTCATGTAGGCCTATTTCTGTAAATATAATATTTATTCACTGATATTCGAAAGGCGTAGAAACTGAAGACTGTTCAGAAGGCAGATATTTTTCATCCATTTTGCACCTGCCAAAATAACCGAAGACTTGAAGCATTAGAAGAATGGAAGGTGGTAGAAGTGGAAGGTGGTAGAAGTGGAAGGTGGTAGAAGTGGAAGCAATGCCTCGTGGTTGCCATACACGTGTGAGTAAGATCGAGAGTGAGGCGATGTCGATACCTTTTCTACTCACCTCACAAGAAAAGAAGGCAAATATCGCCATGACTTTCTGTCGAACAGGACACTTCAAGGTAACGAAAGTACAGCCTCTCTCGCACAAGCTTGTTACTTTCCACCTGAACAAGAGATTGCGTAAAGATGCAAATAATCTCAAGTTTATAGCTGCCGGCATCCTGACCTTTCGCTCTTCATCAGGGTGAAGAGTTCATTCTTAGGTAAACACTTTCCTATTGTATCAAGACTGCCACCTTTAGAACGCAGTAGACGGCAAGTGATTAAATTCCCGCCTAAGGCAACTCTACGAGTAATATTGTCACAAAGAAATGCTAGCGGCTCCGCCTCTGTGGTGTAGTGGTTAGCGTGATTAGCTGCCACCCCCGGAGGTCCGGGTTCGATTCCCGGCTCTGCCACGAAATTTGAAAAGTGGTACGAGGGCTGGAACGGGGTCCACTCAGCCTCGGGAGGTCAACTGAGTAGAGGTGGGTTCGATTCCCACCTCAGCCATCCTGGAAGTGGTTTTCCGTGGTTTCCCCACTTCTCCTCCAGGCAAATGCTGGGATGGTACCTCACTTAAGGCCACGGCCGCTTCCTTCCCTCTTCCTTGTCTGTCCCTTCCAATCTTCCCATCCCTCCACAAGGCCCCTGTTCAGCATAGCAGGTGAGGCCGCCTGGGCGAGGTACTGGTCATTCTCCCCAGTTGTATCCCCGACCCAAAGTCTGAAACTCCAGGACACTGCCCTTGAGGCGGTCGAGGTGGGATCCCTCGCGGAGTCCGAGGGAAAAGCCAACCCTGGAGGGTAAACAGATTAAGATAGAAGAAGAAGAAATGCTAGCGGACCGCCTCTGTGATGTAATGGTTAGTTTGATTAGCTGCCACCCCCGGAGGCCGGGCTTCGATTCACGGCTCTGCCACGAAATTTAAAAACTGGTACGAGGGCTGGAACGAGGTCCACTCAGTCTCGAGAGGTCAACTGAATAGAGGGGAGTTCTATTCCCACTTCAACCATCCTCGAAGTGGTTTTCCGTGGTTTCCCCATTTCTTCTCCAGACAAATACCGGGATGGTACCTAACTTAAGGCCACGGTCGCTTCCTTGCCTGTTCCTTGTCTGTCTCTTCGAGTCTGCCCATCCCCCCACAAGGCTCCTGTTCAGCATAGTAAGTGATGCCCCCTGGGCAAGGTACTGGTCCTCTTCTCCAGTTCATCTCCCCCGACCCAAATGTCTCACGCTCCAGAACACTGCCCTTGAGGCGGTAGAGGTGAGATCTCTCGCTGAGTCCGAGGGAAAAACCAAACCTGAAGGGTAAAGAGATTAGGAAAAAAATGAAATGTTAACAGATAAAAGCAAATTGGACAATATTTTCAGAGTTGATAATCACTAGAGCCCGGGCTGAGTGGCTCAGACGGTTGAGGCACTGGCCTTCTGATCCCAAGTTGGTAGATTCGATCCTGGGTCAGTCCGGTGGTATATGAAGGTGCTCAAATACGTCAGTCTCGTGTCGATAGATTTACTGGCACGTAAAAGAACTCCTGCGGGGCTAAATTCCGGCATCTCGGCGTCTCCTAAAACCGTAAAAAGATAGTTAGTGAGACGCAAAGTCAATAACATTATTTTGTAAATATTCCGGTCTCTCCAAACTAATGAGAGGATCATAAATACTGGAAAATATCTGAAAAAACCATGTTTCGTTTCGTTCTTGAAAGAACATCATCAGGTTCTATCAAATCAAATTTTTAACTAATATATGAATATTACCATTGCCGTACGTTATCTTTTTTGAGCTATAATAACTAGACTCCGGTTTTTTACGCAGTAATACGTTAGGATGCAATGCAAACTGAAGCGAGTAATAAGTACAGGCTACCCTACACATCAGATATGTTATGAGGCTGGCATAAACTTGAACCAAACCACACTCGCAAGAAAACTCCCCGATAAACAATAACAACCAAAACATCGGAGGAATATAGTATGCGAATACAGATCCATGGACCGTGACCGGGAAAGGTTGATAAACTAGGGCCCCGAGCTGGAAATCGGGCTCTAATCTTACAGCAGTTAAGAGTCCAAATGCTACTAGAATGATATAAGAATTAGAAAAACAACTAGATTTATTCAATTGAGGAGAAAAAATTAAAAGAAGATGAATTGAATTAAAAGAAGCATAGTGATAGGAACACATACCGTATACACATACCCGTATTACAATCGCCGGCGTTTGAATAGTATTCTGGTCATTCACAACGTAGTGCGATTAAACAACATCAACATGAGAGCAATCCCTATGGTAATTTGAAATTCTTCACACAATCGCACTAAGGGGTAATTTTTAGTAATTGTAAAACAGAGCCACGAAGGTCACACTTTCCTGGGGATACGTTATTCCTCGAAAAAAGTCATTTCAACCACCCGCATACATCACATCTTTTTTCAACAATTCATCACCCTCGTTATCCGCTCCCGGCATCAAGGAATAGGCTAAAGGTAATACACTGACTGACAGAGCAAATGCAACACCAAGAAGGAGTGGTTCGAAAGGGATGAAAGTTGGGGAAAAAACAGAGACGGCACGGACGAATAATTGATGTTTATTTCAAATCGATATGTAGGTTACACAATGCGCACGGCATCGACTCAGTAGGATGTAGGACCACCGCGAGCGGCGATGCACGCGGAAACACGTCGAGGTACAGAGTCAATAAGAGTGCGGATGGTGTCCTGAGGGATGGTTCTCCATTCTCTGTCAACCATTTGCCACAGTTGGTCGTCCGTACGAGGCTGGGGCAGAGTTTGCAAACGGCGTCCAATGAGATCCCACACGTGTTCGATTGGTGATAGATCCGGAGAGTACGCTGGCCACGGAAGCATCTGTACACCCCGTAGAGCCTGTTGGGAGATGCGAGCAGTGTGTGGGCGGGCATTATCCTGCTGAAACAGAGCATTGGGCAGCCCCTGAAGGTACGGGAGTGCCACCGGCCGCAGCACATGCTGCACGTAGCGGTAGGCATTTAACGTGCCTTGAATACGCACTAAAGGTGACGTGGAATCATACGCAATAGCGCCCCAAACCATGATGCCGCGTTGTCTAGCGGTAGGGCGCTCCACAGTTACTGCCGGATTTGACCTTTCTCCACGCCGACGCCACACTCGTCTGCGGTGACTATCACTGACAGAACAGAAGCGTGACTCATCGGAGAACACGACGTTCCGCCATTCCCTCATCCAAGTCGCTCTAGCCCGGCACCATGCCAGGCGTGCACGTCTATGCTGTGGAGTCAATGGTAGTCTTCTGAGCGGACGCCGGGAGTGCAGGCCTCCTTTAACCAATCGACGGAAAATTGTTCTGGTCGATATTGGAACAGCCAGGGTGTCTTGCACATGCTGAAGAATGGCGGTTGACGTGGCGTGCGGGGCTGCCACCGCTTGGCGGCGGATGCGCCGATCCTCGCGTGCTGACGTCACTCGGGCTGCGCCTGGACCCCTCGCACGTGCCACATGTCCCTGCGCCAACCATCTTCGCCACAGGCGCTGCACCGTGGACACATCCCTATGGGTATCGGCTGCGATTTGACGAAGCGACCAACCTGCCCTTCTCAGCCCGATCACCATACCCCTCGTAAAGTCGTCTGTCTGCTGGAAATGCCTCCGTTGACGGCGGCCTGGCATTCTTAGCTATACACGTGTCCTGTGGCACACGACAACACGTTCTACAATGACTGTCGGCTGAGAAATCACGGTACGAAGTGGGCCATTGGCCAACGCCGTGTCCCATTTATCGTTCGCTACGTGCGCAGCACAGCGGCGCATTTCACATCATGAGCATACCTCAGTGACGTCAGTCTACCCTGCAATTGGCATAAAGTTCTGACCACTCCTTCTTGGTGTTGCATTTGCTCTGTCAGTCAGTGTATATGTTCCGAGAGCTCCAGGAAGTAAAAGAAAAATAAATGAGCTCGCTCGTCAATGACAAAACAAAACAAATGACTGAGGTCAAAACAGAGCGAAAAACGATGAGACCAAATAAATTAAACGAGTTTGCAATAAAAAGAAATAATATAGGGAGAAGCCAACTCGGGGACAAAACTACAAGTCCAGAATCGGTATAAAAAGATAAAATGAAAAATCGAAATGGGTTATTGATATGATACATATACTCCAACATACCCATTCAATCACCCACACCGCCATACATTCCGGCACTGTTATGCAGAAATGCACACACATCCAACATTGATCATAAATATTGCGACCCTGAGGACATCCAAGGGTCACTCAGACGAGCACAGGAACTTGCGCAAAGGAATACGACTGCAAGACCGTGTAATGCAGCGTACCAAAGTATTCCCATCACGACCGCGATTCGTACAAGGCAAGAGTGTTGTCGCGATGACACGAAAGGCAATCATAATCTGATGGCTCATGGCAAGCGACAAAGCAGACACAACAAAAATACTGTATATGCTGGACCGTCGCATAACCCAAAAAGGAATATCAATCAAGTACAATGATCACATGCACACAGTCCATTCATACAACGGAGTAAACATTGCATATCGAAAAATAAGAAAGACCAAAATTTAAATATAAGATAACTTACTAACATAGCAGCTCTCAAAGAGTCAAGAGAAGTAAGTACATATTTTAATTAATAATAAATTACACTGTGCAAAACCTACATTAACCATGAATCTTACAAATAGGTACAGCAAATAATTATAGTAATGCTACACCTTGCATTTAAAGCACACACATCATAATAGAAGATATATTCTATTACACAGTAGTCTTAATGAAAGCCAGGATAATAATAATAATAATCTGTATTAAACGTATTTGAATTGCTCTTGTAATGAGTTAAAATTATTTTATGACTATATGGTTTCATAATATTACATTGGCAGAACTATTTAAAATACAGCAATGCTCCTTTCTTTCATGTTTATATATAATGACATATTTGTAACAGATTTTTGTAGGCTATTAAGATTGTGTTCCAATTTCTTGTCATGTAGGCCTATTCTGTAAATATAATATTAATTCACTGACATTGGGAAACAATAAAACTATAAAATATTAAGGTGCGTTATCTTCGAAGAATCGGGCTGAATACTCTGAGATTCCACTGTGATTATCAAGTCTGCCATGGTAACAAGTAGTGAGATAACAGCTGATGTTTATGCGGTCCGGGGTAAAACGCATTAACTTACAATTTTGGCCACTCGCAGCGCGACGGTGCGTTTCTCCTTCTAACACACCGAGCCTGGAGAGAGATTCTTCTGGATGCGATTGTGGGGCTAACTCGCAGACTATCAGGCATATCGTTGAGGAATACCTACTACGTTTGTTTCCTGCCCGCCTGGAACACCATTCCCGAGACCACGTCTTGGATAGGAGCATCAGATGTCCAATTATAAAATGTATAGTGTTTTGTAATATTGTGTAGGAGTACAAGGTAAAAATTAATCAGTCCAAAACAAAAGTAATAGAGTGCAGGCGAACGAAGTCAGGTGATGCAGGAAATATTAGATTAGGAAACGAAGTCTTAAAGGAAGTAGATGGGTATTGTTACTTGGGTAGTAGAATAACACGATGGTAGAAGTAAGGAGGGCATAAAATACAGACAAGTACAGGCAAGGAAGGCCGTTCTTAAGGAATTAAACTTACTCACTCTGAACATTGACCATGAACCTACTACGCTGGCGTAGCAGGGGGGAAAGGTGATACTCCCACGTGGCGCGTCCCAGGTGTCGGATAGGGGGTTCCTAACCGGTTTGCAGGCGGACTTGAGGAACTCTCGCGAACCAAGCACACAACCCCCTGTGGGTGGGGTGCGCAGACGAAGAATTCACCTACGGTATCCCCTGCCTGTCGTAAGAGACGACTAAAAGGGGCGACCAATGGGATGATCCAATTAGAATCATAAGACTACTTGTAATTCGTACCATTACGCAGGGAACACCATGGGTCGCTTTTACTTGCGCGTGGTACCATTATGTTAGGTACGCAATAGGTTTGTGATTAGTAGCGACATTGTGTGAATCAGGAGGTGGTTCCTACAGTACATGTGATTCGTACCCCTATATGATCGACACCATGGTTCTGCCTTACCTATGCTCAGTTCCCACTATGTGAGGAATTCCACGGGATAGTACGAGTCCCTGTGGTTAGTATACTAATCTGATGAACATCATAGGTTTGTGTTGCTTGTAAATAGCGTCGCAGTGTGCGAAACACCATAGGTCTGTGTTACATGTACGCATTACACTGCCTGTGAATAGTACCAGAATGTGTGGCATACCGCGAGTCTCCGCTACTTTTGATTAGTACCGCAACATTACACATAGCATGGTTCTACTTTCCTAGCGATAAATACCATTATGAGGGACCGATGACCTGGATTTTGGACACGTTTCGACTATAAGAATAATCGATTCAGCATCGTGCTATAAAAGCAGTCCCTTGGTCAGTAATACTATTGTTTCGCGCCAGCTTCTGTGCATGTGAGGTACTGTGGGTCGGATTCACTGATCGTTTTAAATTCATATCCGTCCATCCATTCATTCTTTGTCTCGCGTTTTGAATTAGGTCAGTGGAGGATTTTGGACTTTTAAGTTGTCATTCCATTTTTTCTCATTTCCTACCATTAGGGGCCGATGACCTCGATGTTAGGCTCCTTTAAACAACAAACATCAATCTGAACATTGATATAGGAATTAGGAAGACTTTTTGACGACTTTCTCCTGGGGCGTGGCATTGTATGGGAGTTAAACGTAGACGATAACTAGCTCAGAAAGAAGGAGAGTACAAGCTTTTGAAATGTGGTGTTATAGAAGAATGCTGAAGGTGACATGGTTAGATCGAATCACGATTGAAGATATAATCGAATTATTCAGAGAAGATCGATTTCGTGAAATTTGACCAGAAGAAGAGATAGAATGATTGGATACATCTTAAGACATCCAGGACTTGTTCAGTTGGTTTTGGATAGAGGTGTAGGCGCTAATAACGGTAGGGGTAGACAAAGGTATGAATATGACAAGCAGATTTGAGTAGATGTAGAAATAAAAAATTAGCACAGGATAGGGAGGCATGGAGGGCTGCATAAAACCAGCCTATGGACAGATGACCCAAACAACAACTGTATATATTATTACTCACCAAATCGAAACCTTTCTCTACACCGATTGCCGCAATGTTAAAATTGCCTCTTTTCTTCTCCGTGTATTTCTCCATTAATGTTTTTACAAACATTATATTGTCACTTGCCTTCATTCGATTTTTGAATCATGATTGGAGTCTCGACAGGATCGAGCACCCCTCTTCCCAATTCATTAGTCTTTTCCCAATATCCTTGTATATATCCTGCTTAGTGAATCTACCCAATAGTTTGATCTGTCACCACGTTTCTAATGTATAGGGCAGTCGATTCCTTCTTGCCTTATTTTGGAAATCTCACTCAATCGAATATCTTGGTGAATATTTTAACTATTCATTCAAGGTAAAAACTATTCTTTCCGACTTCCTTCTAGAATTCATTTTTCATAACTGAAATTCCTCCTGATCTTCCTTTTCACACTTTTTCTAATAATTCTTTTACTTTACTCCATTAGATGAAATATCTTTATTAGACAGGATGCGTTCCAGTCTCGTTGAAACCTCCCAATGCATCCTGTTTTAAACTTTCCTCACCACTAACCAGTTTAAAAAAAAATGTTTGGTCTATTTTCTATGATACATTTAATTATGTTATACATTTTTCCTTCTCTGCAGATTTGATTTATTCAATTTATTGATGTCTATTGTTAGATTCTCAGCTTATGGTTATCAGCTTGTTTCTTCTGCCACAAGTTTTTTGTGTCTACCAGTAATTCTCTATATTTTATTTTACTACAGAATGCAATTCTTATTTATAGCACTCCTACCTTCCTGCATGTTTTTAATGCTTTCATTACGTCCATTATTTTCATTCTGAATTCTTCATTGCAGTTCGGAGAAATGATTTCATTCGATCTGTACTTAATGTCGCACCCATCACAAACTACCATCAACTATTTCATGGCAGCCTTGACTCCTCCACGCGCAGCTTCTCTCCCGCTATCAATACGGTATTTTCTATTGCCTCATCTACGTGGTTATTTTCAGTCACTAGACCTGTAAGTTACAAAGTTTGGCAACGAACCAACAGCCCCTGTACAGATGCGGAAAGGAGTGAAACAAGGCTGTCTGCTCCCACCGTTCCTTTGCTGAGAAAATCAGCATTGAATCTGTGACAAAAACCAAGTTTGGTGTGAAAATAGGAGGCAGACTAATGCAGACCATCAAATTTGCCGACGATCAAGATATAATTGCGGGTAGTCTAACAACTTTATCCAAAATGTTGCTAAAGCTGAATGAAAAAAGCTAAGGAATTTGGTATGAAAATGAATATTAATACAACAAAAGGTGATGATTTATTTAAGCGTGTCAGAAACATACATTATACTTACAATTATACAGAACAATAACAAATCTGGTACTATAATTATTAATCATTTCTGATGATGGCAGGTAACGATGGGATTTAAGCTCTACATCAATACAAAATTAATTAAATGTGGTGTGACCAATAAGCGGCTAATTTACATGCTTCCTTGGTAGCGTCGATGACATTCTAGAGAGAGCAAGCAGTTGGAGACAAGTTACAAACAAGAAGATGGCTCATTGTATGTTCTTCACCACATTCACATGGAGTGGAGTCACAAACAAAACCCCACTTTCTCATGTTGGTCTTTGTTCTTCCAACTCCTGAACGCAACCTGTTGAGCGTCTTCCATTTGGACCAGCTTTCCTCGTGGCCTGGAGGAAGTCTTTCGGAAGGCATCATCCATCCTGCAAGGTGGCTAGATCTGGAACGCCATGAATTCACTCTGAAGTTCGATGGTGATTCAGTTGTATGAAGAAAGCTTTTCCTTGATTTGAGCCGTTGGGTTGCTGGATGGTACCCATGATGTTTAGTAGGAACATTACACATGATGATCAGTGGTGAGCCTGAACAACAAGCAGCACAGTTCAAATACCTTGGCAAGATCATAACAGAAAACCTCCAGTGTCACACTGAAATAAAAACACTAATAGCAACAGTAAAGCAAGCCTTCAAAACAGTCCCTTCTATGTCTCTAATTTTACGTAAAAGATTATTATGTTTGGTCTGTTGCGCTGTATTGTAGCGAGACCTGGACGTTAACCAAGAATGAGATTAAGCGGCTAGGAGCCTTTGATGTTGGCGTCAGCTGCAGCGGATAAGTTGGGTGGAGAAGACAATCAACACTGTGGTATTGAACTTTGTTCAAGAACAGAGACAGCTGTAGAATCAAATATGAAAGAGATCAATTTCTTTAATGGGACATAGGCCTCGACATAGGAATGTCTTGAGGAAATTTTGGAAGTTAAAATACCAGGGAAGACCAAGAAAGATATGCATGATGTGAACTCAGGATTCAGGAGCTATGCAAACGCAAAACATATTGCATCGGATCGACCCAGCTGGAGAAGACTCATCGCATGGGAAAAGCAGTCATTAGACTGAATTACTCAAAGAAGAAGTAGAAGACCTATAATTTCGAAAATTCACCCTTAAGTCTATTATAAGGTATTCTTCCCATCTGTATTTTGGCACTAATCACTCTTTAATATTCCAATGGTAAAAAGTCACACTTTTCTCCTCCACCTCACTTATCAGAAATATCTAATGCATCATACGTTAAATAAATAAATAAATAAATAAATAAATAAATAAATAAATAAATAAATAAATAAATAAATAAATAAATAAATAAATAAATAAATAAATAAATAAATAAATAAATAAATAAATAAATAAATAAATAAATAAATGTTATATGTAATCAGCCTCATCAATTTTTCGTTGGAGACACCCAGACTTCAATCTGAAAGACGTTTGACATTATGTCGCCGTAATACTACAACTGGGTCACTTTATAATAGCATTTTTGTAGAAAATTGGCTTGAAAATTTCCTTCAAACCTAATGCACTTGTGGAGAAAAAATACCTGACAAACATTCAGGAGAAATGCGTTGAACTGGTGAATCACATGATATATTTTGAGATATTATCATAATATTGTTGCAAAAATGATTTTTTGAAATTAGAAATAAGTTATCTAGTTATTGCACTTGTCTGAACGTTTGCGAGATGATGAATTATCCACTTGTGATTTTTAAATGCAACATACCCAGTATCAAAGATGTAGTTAAATTCCAGAAATTACAGACTGGCTGGACACTTTTAGAAAAAAATGCAAGAATCTTCAATACTTGGTTCCCTTAATAGCATTTCATTAAAATTTTACATAATTGATGTGATAAGATATTCGAGGAAATGCACTTTATTTACTCGCTGTCGGACGAGGCTTGATCTCTTATCACCTCGCCACTTTGGCTCTTCTCGAGGGGGAGTTCTTCATTAAATGGCCGGTACTCGGGTGCTAGAGCTGGAGGAACTGAATTGAACAGAGAAAGCAGAACATCATGCTTCACCTTTGATATAGACTACGCAGACGTGTACAAAGGTTTGATGTTCGACATTTGTGATGTTTCTTACTTTTTGTTGCTGTCTAGAGACATAAATTGAGGATATTATTGACAAGCTTGTTGACGGGAAAATAACTTCGAAGATAGTGATTTGGTGGTTCGATACGAATGCATTCAACTTTATTTCTACATATGTAGGTGGAGATCTAAAAGATAAATACCAAAGATGGAGCCAGTCGGAAAAGAAAACTGTGGAAATAGAGTCTCCCTAAGTGGTAAATGAAACTGCGTATGGCTTTTAGTGCCGGGAGTGTCCAAGTACAAGTTCGACTCGCCAGATGCAGGTCTTTTGATTTGACTCCCGTAGGCGACCTGCGCGTCGTGATGAGGATGAAATGATGATGAAGACGACACATACACCCAGCCCCCGTGCCAGCGGAATTAACCAATTATGGTTAACATTCCCGATCCTGCCGGGAATCGAACCTGGGACCCCTGTGACCAAACGCCGGCACGCTAACCATTTAGCCGTGGAGCCGGACTCCCTAAGTGGTGAAATAATATAATCAGTTCATGGGGGGATTAGATCTGGCACATATGTTGCTGGAGATATACAGAATTAGAGACATTAGCTTGATCTAGTGGTACATGGGAATTGTGTTTTGGTGTATTAGTCTTGTAGTAGTCAGCGAAGAGAAAAATGTATGTATTCCCTTGTACAATTTCAGTTAGAAACATCTCAAGCACTGACTAAGGTAGGGAAGATTCTGAATCGAATGCGTAGTCGACCAAGTGACAGTCCAGTTCCAGAACCCAGTCAAACAAAGTTTGCTCGGAGACCAGTCCAGGACGTCAGGTATGATGCATATGGACGCTGGCCTCAGTATGAAACAAAGAAAGGCCGATGTAAATTTTGTCCTAGTGGAATCACCCAGCTGACCTGCTCTAAATGCAGAGGTAATTTGTGCTTGACAGCAGCTAAGAACTGCTTCTTCCAATTTCGTAACAAGTAATTGAGGAAACATTGCAATTTGATGCGTGATTTCCTGCTCTACTTACTTTTGTAGAATTATACAATGAGACAACGTTAGATATAGTTTATTTTGATTGCTAAATGTAATTTTTTGTACATAAGAACACCATGTAAATTGCTCAGTGAAAAATGAATGTCGCATTTGAATGTTACCACAGGCTCCCAATGGTAACTGAGAGCAACATGTTGGCTTTTTCAAATTTATATGGGGAATTTTGAAAATTGTTAAGAAACATGATCACTGTGTTCTGAAACAACTGTTCGAAAGGAGAAAAAAATTATCCCAAAAAGAATAACTTGGGACTGAAACGGTTAAGCAGAGTCAGGATTTTATGGCAGTTCATTCATATCAGTCCGATCAGCATTTCCGAGAAAATGCAGCTGATATCGTCTTGTTGTTTCCTCTAAAACCATGTTGTGATGTGTATGGGTTGTCCAGGAGGGGACACATAAGTAGGTGGCTTGGGTCTTGTTCAGCACCACATTCACACGAGGTGTCTGCGTTTAGAGAAATAATTATCTCCTAATCTCTTGGAAGTGTATATAAAACAAACAAAGAACCACTTTGTAATGGTGTCACTTTTGGCAATTTTTTTTTGCACAGAACTACTTAAGAGGATAATCCTGTACTGAAGCGAAAAATTATGTAACACCCGTTTCTGGCCTTGAGGTACGCCTGGATGAGCATAAATTAAAAAATATGGTGTAACTATCCTTCAAAATGTAATAAAACCTTTGCAGTCTATCAGACACACAACGACACAACAATTTCAGATGTAAATTAAAACACTATAAGCATACCTGTAAAAAGAGCATATTATATATGTTACGGGGATACTCGTGGAGCAGAAAGAGGTTAAAGAAGGTGCGGGCTTGAATGGGTCTAACTACGATATCAAGAATAGATTTAAAACTTTAACAAAGGTTATATTTCTTTTAGGACTTCAAACTTCACAATTTTTCATAACAATGAAACATCAGGTACAATGACAATCTTTAAACAAGACAAGGAAAATCCAAAATTTAGTGATTTTTACAACTTCCGGGCTTCGAGCCCCTACTTTTACAATTTTACAAAAGGAAGAGGTATTATTTAGTGAGGGGCAGAAATTCCCTAATTCAAGAACACTTGCTCCCTAAATCACACTATCTAGCCTCCCCGAGGTACACTTTACAGTTACAAAATTTGAAAAAGATCTAACAGGCTCTCAGGTTTCCAAGCCTACTCATGCAACCTCAACTTACAATCACTGGCCTCTCAAGGCACCACTTACAATTTGTAAATTATTTATACAGGTGTATTTAATACCCAAACTACGGGGCCTTTATGAAAACAGAACAGGTTAAATAACTTGCCCAAACACTGCGCTCCAAGATAATAAAAACTTAAAAACTTACAGGGCTCTAGGCCGATGAAACAGGGGCTATTCCCAAACTACTGAGGTGACTGGCATAGAAATTATTTTAACACATTACAGAAGGAAAAACAGTTACAAAACGTAGTCACCTCAAACTAAGATGAAGGAGAGCTCGAGAGGGTACATCACTATCTATCCCCGATTTACAGTTAAATATTTTACGAAATTTTTACATTAGCCGAAAGAAAGTTACATTTTAGAAACGTACATCTGGTGGTGGATATTTTCATTTCATATTATAAAATGAACAATGTACAGTTTATAGGAAATTTATTCCGAAATGTATTTGTCAAGCAAGTTCTACTTTTTCTGTTTACTTGTAGTTATTTTTGATAATTCCGTACCGGTCCATAAAACATTCCGTCAAAATATGTATTTATTAATAACGTTCTATTTTTTGTTTATATGTGATTATTATTAGTGAAAACTCCGTATGTAAGATTCGTTCAGAAAATGTACTTGAGAAACAAGTTCTATTATTGTTCTGTTTTAGAGGTTTTTTACAACTTGCCTTACGTCGCACCGACACATATAGCTCTTATGGTGACGATGGAATAGGAAAGGGTTAGGAGTGGGAAGGAAGCGGCCGTGGCTTTACAGAAATAATTATCTCCTAATGCCTTGGTAGTGTATATAAAACAAACAAAAAAACCAATGAACAAAGAACCACTTTGTGATTGTGTCACTTTTGGCATTTTTCTTGCACAAAACTACTACGGAGGATAATTCTATACCGAAGTGGAAAATTATGTAACTGTTGTTTTCAATTCTTTCTCCTTTCCGTTCGATTCTGTCCTTGAGGTACGCGGGGGTGAACATAAATTTAAAAAATGATGTAACTATCTTTAAAAATGTAATAAAAACTTCCCAGTATGTCAGAAACACAACAGTTTCAAATGTAAATTAAACCATCATATTTATTTATTATCCATGAAAAAGTCCTATTTTGTCTTGCATATTAGGACTGTAGGTTATAATTAGTTACCTTAAATAGTACAAACATATAATAGAAAATTTTTGAAGTGAGTGATTACACACACAATTTAACTAAACTGGGAGGAAAGGAAAAAACTATTCTTAAATTTTTTTCTAACATAAACTGCATCAGCTTAAAAAAATCATTTAAACAACAGATCTTGTGAAATATCCTAAAAATAGGTTTGACTAACATTACTGTACACAAATTTAAGTGTTGTTCCAAAATATATCTAGCTTTGCTGAAGAAATTAAAACACTATAAGCATACATGTAAAAATCACATATTATATAAAAAGAATGCCATGTTTCTTTCTACAAGAACATCCTCAGATTATATCAAATCACTTGAATTATGTGCAACACCAGCATTTGCCAGGTGTGAAAATGGAAAACTACGGAAAACCCTCTTCAGGGCAGCCGACAGTGGGGCTCGAACGCACTATGTCCCAAATACTGAATACTGGCCGCAGTTTCTTTTCACAGTTTGATTGTGAATATTGTTAATATGTAGGGAAGTTTGCATTAATAGTTTTTTTGCTACTTGCTTTACGTTGCACCGACACAGGCATGTCTTATGGCGACGATGGGATAGGAAAGGCCTAGGAAGTGGAAGAAAGCGGCCGTGGTCTTAATCAAGGTGCAGACTCCCCCATCAATAATTACCCACCTGGCCGAAAGCAAAAGCTAATCTGATATGAAAACGAAGTGTGAGACAATATTTGAAGTTTAGAGACAACATTATATTTTTAGTTGTTGTATAGATGAGCTCATTAGAAGGTCATGGAGAACGGAACTGTGATGAGAACAGCTCAATGAGCCCTGGCGACTGTAATGTTGAAACAAGCTGGTGTTGCGGAAGAGAGAGAGAGGCTGGAGAGGCCCTTGTGAATGTGGCTAAAAACAGACCAAGGACTTCCAGTGCGTGCATAATATTAAACCAGGCATTTCGTTTCGCCGATGAAAGTGTGTTGTACTGACACACAGAGAAAGCCTGCTGTAGACTCCAAGGTGGACTGCACTATGCGAAGAGTTCTCCGTTCATGTGTGATGGTTTTAATCCATAAACCTCCAGAGTCTGCGCATCAAATTTCGTTTCCTGTTCAATTCCTCTCTCCCGAAAGACTGAGATTCGAATTCTGGTGAACCCTGGGCTGAGATTTTTTACCGTGGTTGAGATTTTCTTCTAAAACATAACATGGCGTAGGGAAGGGCATCCGACCTTTAGCACCGGGCCAAAAAAAAAATACCTCGCTTGCTCCAGTGACTCCAGAAATAGTTGGGGATAAGCTAAAGGAAGCTTTTATTCAATAATTTTCCCATATTTAGTTTTTTTAAATCAAATAATCTAGAGATGCGAACAATTGAAGTGCCTAGTATCAAACATGGACACGAGCCATTTTCTTAATTTTTCAGTAGAGCCACGTTTTTGTTTCTCTATGTTAACCTCCCGATACGAGTGTGAAAATTTTTGTGTGCCATATTGTCAGCCCTATGAACAAGAAAACCATTGTGGACACTTAAGAATTCCATTCTAAGGCAATGTAAAACACGTTCAAATATGACGATGTCCATTTTTGAAACTAAGATTGACTTTTGACCGATTTTGATACAAACATCCATGCAATTGTCCACTTTTGAAACAAACTATCTTATACTTTAATAACAACTAACACGATATTCATCTGAACTTATTGTGGTCGTCATTTTCTTCAGATCTTTCTCAACGAGTCCAGAGGTCCTCTCTGACGGCAAATATGAGTTTCCAATAATTGGAAATATCAGTTCTCATTTCTTTGCCTCCTTCTCTAGCCACTTATAAACAGACACATTGTCAGGGCGCAGCTTGCTTTGAGATGTGCCTGTTACAACAGACAGTTTGTAACAGTAAAGTTGTCTGGAATAATAAGCCGACTGATCACTTAATTTTGGCAAAGCGAGGTTCTTTTGGCAATCATAGGACATTAAAAGATAGTCCTCCTCTATTTTTCTTCACCTGTCGATAAAAATTCTCTGCTTGTTTCTTTGGGGATAGTTCTCTTCAAAATTAAGGTTGTTCTTTCCTCTTCATTCTTTTCAAACTTAATACATTGCTCTAGTTCCAAGCATGTAGTGCACTCATCTGTGCCTGGAGAAGAAAATGAGCCTAAAATAAACTTCCTTTACTTGCAATTTCACTTCAGGTGGAGACTCCGAAACATTGCCTTCCATATTAAACGTAAATATTTTCCCAAATACTTATGTTATGAGTAAAACACAGAAAAAACATGAGCACTAAACTTCCAAGCACGCACCGACAAGAGAATGTAAACAAATTGTCGCCATGCCAGTTTGATGTCACTTGTAGCAGTGTGATTGGCTGAAACGGTCATGTCTGTTTTTGATAGAAACTTTGTTTGGAGGTGTCCGATTATGGAAGAAACGGCATATTTCTTTGTTAAAAATGAAGTACAAATATTCGTTTATGAAAGACATGGGCCACTAATTCAGAGAGAGCATTAACAATATTATAACTTTATATTCCTAACTCAATTTTGATTTAGGTGGCGCATGTCCGTGTTTGATATTAGGCACCTCAATTTAAGGATGGTGAATTGACAAAATGCATGGCTTGTAAGAGAGTCATGATGCTCTCACGTATACAGTAATTTTTTTCAATTTATTTAAATTATTTACGTAACAGGATGTGTATGATTCCACTTAAGGCCGTCGAGGATGTAAACTGTTTCATTTCATTTCACTTTCAACATTTCGTTTGTTACAGACATATCCTTTTCTATACCTTAACTTTTACTAGGCCATATTTATTACGAGTTCACAAAAACGTCCCACATAACATAAGCCGAGACTTAATATTTACATTTCCAATTACCAAAGACTTCATTTTAATGTCAGCAACACATTTGGTTCACTCCAAAAAGAATTTACGTCAACGCCGCATTAAATGACCTTCAGAAGATATTTTCAACTGACATGAACTTGCCATGTTAGCCTCAACATACAGTAGTTTTAGCTTAACTTTTTGCTCTATGATATCTTCTGTTTTTAGTTTTAAATCTTATTCGAATTTTAGCTGATGATGTTCAATATTCTAAGGCGAAACATGTACTAATCAACTAACAAGCTATAACAGCATCATTTTTGTTAAAAACCCGCATTGCATTTAAGCGGTCCACCTGTTCAATACGTATATATTTATTTTGATCCAGAACATATTTCTCTAGAATATTTCACAAAATACATCATATATAGAATCGCATTAATAGATTGGTAAGATATGAGTTTAACCTTTTCACTCCCAAGTTTCTTTCTGCCTTATGCATGCTCCGTACCAGATTTTCCTGGACGTTTCGACAGTGGTTGTAATAGGGCATAAATACTTTGTATTACAAAGCTACTGAAAAGTCATGGAACGACAATATTAGCAATAGTTTTCTCCCAAAACTTGAAAGAACTTGGCGTGATAAATGTCGATAGCTTGTTTCACTGAAACTTATCTCCACTATATTAATAAAAAATCAGACTCATCATTACTGCCTAAGATTTCTAAAATATAATCTTTCGTTATGCTTTCTTTACACTCCATTGCACCCATCTCAGCAGACAGCTGTGAAAGAAAAACACCAGGCACATAATTATCGTCAAAAAACGGTAAGGCGATTTATGAATCGTCCGTCGTCTGAACAAAGCATGTCAACAGCAGCGTTGGACTGAACTCGGAAGTGAACAAGAGCGCATTGCTTTAAATCCGAATGAACAGGTGTTTGGGACAGCGGGAGAAATGTTGACATCCGAGTTAACTCGGGCATGGGATGGAAAAGGTTAAATACACTATCAAACACAAGAATATTGAAAATTATATCATTGCAAACTTGGCTAAAGTTCGAAGTCATGTTGTCATTTATATCGATGAGAATTGTTGATAAAATTCTTGATGAAGAAGCCAATAACAAGGACGTAAGTAGCGCAGTTTGGATTATCATATAATTCCATCTTCCATCTCTCTTCACTTACACTTAGTTTTCTATTAATTACAGACTTAACATATTCAATTCTACAGCCAACTTTACCACTTCGGGTCCGTTTTGACTTAGAAACCGGAAGCAACTCATTCTTCAATGTGCCTTAAAGGGTCTGCTTCCAAAGATCATAAGGATCTTTTATTTCATGAAATATTGCAGTGCAAGGATTTTACTCATTTCACTTCCCTGTGGGTGGGGGACGCAGACGAAGAATACTCCTACGGTATCGCCTGCCTGTCGTTAGAGGTGACTAAAAGGGGCCCCAGGGGCTCTCAACTTGGGAGCGTGGGTTGGCGACCCTTAGCTGAGTCCTGACATTGCTTCCACTTACTTGTGCCAGGCTCATAACTTTCGTCTATCTTGTCTGACCCCCCTTGGTCAATTCTTGTTCTTTTCCGACCCCGATGGTATCAGAGCGTTCGAGGCCTAGGGAGTCTTTCATTTTCACGCCCTTCGTGGCCCTTGTCTTTCTTCGTTCGTTACTTCATTTTCCGAAGTGACGGGTTCCTTCTTTTGTTCTTCCTCTTTCTCTCTGTCTACCCCTGTGAGTGGAGTACGCAGACGAAGAATACACCCACGGCACCCGCTGCCTGTCGTAAGAGGCGACTAAAAAGGGCGACCAAGGGATGATTGTATTAGAACCATGAAACTACTTGTGATTAGTGCAATCACGCGGAGAACACCGTGGGTCGCCCTTACTTGCGAGTAGTACCACTACGTTAGGCACACAATAGGTTAGTGATTAGTAGCAGCAGAAAGTGGTTTTCCAGTACCTGTGATCAGTACTACTATGTGAAACACACTGTGGGTCTGGGTGTTCCCTGTGGTTATAGCTCATTCCACTACAAGGAGTGAACACACCCCCCTCTGAGACACCCATAATTCCTCGTCATTAAGGAATATTATACTGTACTTTGTATTGTATTATGAAAGACAGATAAAAAGGATGAGGTTTTTTTTCCTGGGTTATTAAAATAACTACATAACACTTTCTCTTTCTTAAATATATTCGTAGGGAGGAGGCACAATGACAGGAACAGCCATCGCTTCGTTGCCTTCCTTCATGTTTCTTCTTCTGTGTTGCTCTGGTACAAGCCTCGTGTACTCCCTCACTCTGTGAACCCCCGGCAGCTCACTTCTGTAGTGAAGTCATCCGTGTCGTCTCAAAACTCACGAATTCCAGGAAGAGGATTAGTAAGAACAGTTTTTCTACCTGGGCCAGTCTCAAAACTCACGACCAGGGCCAGTTCTTCTTTGAATGGATAAATGTCCACCCTATTACTGATGGGATAACGGAATATTTTTAATAATCGAACAACTTCCATCCGATTATTTAAATAATCGAATGAGTTTCAAATATCATTCCGTTAACTTATATCGCACAGAAAAATCGGATGCGTCATGAGTATTTTTTTTTTTGGGGGGGGGGGGTTAAGTGTGTCGGGTAGACAATCTGTTGAAATAAGCGAATAGATGAACTCTTACGAAAAATAGAATCTCCAAGTGTTGAAATTAAATGAGTGAATTAACTGTCTTGATCTTTAATATACCGAGCTCGATACGGTAGCTGCAGTCGCTTAAATGCAGCCAGTATTCAGTATTCGGGAGATAGTGGGTTCTAACCCCACTGTCGGCAGCCCTGAAGATGGTTTTCCGTGGTTTCCCATTTTCACACCAAGCAAATGCTGGGGCTGTACCTTAATTAAGGCCACGGCCGCTTCCTTCCCATTCCTAAGCCTTTCCTATCCCATCGTCGCCGTAAGACCTATCTGGGTCGGTGCGACGTTAAGCAAATAGCAAAAAAAAAAAAAAAAAAAAAAATCTTTAATATCTCTAAATAAAATTCCTTACTAAGCACCAGTACTACCAATTGACAGTTTCTTTTAAACTAGCAGCGGGCAATATACCTACTTTAATTTTATATCGTTCGGCTGCATGCATAAATTGTTAGCACGCTGGACTTTGGTCCAAGGGGCTCAGAGGGTCCCGGGTTCGATTTCCGGTCGGGTCGGGGATTTGAACTTTCATTAGTTAATTCCCATGGCTCGGGGACTGGGTGTTCGTGCCGTCTTCAGCATTAAACTTCACCTTAGGTAGCGTTTCATCCTTACAGGCGTGCAAGTCACCTATACGGCGTCAACTCCAAAGACCTGCGCCAGACCTATTCGGAGGCCACACGTCATTATCATAATTTGTGTGAAATGTAAAAAATGCATTATATTAGCTTTAAGACAACAGCAAAATATTTTAATAATAATAATACACCTCGATCTCTTTCAAACACCAACCATTATTTTTCCCCTGTGGGTTGGGGTGGCAGAATGACATCCACAGTATCCCCTGCCTGTCGTAAGGAAAGCATGAGTCACCGCTCACCTCATCCCTCCTGCGGTCATTGCAAGCACCTGCTGTCCGGAGTCGTGAATTTTGAGACTCATTACAATGTTTACTTTAGCTACCAGTTTGTAGTCGTGAGTTTTTCTATTCGTAACTTATTTTAGTCCGTGAGTTTTGAAACTAGTGAGTTTTGAAACGTAACCAATTCATCTACAGTGTTTTTTTTGTTGCATGTGTGCTCTTAGGCTTTAAATCAGTGCGTACCTGTCTTGTGTTGAGTGAGAGTTAGTTGTATATTGCATAGTATTTGTGTGTGTTCTATTATTTTCGTGCTGTACAGAAGTTGTTACTGAAGGTTTTGGTGTTGTGGTGTGCTGCAGCGATACGTTATGGCATAACTTGTACTGACAAAACATTGCCATGTGTTTTATTTGTGCCTGGTTTTGTTATTTAGCTGTTCTTTCTTAAGCGCATTTTAATGGTACCACTTCCTTTTACGACCACATTTTATTTTTAATATTGTTTTTGTGAACGATACGACAGCACAGCAGTACCCCGCGTTGCCTGGAGAAATTTTCTCCTCCAGTTTGCCTTACACTTCAATGGTGAGGTTTTTCATGTGCCATCGTTTACCCGTGATGGTGTTGAGCAGAGCCGTTCGATATGGCATCCCTGTTGTCATAAGAGCAATACTGTTTTCTTAACATGCAATAAACTTATAGTACCACTATATGAGCGACACCTTGGTTCTGCGTTGCCTGTGATTAGTACACTTATGTGAGGAACATCACAGGAATACCGGCGCCCGTGATTAGTACACCTATGTGAGGAACATCACAGGAATACCGGTGCCCGTGATTAGTACACCTATGTGAGGAATAACATGGGTTTGCGTTGCCTATGGGTGTTGCCGTTATGTGAGAAACACCATAGGTCTGCGGTACCTGTGTGAGCTGTACCATAATGTGTGGAACACCGTGAGACTACTCTACTTTTGACAAATAGTTTACTAGCGATTATGAGGGGCCGTTGTCCTGGATTTTGGACCCATTTAGGCAACAAGCGTCCCTTGGTCAGTAATACTATTGTTTTAAATTAGTTTCTGGGAAGGTTAAGCATTGCCGGTCGGATCCACTGATTGTTTTAAGTTCATAATCATTGTTCGTCGTCGTCTTTTTGAATTCTAATTAATGGATCGATTTAGAATTTTTTAAAGTTTCAATAACTTATTGTGAGTTGGATCCGCTGATTATTTTAAATGCATATTCATTCATTCATTCATTCATTCATTCGTCATCGTCATGTTTTGAATTCTGGTCAGTGGATGAAATTTTTGACTTTCAAATTTTCGTTACATTTCGTACCATTAGGGGCCGATGACCTAAATACTAGGTCCCTTTAAACAACAAGCATCATCATCATCATCATCATAATCATCGATTTTACTCAACATCAATGGTCTTTCTACGATCTTTTTTGTGATTGCACCTGTTAGTTTTCATGGACTTCTTCATCAAGAATATTATGAACAGTTCTCATTGATATTATTGACTACAACATTATTTGGGACTTCACTCATGTTTTGCACTTATTTTATTTTACATGTTCTTGTATATGATAGTGTATTTTGACTCATGTCTTACCAATCTATTAATGTGATTCTATATTTTACGTATTTTGTGAAATATTCTAGCTGATGATCTCCCTTAGGGAAGAAACATGTTCCATATCTATTGACCGGGAGAGTTGGCCGTGCGCGTAGAGGCGCGCGACTGTGAGCTTGCATCCGGGAGATAGTAGATTCGAATCCCACTATCGGCAGCCCTGAAGATGGTTTTCCATGGTTTCCCATTTTCACACCAGGCAAATGCTGGGGCTGTACCTTAATTAAGGCCACGGCCGCTTCCTTCCAACTCCTAGCCCTTTCCAATCCCATCGTCGCCATAACACCTATCTGTGTCGGTGCGACGTAAAGCCCCTAGCAAAGAAACAACAACATATCTATTGAATAGGCGGACCGCTTGAATACAATATTTAAGCTTATTTCTTAAATATTTGCTACTTGATATACAAATAAATATAAATAAACTGAAGACACTTGTATAGGTGGGAACATTGTGACTCTCTGACAAGTCTAGTAAGAATCAATACGGAGATAACATGTAGTTTATATTATGTAATAATATAAAGAACATGGCCCCACGTACCAGCAAGGTGCCTCCCCCCCCCCCCCCCCCCCCCCGGATGTTTAAGCAGTGCAAACTTACTGAAGCGGAGAACAAGTATAGTCAATCTGCAAAACGGTTATGCTGTGAGATTTGCATAATTAGAAGGGGTTCGTACGTCAGTAAGAGTGCAGATTATGAATAACAGAGGAAAGCACAATTGGAAGGGGAGTGAGGCAAGGCTACTGCATCTCCCCGCAATACTGTTTATAACATGTATTTCGAGCATATTGTTCAGAAATGTATGTAAGGAAAATGAGGAGTGCGTATTGATGGTAGGAGGATAGAACGTATTCGATTTGCTGATTATATGGTGTTATTGACCGAGAGTGAAAGAGCTATGCTTGGAATGATAGAAGATTTAAATAAGACATATGAGGAACTCGGAATGAGAATCAACAAGAAAAAGAGTAAATGAATAGTGATAAGTATTGGAAAAATAAGGAAAACTATAAGGTTAGGACAGGAAGATATAGAACAAGCAATTCTTTCAAATATTTGGGAAGCATAATAACGGAAGACATGAGATGCAAAAAGCAATTGACATGAAATTGTCATTTTAGCCTCAACATAGTTTTAGCTCAACGTTTTGCTCTACGGTAGGTTTTGTTTTTAGTTTTAAAACTTATTAAAATTATATCTGATGATGTCCAATATTCTAGGACGAAACATGTACTAATTAACCAATGTAAATAAATTGAAGCAATTGCCACGGAGGCATTAACAAAGAAGAGGAGGTTTATTTGTATTTTCATAGACAGGGACCTGAGGAAGAAAATGGCGAAATGCTTTGTATGTAACAGGAACATGAACACTGAGGAAAGAGGAGGAAAGAAGAAGCTTTTGAGGTGTGGATTTGGAGGAGGATGGAGGGGATAAAATGGTTAGAGAAAGTGAGAAATGAGGAGGTGTTGAGAAGAGTGGGGGAAGAGAGAAATATTAAAGGTAATCAGGGAGAGAAAACACAATTGACTTGGACGGTAGATGAGAAGAGATTATTTACTGATGGATGCTATAAGGAAGGAACGGTGAATGGAGAAGGATAAGAAGATACCAGATGGTTGATAGTATAAGAATGGATGCTAATTATGAGAAAACAAAGAGGGTAGCAGGTGACAGGATCGTGTGGAAATCTGCTATGCCCTAAGGCAGAACACTAATGATGATGGTGATGTCCTTCAGAAGGCCTAAAATTTATGTTAACCTCTCTGCATTACGGAATAGTGGGCTAGTCGACACTAGTTTGTATTCTAACCTATACTGCGTAAACATCCGTGGTCTAGTGGTTACAAATAGGACAGTCCTGGCTTATATGCAATGACACGCCAAAAATCATGGGAGAGCAGTATTTAAAACTAATATTCAGTGGGTCCACCGTATCCAGACGTCCTGGAAATGCCTAGACCTGCATCAGGTATGAGCTGTCATCTCGGGACTGAGTATAAACACCTTCTATGTTGGTCGTGGAAAGACGACGTGAATTATTGTCTTTCGAACGGGGCATGATAGTGAAGGCCAGATGGATGGAACATTCCATTGGTAAAGTTTTACGGACAATTAACAGTCCTCGATCGACTGTCACACGTGTATTCTGAATGCCTCGTGGAAAGCCAGTGGCCGACCACGGATGATCAATGATCGCAATTAGCGGCTTCTGGCCAGAGTTGTCCGTGGCAACAGACAAGCCACACTGACTCAAGTCACATCCACATTCACTGCAGGAGGTAGAATAGAACATTCCCATCTCCTAGCTCCGGATTGCTTGAAACTGGGGAGAATACTCCCATCTCCTAGCTCCGGATTGCCTGAAACTGGGAAGAATACTCCCATCTCCTACCTCCGTATTGCCTGAAACATGGGAGAATACTCCCATCTCCTAGCTACGGATTTCCTGAAACTGGAGAGAACACTCCCATCTCCTAGCTCCGGATTGCCTGAGACTGGGGAGAACACTCCCATCTCCTAGCTCCGGATTGCCTGAGACTGGGGAGAACACTCCCATCTCCTAGCTCCGGATTGCCTGAGACTGGGGAGAACACTTCCATCTCCTAGCTCCGGATTACCTGAGACTGGGGAGAACACTCCTAGCTCCGGATTTCCTGAAACTGGAGAGAACACTCCCATCTCCTAGCTCCGGATTACCTGAGACTGGGGAGAACACTTCCATCTCCTAGCTCCGGATTTCCTGAAACTGGAGAGAACACTCCCATCTCCTAGCTCCGGATTGCCTGAGACTGGGGAGAACACTCCCATCTCCTAGCTCCGGATTTCCTGAAACTGGGGAGAACACTCCCATCTCCTAGCTCCGGATTTCCTGAAACTGGAGAGAACACTCCCATCTCCTAGCTCCGGATTACCTGAGACTGGGGAGAACACTTCCATCTCCTAGCTCCGGATTACCTGAGACTGGGGAGAACACTTCCATCTCCTAGCTCCGGATTACCTGAGACTGGGGAGAACACTCCCATCTCCTAGCTCCGGATTTCCTGAAACTGGAGAGAACACTCCCATCTCCTAGCTCCGGATTACCTGAGACTGGGGAGAACACTTCCATCTCCTAGCTCCGGATTTCCTGAGACTGGGGAGAACACTTCCATCTCCTAGCTCCGGATTACCTGAGACTGGGGAGAACACTCCCATCTCTTAGCTCCGGATTACCTGAGACTGGGGAGAACACTTCCATCTCCTAGCTCCGGATTGCCTGAGACTGGGGAGAATACTCCCATCTCCTAGCTCCGGATTGCCTGAGACTGGGGAGAACACTCCCATCTCCTAGCTCCGGATTGCCTGAAACTTGGGAGAATACTCCCATCTCGTAGCTCCGGATTGCCTGAAACTGGAGAGAACACTCCCATCTCCTAGCTCCGGATTGCCTGAGAGTGGGGAGAACATTCCCATCTCCTAGCTCCGGATTGCCTGAGACTGGGGAGAACACTTCCATCTCCTAGCTCCGGATTACCTGAGACTGGGGAGAACACTCCCATCTCCTAGCTCCGGATTTCCTGAAACTGGGGAGAACACTTCCATCTCCTAGCTCCGGATTACCTGAGACTGGGGCGAACACTTCCATCTCCTAGCTCCGGATTACCTGAGACTGGGGAGAACACTTCCATCTCCTAGCTCCGGATTGCCTGAGACTGGGGAGAACACTCCCATCTCCTAGCTCCGGATTGCCTGAGACTGGGGAGAATACTCCCATCTCCTAGCTCCGGATTTCCTGAAACTGGGGAGAATACTCCCATCTCCTAGCTCCGTATTTCCTGAAACTTGGGAGAATACTCCCATCTCCAAGATACGGATTTCCGGAAATTGGGGGGAACACTTCCATCCCCTACCTCCGGATTTCCTGAAACTGGCGAGAACACTCCCATCTCCTAGCTCCGGATTGCCTGAGACTGGAGAGAACACTCCCATCTCCTAGCTCCGGATTTCCTGAAACTGGGGAGAACACTTCCATCTCCTAGCTCCGGATTACCTGAGACTGGGGAGAACACTCCCATCTCTTAGCTCCGGATTACCTGAGACTGGGGAGAACACTCCCATCTCCTAGCTCCGGATTTCCTGAAACTGGAGAGAACACTCCCATCTCCTAGCTCCGGATTACCTGAGACTGGGGAGAACACTTCCATCTCCTAGCTCCGGATTACCTGAGACTGGGGAGAACACTCCCATCTCCTAGCTCCGGATTTCCTGAAACTGGGGAGAACACTTCCATCTCCTAGCTCCGGATTACCTGAGACTGGGGAGAACACTCCCATCTCCTAGCTCCGGATTTCCTGAAACTGGAGAGAACACTCCCATCTCCTAGCTCCGGATTTCCTGAAACTGGAGAGAACACTCCCATCTCCTAGCTCCGGATTACCTGAGACTGGGGAGAACACTTCCATCTCCTAGCTCCGGATTACCTGAGACTGGGGAGAACACTCCCATCTCCTAGCTCCGGATTTCCTGAAACTGGAGAGAACACTCCCATCTCCTAGCTCCGGATTACCTGATACTGGGGAGAACACTTCCATCTCCTAGCTCCGGATTACCTGAGACTGGGGAGAACACTCCCATCTCCTAGCTCCGGATTTCCTGAAACTGGGGAGAACACTTCCATCTCCTAGCTCCGGATTACCTGAGACTGGGGAGAACACTCCCATCTCCTAGCTCCGGATTGCCTGAGACTGGGGAGAATACTCCCATCTCCTAGCTCCGGATTGCCTGAGACTGGGGAGAACACTCCCATCTCCTAGCTCCGGATTGCCTGAAACTTGGGAGAATACTCCCATCTCCTAGCTCCGGATTGCCTGAAACTGGAGAGAACACTCCCATCTCCTAGCTCCGGATTGCCTGAGACTGGGGAGAACATTCCCATCTCCTAGCTCCGGATTGCCTGAGACTGGGGAGAACACTTCCATCTCCTAGCTCCGGATTACCTGAGACTGGGGAGAACACTCCCATCACCTAGCTCCGGATTTCCTGAAACTGGGGAGAACACTTCCATCTCCTAGCTCCGGATTACCTGAGACTGGGGAGAACACTTCCATCTCCTAGCTCCGGATTACCTGAGACTGGGGAGAACACTTCCATCTCCTAGCTCCGGATTGCCTGAGACTGGGGAGAACACTCCCATCTCCTAGCTCCGGATTGCCTGAGACTGGGGAGAATACTCCCATCTCCTAGCTCCGGATTTCCTGAAACTGGGGAGAATACTCCCATCTCCTAGCTCCGTATTTCCTGAAACTTGGGAGAATACTCCCATCTCCAAGCTACGGATTTCCGGAAATTGGGGGGAACACTTCCATCCCCTAGCTCCGGATTTCCTGAAACTGGAGAGAACACTCCCATCTCCTAGCTCCGGATTGCCTGAGACTGGAGAGAACACTCCCATCTCCTAGCTCCGGATTGCCTGAGACTGGGGAGAACACTTCCATCTCCTAGCTCCGGATTGCCTGAGACTGGGGAGAACACTCCCATCTCCTAGCTCCGGATTGCCTGAGACTGGGGAGAACACCCCCATCTTCTAGCTCCGGATTGCCTGAGACTGGGGAGAACACTCCCATCTCCTAGCTCCGGATTGCCTGAGATTGGGGAGAACACTCCCATCTCCTAGCTCCGGATTGCCTGAGACTGGGGAGAACACTCCCATCTCCTAGCTCCGGATTGCCTGAGACTTGGGAGAACACTCCCATCTCCTAGCTCCGGATTGCCTGAGACTGGGGAGAACACTCCCATCTCCTAGCTCCGGATTGCCTGAGACTGGGGAGAACACTCCCATCTCCTAGCTCTGGATTGCCGGAAACTGGAGAGAGAGAGCACTATTTTATTGAAATTCATTAAATTCGATGCATGCATTACATTTTCTTCTTATAATTATTTGACTGTTACTTCCATTGAACTGTCTCAGTCTCATCCTTGGCTTTGACAATATGAAAGTGACCGAGGTATGAGCGCTGCCAGTAAAGCCATTCCTTATGCAGCCAGTACCTGCTATGAATGGTGTGAAAATATCGCTCATAGGGTCGGTTGGTGCATGCCTTTCAGTGGGCTTGGCAGACTGATATGCAATAGCAACTTCTGGCTCAGTGAGGAAAGCAACGGGAAACTACCTCACTTCTCACTTCCTTAGTATGACTCTTCAGTGACACCTAGGCTATCTATGACAGCTGTTGGTGGAGCTGAAGGAGGATCAAACCAGCCTTCGGGCTGAATACCCAACATACATTACTGCACAAAACATAATTTATTTTGTCCTAGACGTTAACAATGCTGTATGGTCTAGGACAATATGTAAGGCCCATATTTCGTCTCCTTAGCAGATTTCGGCTTGTAGAAATTCAGAAATATTATCGACAAGGCTAGAAATTGGTATATATATTACCCACTGAATATATTGCAAGTTACAATGAAAGTGTTATAACGTAAGCTAGTCAACATTTGAGATAAACATTACAAAAACAAAACTACCAAAAATATGTTCCTAATTTCATCCCCCACCAAACTTACGAAACGTACAATTAATTCTAATATATACTTCCTTTCTAACCTTACCAAACACTTTCCCTGTAATTAATTATTGAAGGCCATTTATATAAGAAAATTGATAATCTTTTAACTTATGTGAGGACCGACATAGGTTTGCGTTGCCTGCAAATAGCGCCGCGGTGTGCGAAACACCATAGGTCCGTGTTACATGTGCGAATTTCATTACCTGTGAGTAGTACCATAATATGTGGAATATCGCGAGTCTTCACTACTCGTGGTATGTTATACGCTTTACTTGTAACCCATAATCTTGTCCCTCACTGCCTTAATAGCCTTTTTCATAGTCTTTTTATCGCACTGCTTGCGTTTATCTGAAAATCCACGAACCTACTACACTGGTGTAGCAGGGGGGGGGGGGGAGAGGTGATACTCCCACGTGGCGCGTCCCAGGTGGCGGATAGGGGGGTCCTAACCGACTTGCCGCCGGACTTGAGGGAAATAAAACACCTCTCGCGGACCAAACACACAGCCCCTTGTGGGTGTGGGATGCAGACGAAGAATACACCCACGGTATACCTTGCCTGTCGTAAGAGGCGACTAAAAGGGGCAACCAAGGGATGCTCAAATTAGAACCATGAGACCACTTATAATTAGTACCATCACGCAGGGAATACCATGGGTCGCTTTTACTCCTGCGTAGTACCACTATGAAGTACAAAATAGGTTTGTGATTTGTAGCGTCAGTGTGTGGCTCAGGATGCGTTTTACAGTACCTGTGATTCGTACTCCTATATGAGCAACACCATTGTTCTGCCTTGCCTATGCCTAGTACCCACTATCTGAGGAACACCACGGGATAGTGCGGGTTCCTGTGGTTAGTCCACTTATGTGAGGACCGCCATAGGTTTGCGTTGCCTGTAAATAGCGCCGCAGTGTGCGAAACACCATAGAGGTCTGTGTTACATGTGCGAATTTCATTACCTGTGAGTAGTACCATACTGTGTGGAATACCGCGAGTCTACGCTACCTTTGATTAGTACCGCAACATGACAAATACCATGGTTCTACTTTCCTAGCGATAAGTACCGTTATGATGGGCCGATGACCTGGATTTTGGACCCGTTTCGACTACAAGCATCATCGATTCAGTATTGTGCTTTAGAAACAGTCCCTTGATCAGTAATACTATTGCTTAACGCTAGTTTCTGGGAATGTGGGGCATTGCGGGTCGGATCCACTGATTGTTTTAAATTCATATCCAGCCAATCATTCTTCGTCCTCACGTTTTTTATTCTTGTCAGTGGAGGATTATGGATTTTTAAATTGTCGTAATTGTCATAACATTTCGTACCATTAGGGACCGATGCCCTAGATGTTAGGCCCTTTAAATAACAAGCATCATCATCATCATCATCATCATCCATCGGAAAATGAAAACAAACTTCATAATTAACAAATAAAATGAAGGGGGACGAAATTACGAACATTATCTGATTTATTATAATGGCCGCTACACTAACTTAAGCCAACCACCTCACTGTAGGGATTACACGCCACAAACTACACCACAGACTGAAATGCAGTCCAGCATTGCATACACATATCAGTGTTCACTCTAGGAATAACAGGCTCTTAATTTGAATATTGCACCAGCTCGGGTCGACATGAGAAATGAATCCTCGCTGTACAACGTGGTGCACACAACCTACTCTCACAACAAGACAACGGAATAAGGCTACGCGTGTGTGCGCGGCTAAACATTAGGTACGAACCGTGCAAACTGGAAATCCTTAGAGGGACGAAATTAGGTACAGGGATGGAATTTGGACTTCCCCTTCTTTAGCTTATTTAATGCTTACTTTCTTGTCACAGGTCTTATTGAGTATCATGGCATTATAATATATGTATTTACGCGAATAAAACCCGCACATTTAAAAAACATTGAATCACCAAATTGCGGTGCGGGTTTTATTTGCGTCAATGTTGGCATTTTTTTTCAAAATCAGCCTTCCTAAAGTTAGGGTGCGGGGATTATTCGGTGGCGGGGATTATTCGCGTAAGGTAGATTATGACTGAATTGAATGAGTGGATGACTGCATGAATTGGTAAATGGATGGTTTCATGGTTGAAACGTAATGGACTGCATTGAGCATTTCATTATGAGTAAGATCCTGGCTGCCTAAATGAATGAATAAATGTACTGGATTCCAAGGCCTCTCTCCCAGTCGCAGATAACCACCAACTGGGGAGAAAATTTCGTGAATGCATGAATGAAGGAATGCTCTAATTCAGCTCACAATGCAGCAGGTACCGGATGCTTATCCATGCATCGCTCTTTAACGTCAGTGGAATATTGGAGCAGAAGACCTACCACAATGGTCACCGTGATACCGGGCACAGCGAGTCATCAGGGCGCGTGAAGCTGCTAACTGAACAATGGAGGACTGGCGACATGTCGCTTAGTCCGATGAGTCACTGTTCCAGTTGTTTTGAGGTGATTTTATGGTTCATATATGGTGCAGGCCTCTTGGAGCTATTGACCCCAGTACAATGCACCGTGCCATGGGGCACAAGCTGTCCAGAAGTGTTTCGAGAAGTGTTCTGGAGAGTTTCGACGATTGATGTAGCCACCTCGTTCGCCTGATATTAACCCTAGGACCTTTTTAATGGGCGCACCACCCTGCCGTTTTTACAGACCACTCGGCTAACATAACCTAGACTGCTACTTACATAATATTAATACATATTTGATTCATTGGGTGCTCCAAATTAAAATGTAAATACTGCAGATCTCTTTATTTAGATGATAAATCATCATTCTTGTCAGTATAAATGCACCAATTACATCGGAGTTTAAATGTTTAGCTAGACTATCACCTAGTGTCGTGCGCGAGCACTCGATCGGTGGTCAAGGTAGTGAGCCGCGATGTTACGTGATTATGAAGGAGTAGTAGAGCACTAGAAATTCAAAATAATCTGTTATATCTTTTTCGTGGTAGTAACACTAAAATAATTCAGTTTTGCGGTTAATGATTACCCGTCTGAAAACTGAAATAAACTGATATGTTATCATTTTCATTTCTTACGTAGTATTCGTGAGGAAAGCAACGGGAAACTACCTCACTCCTCATTTCCCTAGGCCATCTATGACAGTTGAGGATCCCACCAGCGGCATCGCTGACGGACTGAACATACATACATACGTAGTATTCCCCCATCCGGCTACATATTCCTGCCGCCCGACTGACGAAAGTTTCTGGGGAGAACACTGGACCCCTGTTATCAATAAGGCACCATACAGGCTGGTGGTAGTTTCATAATGTTGTGGAGATTCTGATCCACCTGATCTGATTATTGACCAGTGACAGCTTTTTTTGAACTGCTTGATGTCCACTTGTAGACCTTTATGGACTCCATGTTGTATCCTTACAACGATAAGATATTCCAGCAGGATAATGAACCATATCATCAGGCCGAAGTCGTCTAGAATTGGTTCATGGAGCATTCTGGAGAGTTTCAGTGACTGATGTAGCCCCCTCATTTGCCTGATATGAATCCTATCGAACATTTATGGAACTTGATAATGAGGTCCGTTCATACCTAAGACTCTGCACCTAGAAATAGCAGAAAGCTGTAGATAGCTACCAAAGCGGTATAGGTCAGAATCTCTTCCACTTGTGGAATCGATGCCATGAAGAGTTGCTGCACTTGGTCGAGCTACAGGAGACCCGACACGATACTAGAATCCTATCCCATGACTTTCGGCATGTCATTGTACAGGGCGGCCCAAAATTCCGTTAACATTTGACAAGGCAATAAAACCTACAACCTGTTTTCCAGTCATTGACCGGATCGGGGATGTAATGAATGAATCATATATAATAAGGTATTAGCACGATGGGATCGCCACTCCCAAAGTGATTTAGTAATGACTGATACATGCGATGAAATGATATTGGAGAGTGTTGTTGGAATAAAAGATGACAGGGAAAACCGGAGTACCCGGAGAAAAACCTTTCCCACCTCCGATTTGTCCAGCACAAATCTCAGATCGAGTGACCGGGGTTTGAACCACGGTGAGAGGCCGACGTTGACGAGGCAATACTTCACCGAATATTGGAGGTAGAGAGGTAATAATTGACACACGTGATTGGCATGACATGGGGTTTTATTGACACCAACAACAAGTACACAAACAGGCCAACAGATGGCGCTGGACAGCAACACGTCAGGGATGCTGCATGAGGCCCGTGAACTGTATAAAAGGAGCTGTCGTGAGAGAGGGCGTCCGATGCGCCTGCAATTGCGGCATGTCAAGCTTGGCCTCCCCGCTCTCCCGACCTCAGTCCGTATAATTACTGGTTGGGGTGAGGGGTTACCTGAAGTCGCAAGTCTACCGCCATCGTCCCACCTCACGGCAATTTCTCAGCACACCTACGGATATGTTGTTCAGCGCTGTTCACAAGATTGTCCCTCGACCACAGGTATTGTTTATGAGCAAAGCTCGAATTTTTATGCAGTAACAGGTTAGACTCAAACTAATTTTGTTAGTAGGAAGTGTCGGCCACCCGCTCTTCCATAATGTAGCAAGAGTAACATAAATTATAGGGGTTCTGATAAGCAGTACCCCTAATATTTATGAAAATTTCATGGCATAATCGTTGTGAAGGTAGACTATACTTGCTACTCGCTTCAGTAAGTTTGCATTCAAACCTAAATGCATCAAAATCCGGGCTCTATATGACGAGTGAAGGCCGACATGTTTAGCAGGTGTTATAAAGTTCATCGTCTTTGCTAAACCTCGATTGTTGTGCTAATTATTGCTTCTGTATCGTATGAAGCGCTATATGTTGGTCATTTTGTGTACTTTATTTTGGTGTCAATAAAACACCATGTCATTCCAATTGTGTGTGTCAGTTATTACCTCTCTACTTCCAGTATTCCGTGAAGTATTGCCTAGTAAAATGGTAACGGGCTTTTGGGTCAGTCACCCTGTACAATAACATTATTTGCATAATTATTCACAGGTTCTATTGTGTATCATCAATTAATTCTACTTACACACACACGCGAATCCTCACATGTAAAACAGCTCATTCAATCTCACGTACACTCTCACACATTTTCAATCACGTAAACATCCACCTTCCCACGCGTACAGAAAAATTCACACTAATAATAAACTAAGCATCATGTACTGAAGGCTTTTTAAAAAATTTATTCTGACACCAGTAAGTGTTTGCCAGCGGACACGGAATAGCTCACACGTTCTTTGAAAGAATGATTGAATTGTTGGTTTCGTAAAAGAAATGTCAATGTACTCAGGAATATGAATTTTTCTTTCTTCTTTTTTTTCTGCCGGGAGGAAATTAAATTTTATGTTTTCATCCAAATGGTTCTACATTATTGCAACTGAGAATTTTGTAATCGTGGTAACAATTCTGTCTGTACGACAGCATTATTGATACCTCTTTAAAATGCTGAATTAAGAATAGTTTTACGTGAATGTCCGTACTGTGCGCATAGCAATGGGGCATCCTGTCTTATACAGAATTAGAATGGATGGTTTTCCGTTGTTTCCCATTTTCACACCAGACAAATGCCGGGGCTGTACCTTTAATTAAGGACACGGCCGCTTCCTTCTCACTCCTGGCCCTTTCCTGTCCCATCGTCGCCATAAGACCTATCAGTGTCGGTGCGACGTAAAGCAAAAAGCAAAAATTGGAAAGCATTTAAAAATCCCACACTCGCCTTTGACCTTGTCACTCGATAATCGTGCCGCCTCTAAAAAAAACCATGATCTCAGAGTTATGGTTGTAGCTTCCAGACTTGTTAGGTCATGGTTCGACTCGCAGTTTTGACACGAATTTAGTCCTAACTTTTTGGAGGTAATGTAAAAGCAGGTTAACTAAAAAACTAACACGAAATATTTTAAATTCGAACTTCTTTATTCTCTCAGGAGCAAATACATAATTTTACTCAGTTGCACAACTTGAAAGGGTGCAAAAGAAATACTTGAAATATTTACATTTGAAAAGAACGTCTCACTATCCACATGTGGTTTCGTACAACGAGATGCTTCCGCATTTGGAAACGAGAATTTAGAAGATCGAAGGAAGAAAAATGCGGTACTATTCATATATATGTGTGAATGTTTGTATGTATGTCTCGAATGGACTCAAAAACTACTAGAGCGTTCTGGCTGAAAATCTCACAATTTGTTCCTATTACTCCTGGGAGGGTTTAGGAAGTGGTTTGAACGAAATCTATTGGGTAGTTCGTCATAGGTGGTGAGAATAGTGGGGAAAAAATAGGGGAAGGTATGTAAACCGCATGACAAGTCTGATTAGTGGGTTGCCTAACCAACAGTAAGTGAAGATTATGATGTGTTTCTTAAAACTTACCTTATTTTTCTCCTTCTATGAACGGTATATAAAAATGAATAGTCCAAGTTCAGTCTCCATGGCATAGGGGGTGAACAAGGAGTGAAGAAAGAAAATGACAGAGTAACTTAATATCTGGAAAAATTACTGTATGGGCAAGAAATCCCTAACACACCTAAAGGAAGAGGTGCAATGTAAAAATCCGAAAAATGACCGATATTAGTAGCGATGTCATAGTCTTTAGGGTAGCTGAGATGAACTGTGCCACTCTGGATTCCGTGTGAGCCAATGTTCATTCCCAATCGGGACTGGGGTTAGAAGGGGTGAAAGGAATTTCCAAAATGACAGAGATCATGGATGCACGTGTGCATGTTCCAGAATAGCTCTCAAACAAACATGAAACTCATATGAGGCGTATAGTTTCAAACACGACCAAGTCCATCTTTTTCACGTTCTGATGTTTTGACTTCCATGGATTCCTCTTTACAAGGTGAATACAACGGGAACGAAAGTGGGTTTCAAATCCGGCCAGATCACATTTAAAATTGCAGCAAAGAATGAGTTTTCATATCAAAGTCGGCCAAGTCCCTGTTAACCCGCATGGGCCAATAATCCTGCGCTATCCAGTCACGTGTTTTCTTCCGGTAATATGGCGGCCTGGCGTTTGTTCGAGTCACATGTGGTGGTTTTGTTTGCGTGTATTTTAATAAATATTTTATGAATAATAAATATATACATAATTAATTGGTCATTTTTAATAGTATTAATATTTGCTCTGCAATAAAATGGAGGAATTTAATAAACGCCGTACCAGAAAGCGGCAACGTGATCTTTCCACCTTGAAGCGCACGAGGGAAAGACAGCTGAGATGAGTACAATCAACAACGTGTTGTTAGTGGTGATTCAATCAAGGCTCGGTGATGTGTTTCGAAGGCGCGATGGTATTGAATAGGTATAATATGAAGAATATACATTGAAGTAGCTACATGAATCCATATATTTGCAAAATATACACTATTTAAATGTTAATTAGCCTCTACAATGTTGGGTAATTTTACACAAACATAATTTTTAAAATAATAATCATATCATATCATTTTTAATCAGATTTGTTCTAAATAAAGTCAAGATGAACACAGTTGGAAAATAGGCCTAATCTAGATTTCCTTTTTCTTCAGGTATTAGGCCAAATTTTCTAATCTAAGTTTCAAAGATGGCCAAGTCCTCTTACGTAAGTTTCAAAATCGGCCAAGTCCCACAGTTAGTTTCAAACAGGATCAAGTCCAAATTTTAAATACATTTTTCAATTCATGTAATATATTTAGACTGTAAAAATTGTATGGTAATGCCTCTGCTAAGCAACATAACGATTAAAGTGTCGGAATATATATGAAGTAATGCTCTAAACGAGTTTTTTGATTCTCCTGAAAAAAACAGCTCAACGGACTTGGCCATGTTTGAAACTATACGCCTCATATGTCTTACTGTTTGGGAAAGGAAACTGTAGGGCAAGACACTCATACGGGTGGGAGTGGAAAGGGGGTGAAATATTAAAATAATAGAAAACGATGTATGTTAATAAATATATATTTTTTGCATGTGATTAAACGGTTTAGAAATATCTAACGCGGTTGAATAAACGCAGGAGAAGCCGCGTGCACATTCTAGTGTCAGATAATATTAAGTAATAATTATTTGTAATTTTACTTATATCACAAAAATGCTATTGTAATTGGGATGGAAAATCTGTAGCGTGCGATATATTAAATTAAACTAGTCCTAAATATTCTACTGTTCGACCTTTCCTCTTCATCACATAATTTTTTTATCTTTGTAATTATATTGTAAGCCTCAATACAATTAACTTTACCACGCTTCCTTTTACTTGACTGTGACGTCGTAGTTGACACATCCACTGAGAGAGTGTGACAGATTTTTGTGGTACACACTGCAGGAATTTCAACTGCCGTACGGAGTGGCGATGTGTTTGGGAGACGAGAGTGGGTTCGAATCCCAGCCTCGACTGTCCTGAGAATGGTTTCCCATTTTCACTTCCAGATAAATCACAGAACAGTTACTATTCATAGCCTACAGCAAATTACTTCCGGGACTGATGACTTTAAAGGTTAGGCCCCTTTAAACAACAATCACCTCATCACCATCACCATCATCATTATCATCATCATCATCAAGATTACTTCCACTTCCTCACCCAGTTTCATTCATCATCATTCATTTTATCTTTAGGAAGTCTATTGGGGTCAGAAAGTGTATTCTACTCTCATATGCCAATTGATGATGTCAATGTTGCCACGTGCATCTAAATGACAATCTCACGGTGCTGAAGAAGAGACATTTTATCGCAAAAGAACTCTGCATGCTAAATTCAACCTCCCGGAATCATATCTCTACCATGGTAATGCCCACAACGCCCATCATGATTATTCTTTTCCTTTTTTTGCTAGTTGCTTTACGTCGCACCGACACAGATAGGCCTTATGGCGACGATGGGATAGGGAAGGCCTAGGAGTGGGAAGGAAGCGGCCGTGGCCTTAAATAAGGTACACCCCCTGCATCTGCCTGGTGTGAAAATGGGAAACCAACGGTAAACCATCTTCAGGGCTGCCGACAGTGGGATTCGAACCCACTATCTCACGGATGCAAGCTCACAGCTGCGCGACTCTAACCGCACGGCCAACTTGCCCGGTGATTAAAATTTGTTACCCCCTGTGGGTGGGGGACGCAGACGAAGAATACACCCACGGTATCCCCTGCCTGTCTTAAGAGGCGACTAAAAGGGGCGACCAAGGCATGATCAAATTAGAACCATGAGACTACTTGTAATTAGTACCACCACGCAGGGAACACCATGAGTCGCTTTTACTTGCGTGTAGTATCACTATGTTAGGTACACAATAGGTTTCTGGTTAGTAGTAACAGAGTGCGTTGCCGGATTTTACCGTACCTGTGATTAGAACAACTATATGAGCGACACCATGGGATGAGGGAACCCATGATTCTGGCTTGCCTATGATTAGTACCCACTATATGAGGAACACCACGGGATAGTACCAGTCCCTGCGGTTACTACACTTATGTGATGAACATGATAGGTTTGCGTTGCCTGTAAATAATGTGTGGAATACCGAGAGTCTACGCTACTTTTGATTAGTACTGCAACATGACAAATAGCATGGTTCTATTTTCCTAGCGATAAGTACCATTATGAGGGGCCGATTACCTGGATTTTGGATCCGTTTCGATTACAAGCATCATCGATTCAGGATTGTGCTTTAGAAGCAGTCCCTTGGTCAGTAATACTATTGTTTAACGCAACTTCATATCCATCCATTCATTCTTCGTCCTCAAGTTTTCGAATTCTGGTCAGTGGAGGATTATAGATTTTTAATTGTCATAACATTTCGTACCATTAGGGGTCAATGACCTAGATGTTAGGCCCCTATAAACAACAAGCATCATCATCATCATCATCGCTTTGCTCTGGGCTGTGCCAAGAGATGGCTGTAAAAGTAATTGAATAAGATCAGGTATAGATGTACTGAGTAATATATCGATCTAATAAGAAGAACTGTGCCTCGGTTGTGGGTTTTAGGAACTATTTGTGGTTTGATTGCATGTGCTGACCCTGTGTTGGTGTTATCCTGTGACTACGATCTGTTATTAGTGATATTAGGGTCATACTTAGCTACATTTTTGTGCCCTAAGTGTCAGACATCTTCATTTTTTAGAATTAATCCATAGATCACACCAGTTTAGAAGGGCAATTTATTATTTTTGTCGATTATACTGCCCTAAGTGTCGGTCATTTTGCATGCTTTAAAACCATAAGCATGGAAACCATGATATTGATGGGGACTCTGCTTTTCATGTTCTGCGTTAGGCCAAATAAATAATAATAATAATAATAATAATAATAATAATAATAATAATAATAATAATAATAATAATAATAATAATAATAATAATAATAATAATAGAGTAATATTTGTTCTTCCTCATATGATTGAGGTTGCCAAACCGACAAAGAATATCATACAGAGTAAATTTAGTACCTAATCTAATTAAAATACAGAATAAAAAACAAAAATTCAATTGATAATGTATATAAAACAAAGGAGCAGCAGGTATATTACGTTAATTGACTTAATTAAGTGGGTGGAGCGTAGAGGTGATACCTCAAGGTCAATATCAAAGCTTTCAACGTTTCTATGCCCCAGTTCACAATGATATCATTTGGTGACCAGTAGTTTAGGAACGGTGCTCCTTGCACCTTCTGCCCTTACTTAGTCAGCCATTTTTAGGGCGGGCAAACTGCGTAGGGACCGAGTATCTCCCGCTAGAAGGAGATCCCCTATACCAAGTCTCCTTGAGAGTGGATGAGCAGGTATAGGTTAGGGCACTCTATTGTCCTGGGGGGCAAGAAATTGTCCCTAAATGCGGAGGAACCAAATTTTGGTCAACAGCATTAGCATGCAGAAGACAACAGGAAACCACTGCATTCAGGATCGTCAAGGATATCCCTATAAATTCACAGAACAATGCTAAATTATTTTCCGTAGTTTCTTTTCCCCCGTCGGATCTCCAAGAAGGAATCCTCTGAACGTTGCGATGCATGATTGTATGTTGCATTGTCAAGATCAGAGCTGGCTACGTGAATCGCCAGCCTACGTATGGAAACAGCGTCTTACGAAAACGAAGAAAAAGAAGAAGAAGAAGGTAATAAGAAATATAAATAATTTGTATTTTTCCGTATCAGACGCCTCACCAATTTGCTTCAATTAGGTTTATACCTAAATATCCGCGGTCTAGTTATAAAATAGCAAATCTTTTAAAAAAATAGCGGTAGGCTGTTACTATTGTAACGACCGCAGGGTTCTGAGGGTTTCCTAGACTTACTTATTATAAATAAAAGACAAATATTATGTGGATAATAAGTTTCATTCAATAGAAGTTGGTACACTTGGAATGTGGGTAATAACTCCGTGTAGTATGGGCCTGCGATATTAGAAATAAGAGACATATATTAACGAGTTCGAGAATAATATTACGAGTAAAAGTAAGACCAATAAATGAATTGCCCATTGTGCTAGGATAGTTGCTCGGTACAACATTCAAATTAAAATGATGTTTGAAAACAACCTCCAGCTGAGCGCGCGAGTTAACACAGCGCCATCTTATAACAGAGTATGCGCGTGACGTCACATATTTAGCACAAATTTTGCCTTACTTTGAAGTGCTATTTCAGACTTTCAATGTTTTTGCAACGGGTAACTTCCTCTTTTGTCTGTGAATTGAGACATTAAAAATCGTAAGTTAAATACACTCCGCCATATTCACATTAAAAGAGTCTTACATTTTTTCTTGACCGTGTCGTTCGGAGCGCGGGGCTGTGAACTTGCATCCGGTAGGTTCGAACCCCACTGTCGGCTGTCCTGAGGTTGGTTTTCCGTGGTTTCCCATTTTCACACCAGGCAAATGCTGGGTCTCTTCCTTGATTAAAGCCACGGCCGTTTACTTCACACTCCTATCCCTTTCCTATCCCATCGTCACCATAAGACATATCTGTGTCGGTACGATGTAAAAGGAAATTATATATATCCATTCCATATGCCCTTGTCGAGGAACGTAAGTCTACGTTAACACCACTCAAAGTAGTCTACGATCATCCAGTTCATTTGCCTCATTGACTTTGGTTCATGGCCAAGTGGGTTAAGTTTCCGTCGGGGGGTCGGCTTCGTATAAGTGAGGGTAAGACTCAGACTCAGCTAATGGCCTGTTGGTCACTATTGTACGGTCCTGGGTAACTGAGGTGGAGAATGAAGAGGAAGAAGGTTGACAATAAGGAATTGAACAACAACTGTTTACCTATGGGTGCAGTGATACGAGAAGGAAAGTCATGAGGCGTGTTGTAATCAGCGGACCGGTTCTCCAAGGCGCTGTTAATATAGGTGGACAAGGCTTTCGCGTGGTATATAGTTAACAGATTTTATGTTGATTGCCTTCAGTAGCTAAGGAGAGCAAATCTGCACGCGGATGTCCGGAGCGACATTCTCTCTCCCTCTCTCCTAGGTTAGTGGTTGTCCTCAAGACTCCAGCAAGGCGCTTTACTTCGTCCTTGGGTGAGGGCTCGGTGGTCATTAGTCCCAGTAGTCCAAGTTCTTTTCTTATGTCTTTCCTTCTCCTCATGACTCTTCTCCTTCAGCATCCCCTGCTGAAATACTGGCAAACTACGTAATACACAAATCAGCACAATTTTTAATTTTTTAACACTTGAACGGAAGCAAATGCAAGTGACGAATGTTCCGGAAGTAATTTTTGCTTTTACTATCATTCTTTTCTTAACTGATAATTACAGCATATTATAATGAGATAAAACAGGCGTGTCAGCAGCCAAAATGTGAAGTGGACAGCAAGGATGGCAGGTATGTTCCTACAGCAACAGTATTCTTTTGCAAATCGCACACTTCGTACAATGTTTTAAACTCATTGTTTTACAGAAATTATCGATATTTATGAAATGAGAGTGAAATTCGTCACTGCTAATGTCTATTCTCTTTCATTTGAATGCTCATTTGTCACGATCGGTTACTTGTGAGCGCAGCAAAAGGGATCTATACTACATAAAACATATATATTATTATTATTATTATTATTATTATTATTATTATTATTATTCATCGATACTGTTAGAGCAGTAGCAGTAATCAGGTGTGATCCCCTGTAGAGTTATCCTTATCCCAATCCCCATTTCGTAATGTTTTTTCGCCTTCATTCATAACATGAAACTGAAACTTTCGTCAGTGTGAGAAATTTCTGGAATTGAACATTCAATGGAATTTTTTTTTTTATAATTTGCTTTACGTCGCACCAACAGTGATAGGTTTTATAGCGACGCTGGGACAGGAAAGGGCTAGGAGTGGGAAGGTAGCGACCGTACCTTAATTCTGGCACAGCCCTAGCTAGCATTTGCATTTGAAAATGGGAAACTACGGAATACCATCCTCAGGACTACCAAGAGTGGAGTTTGAATCAACTGTCTTCCAAATATGGATACTGCCGCACTTAAGCGACTGCAGCTAAATAAAGAAATAAATAAATCACCACTGACCTGCATACACAGCAGTGACCCTATCTGTTGCTTCCCTAGATATTTCTTAAATAATTGCAAAGAATTCGTAAATTCCCTTGGTAAATTATTCCTTCCCCTTCTTATAAACGAATCTTTGCCCCAATTTGTTCTTTTGAATTCCAACTTCATCTTCATATTGTGATCTTCCCACTTTTAAAACCACCACTCAATCTTATTCATCTACCAATGTCATTCCACACAGTCTCTCCACTGACAGCTCAGAACATACCACATAGTCGAGCAGCTCGTCTTCTTTCTACCAAGTCTTCCGAGCCCAAATTTTGCAAAATTTTGTTAACCCTACGCTGCTTTTCTTTGGTGGGTTTTTCAGTTATCAGTTTGTTATGAATTTCGTATTATTATTATTGAGTATATGATTACAGATCATTTTTTGAAAGTGAGTTTAAAAAAATTGCTTAGTTCAGAATGTAAGGAAGGGACGACGCTTAGAAAGTTGCGGGCCGAAGTTCTCAGTGCCGTCGCTGTATCCTTGAGGCATACATCCACGTTCAGACGAACAATGCCAGTATCACTCCAACAAGGTCTACGCACCAGCCAGCACATTGCTACAAGCGTCCTTGCTTAACAACACAATTGTCACGGTAAACAATGTCTTCCTCTTAGCGTATGAAAAGATATAGGACAAATGGAGCAACTTTCACTGCATTTCTGAAGGTCCAAAGCGAGGCATCTGTTCTCTAAACATATAGACCCTATTTAATGTTGTAACATTAAAATAACAACATATTTTAATTTTTTTTTTAAATATTGCAGTTGCAACTATAAACCACTAAAGCCTATATTTAACTATCAATCACAAGATATGTCAACATTTAATTAATTTCTAATATTAAAAATACTTCTTAGCAATCAAAGTACGGATCCCCATACTACGGGAAACGTAAAATTAAACAATTTCCTCAAATATGCCGAAATTTGAAGAGCTAAAGGGACCCGGAAAGGTTTACAATTGTAATTCTTGGATAGCTCCATCAAACTAAAAAAAGCTAATTTCGAAAATCATTTCCGGAAAAAGAGCCTAACATTGCTAGTTCCATTACTTGTTTTCTTTTTTAATCAAATCATACCCAAATTGACTTATTTACATAATTATTTCTGTAATGTGCTACTTGGTTCAATAACGTCAGGCTTTTTGATTTTCTGAAAAATGTCCATACCGAATGTAGTTATAAAGGCTTAAGTGAAACTCTGCATTCACTCTCATTAGCGCTCGTAGTGGTGCGTATGTGTAACAATGCATTGACTCAGATTAGCGCTCGAAGTGGTGCGTATGTGAAATAATGCATTAACTCACATTAGTACTCGTAGTGGTGCGTATGTGAAACTGCACTGACTCCCATCAGCGCTCGTAGTGGTGCGTATGTGAAACTGCACTGACTCACATTAGCGCTCGTAGTGGTGTGTATGTGAAACAATGCATTAACTCACATTAGCGCTCGTAGTGGTGCGTATGTGAAACTCTGCATTGACTCACATTAGCGCTCGTAGTGGTGTGTATGTGAAACAATGCATTAACTCACATTAGCGCTCGTAGTGGTGTGTATGTGAAACAATGCATTGACTCACATTAGCGCTCGTAGTGGTGTGTATGTGAAACAATGCATTGACTCACATTAGCGCTCGTAGTGGTGTGTATGTGAAACAATGCATTAACTCACATTAGCGCTCGTAGTGGTGCGTATGTGAAACTCTGCATTGACTCACATTAGCGCTCGTAGTGGTGTGTATGTGAAACAATGCATTGACTCACATTAGCGCTCGTAGTGGTGCGTATGTGAAACTCTGTATTGACTCACATTAGCGCTCGTAGTGGTGTGTATGTGAAACAATGCATTGACTCACATTAGCGCTCGTAGTGGTGTGTATGTGAAACAATGCATTAACTCACATTAGCGCTCGTAGTGGTAGAAAAAGGCAAACTGCTAATCTAATCGACCGGATAACGATGATTAAGAAAAAGACTGCTATTTTTAGGAATAAATAAAGAAAATTTTTTCATACTTTTTAAATATTTTATTCACCTAAAATTCGTAGCTCATATCTCTGGGATGTTTTTCAACATTGTGTTGCTTACCTGAAAGTCTAGAACTGTGAATTTTCCTACAGTTTTAATACAGTTTGTCATCTTATTCAACAACATGACTTACTACATATGATTCACGTCTGAAGGATTCCAACAATATACAGCAGGTAGGTTAGATTCAGGAGGTCAAATGGGCTGTATCGCTATTGAGCTATTAACAACTGTAAAGCAGCCATTTGGCCGTATACAAGTTCTATTAGGCTATTGTAAAGAAACTAAAATGACTCCTCCAGGCAGAATTTCATTGTGGAAGTCCCATCTTTTGGGGCACTTTAGAATTGTGATAGCTCTCACAATGCTGATGATAGGTTTCCCTTCTGCATAATCGGTGGTGGAAACCGTCCAGCCGGGCTGAGTGGCTCAGACGGTTGAGACGCTGGCCTGCTGACCCCAGCTTGGCAGGTTCGATCCTGACTCAGTCCGGTGGTATTTGAAAGTGCTCAGATATGTCAGCCTCGTGTTTGTAGATTTACTGGCACGTAAAAGGACTCCTGTGGGACTAAATTCCGGCACCTCGGTGTCTCCGAAAAGAGTAGTTACTGGACCTTAAAGCATATAACATTATTGGATACCTATATATGACTTTTGGTAGGGTATATCATGGGAGACTACTCCTAAAAATGGGGGCTACTAGACTGGACAAGAGAGTGGTTGAATGAAATGCTAAATTTCTAGAAAATAGAACTCAGAGAATTAGAGTAGGAACGGAAGCTCATGAGATGTGAACGATATGAACTTCTCTAAGACACCTAGGGCACCGTACAGTTCCGGTTAACCGAACTAAAGGAGTGCGGCGGGGGGAGGGCAAGCCCTATCGGATAACTACATTTTCAATTAAGCCGTGAACATTTATAGGTTACAATTATATTCTTTATTCAAGTTAAAATTACATTTTTTGGATCAATGTATATTTAGTATGAATCATTCATTCAAAAACTCACTAATGTCTGTTTTTTTTTTCTTGCGTCCCTTCCAACGTTTCCGAGCAGCGATGTCTCGCCATCTTTTAATTAGAAGGAGAAAATCAGGCGACGTTGACTCACTGCATTGTTCAACAAATCTTAGAGCAACCTACAATAACAACACCGCATCTACATACACTGACTGACAGTGACAATGCAACACCAAGGAGGAGTGGTTCGAAAGGGATGAACGTTGGGGAAAAAACAGAGACGGCACGGATGAAGAATTGATGTTTATTTCAAACCGATATGCAGGTTACACAATGCGCACGGCATCGACTCACTAGGATGTAGGACCACCGCGAGCGGCGATGCACGCAGAAACACGTCGAGGTACAGAGTCAATAAGAGTGCGGATGGTGTCCTGAGGGATGGTTCTCCATTCTCTGTCAACCATTTGCCACAGTTGGTCGTCCGTACGAGGCTGGGGCAGAGTTTGCAAACGGCGTCCAATGAGATCCCACACGTGTTCGATTGGTGAGAGATCCGGAGAGTACGCTGGCCACGGAAGCATCTGTACACCTCGTAGAGCCTGTTGTGAGATGCGAGCAGTGTGTGGGCGGGCATTATCCTGCTGAAACAGAGCATTGGGCAGCCCCTGAAGGTACGGGAGTGCCACCGGCCGCAGCACATGCTGCACGTAGCGGTGGGCATTTAACGTGCCTTGAATACGCACTAGAGGTGACGTGGAATCATACGCAATAGCGCCCCAAACCATGATGCCGCGTTGTCTAGCGGTAGGGCGCTCCACAGTTACTGCCGGATTTGACCTTTCTCCACGCCGACGCCACACTCGTCTGCGGTGACTATCACTGACAGAACAGAAGCGTGACTCATCGGAGAACACGACGTTCCGCCATTCCCTCATCCAAGTCGCTCTAGCCCGGCACCATGCCAGGCGTGCACGTCTATGCTGTGGAGTCAATGGTAGTCTTCTGAGCGGACGCCGGGAGTGCAGGCCTCCTTCAACCAATCGACGGGAAATTGTTCTGGTCGATATTGGAACAGCCAGGGTGTCTTGCACATGCTGAAGAATGGCGGTTGACGTGGCGTGCGGGGCTGCCACCGCTTGGCGGCGGATGCGCCGATCCTCGCGTGCTGACGTCACTCGGGCTGCGCCTGGACCCCTCGCACGTGCCACATGTCCCTGCGCCAACCATCTTCGCCACAGGCGCTGCACCGTGGACACATCCCTATGGGTATCGGCTGCGATTTGACGAAGCAACCAACCTGCCCTTCTCAGCCCGATCACCATACCCCTCGTAAAGTCGTCTGTCTGCTGGAAATGCCTCCGTTGACGGCGGCCTGGCATTCTTAGCTATACACGTGTCCTGTGGCACACGACAGCACGTTCTACAATGACTGTCGGCTGAGAAATCACGGTACGAAGTGGGCCATTCGCCAACGCCGTGTCCCATTTATCGTTCGCTACGTGCGCAGCACAGCGGCGCATTTCACATCATGAACATACCTCAGTGACGTCAGTCTACCCTGCAATTGGCATAAAGTTGTGACCACTCCTTCTTGGTGTTGCATTTGCTCTGTCAGTCAGTGTACTATAGTTGTGTGTTGTATGTAGTATTAATGTACAGTGTACGTATAGTAGGCTACAGCTCGTACAACGATAATTTTTAATTTTCACATTAATAAAAAAGCAAGGCATGAATTACTGTAGTGTGAGATTACATCCGGGAAATAGTGGGTTCGAACCGTACTGCTCGGCAGCCTTGAAGATGTTTTCCGTGGTTTTCCATTTTCACACCAGGCAAATGCTGGGGCTGTACCTTATTTAAGGCCACGGCCGCTTCCTTCTCACTTCTAGGTCATTCCTGTCCCATCGTCGTCATAAGACCTATCTGTGTCAGTGCGACGTAAAGCAAATTCGAAAAAAAAAAATGAAGCAGCAATACAGAAAGGAGTGAGGTAAGGCTGCACTTTGTCCCCTCTCCTTTCCAATGTTTACATAGAACAGACAGTAAAGGTAGTCAAAGAGGATTTTGGAAAAGGACAGGAAATCAAAACTCTGAGATTTACCGAAAGAAGCTAATAAAATAATAACGGCGTGAAATATAGAATTAAATTTTCAAATTATTTATTTGTATGACGAATCCTCTAACGCATAAATATACGGTTCACGCTGTTTCCGACCACCCTGTATAATAAACCGGTGTTAAGTTTGTCAGCTGGGAATCGAACCGGGGCTAACCGAAGGATTAAGATGGAACCAGACCACAGTGGCGGATGCACTGAGTGGGAGGCCATATTTTTTAAAAGAACAGTTTAGTTTCCAGACTTATAAGTAGGGAAATAGGTTCTAGGCACAATAGATTGGAATCCAAACGTATGTGAAAAAGGCGCAAGTATCATCAGCCTCATTACAGTTATGTTAGGTGAGTTGCATAAATTTTAGGGGTTCTGATAGTTCCAGGTCGCTAATACTTAGGCAAATCTCACTACGGAACTGTTATGCGGGTAGAAAACACTTGCGCCTTGGTTAAATACGTTTGCACTCTAACCTATTCGTCACTTAAAAAAATCTTTCCCCGATTATCAGCTACTGGAGTTAGTAAGTTATAGCATTTTAACCAGATTATCAGAATTGGGTTTGAAACGGTGTGTATAGAAGGAAAATTACCGGAAAGAAAGTGCTCATTAGACGGTGGAACGTTTGACAATATAACATTTAGTTGTAAACACTTAAGTCAGACATAAGAATGAGACAGTTCGAACGTTTATGACTTGAGATAAGAGCGGCTGCGCGCGCGCTATATGCTGAACTTTCACTGCCTTGTGTAACGACTTTGTTTACAGAAGAGGCTGTGCTCCAAGGTGAAGACCTAGAACAGAGATTAACACACAAGGTCTCAGAGCAATAATTATAGAAAGTGCAAAATCGTGTGTTCACGTAGAGAGAGTTAAGCCCTACTGGTTGACGGACGCTTAGAGCAAGGGAGCCCAGACTACGGTCTGGAAGCCACGTCTGGCCCGCCAAGGATCAATCAATCAATCAATCAATCAATCAATCAATCAATCAATCAATCAATCAATCAATCAATCAATCAATCAATCAATCAACCAATCAATCAATCAATCAATTGTATTTAGGGTTGTCGCAATTTCAAAGAGCCTGGAAATTTATCCAATCCCTTGTTCTTCCTCCTATAAATGAATATTTGTCCCAATTTTTTTCTCTTGAATTCTTTCTTTGTCTTCGTATTGTGATCTTTCCTACTTTGAATAACTCCACCCAAGCTTATTCTTCCACGCCAACTCTCCACCGACAGCTCGAAGCATACCACATAGTCGAACAGCTCATCTCCTTACTCCCAAGTCTTCCCGGCCCAAAGTTTGCAACATTTTCGTAACACTACTCCTTTGTGGAACTTGAAAATAGGTGCGTATCCCACTGTCGGCAGCCCTGGTTTTCCGTGGTTTTCCATTTTCACACCAGGCAAATGCTGGAGCTGTACCTTAATCAAGGCCACGGCCGCTTCCTTCCCATTCCTAGGCCTTTCCTATCCCATTATCGCCATAAAACCTATCTGTGTCGGTGCGACGTAAAGCAAAACAGCAACAAAAAAGAGGTGCAGTAAATATGGTAGGAAAATTAACCTTTCGAAGACTAAATTGATGTCAGTAGCCAAGAAATCCAAGATGGTAGTATTGGAAGTGAGACTTTAATCAAGATGTAGTGAAGCTAATGCAGTGAGCTCGGAGTTGCTTATCAACAGTATTCTGTAAGAAGGAAATCAGCTCCTGAACGAAACTATCTTTACATCGCTCTGTTTTCAGACCAACTTTGCATTACGGGAGTGAAAGCTGGGTGGACTCAGGATATCTTATTCATAAGTTAGAAGTAACGGACATGAAAGTAGCGAGAATGATTGCTGGTACAAACAGGTGGGAACAATGGCAAGAGAATACTCGGAATGAGGAGATAAAGGCTAAGTTTTGAATGAACTCGATAGCTGTAACGGCTTCGGTGGTGGGGTCATGTGAGGCGAATGGAGGAGGATAGGTTTCCTAAGAGAATGATGGACTCTGTTATGGAGGGTGCTAGAAGTAGAGGGAGACGAAGACGACGATGGTAGACTCTGTTTCTAACTATTTAAAGATAAGAGGTATAGAACTAAATGAAGCTACAGCACTAGCTGCAAATAGAGGATTGTTTAGTAAATTCGCAGAGGCTTGCAGACTGAACGCTGAAAGGCATAACGGTGTATAATGATGATGTATGTATGTATGTGTATGTACTCCTTTGTCTGCTCTGTCTCCATCATACACCCCACTTCTCCTCCCTCCCCTTCTCTTCCCTGAAGCACGGTAGCAGCTTGAGCTCTGGTGTAGCAAATACGGCGAGTTCGTCAAGGAGCAGATTAACACAATGGTTAATGATTCCTATAAGAAATTGGGTTTTATAATTAGAAATTCAAGAGATTTCTCTAACACGTATGCACTCACCTTATTGTTCAATAGTATTGACCGATCAAAACTTGAGTATTCATGTATGATTTAGTCCCCATGTTATAAATCTTATCGAAATCAAGTTGAAAGAGTTCAGAAACGCTTTTTAAGATATATGTATTACAAAAAATATAAGATATTCCCTTTTAAAATTATATTTCATATGTATTTTTGTTGAATGAATTTAAATATGTAACTTATCGCTAGCCAGTAGGCGTGTACTATCTCAACAAATTTATCTCTATACGATGTTAACGCATTAATTGACGATAATAGTTTGCTTCAGGAGTTATGCTTTAATGTTAGAAAAGGAAATTTAAGATTTCGGCAATTGTTTATAAGTCCAGTCTCCAAAACTGTATTTTTAAGGACTCTCTGTTTATCAATATGTGTGAAACATACAATAAATTAATTAATAAGTATCATATATATCTTGATTTTGCTTATGAATATGACACATATGTAAATATATTAAAATAATTTTACTTGTCGAAGTGATTTGTTTATATGTATAATATTTACATGATTTGGTTACAATTTTGTTTTGTTTGATGTATTAACAGGCTTCTGTAAATGAGATATTGTTTCATCCATTTCATACAGAGCATTATCATCTCATTTACATAGCATGTTCATATTTTCTTCCTCTTGGTATTTCATTGTTATTTGTGTCAATTAAGTTGTAAAAGCCACCTATAATTGGAGTGTGTCTCTGTTGGTTGCACATTTAATAAATAAATAAATAAATAAATAAATAAATAAATAAATAAATAAATAAATAAATAAATAAATAAATAAATTTGAATCGCGCGCCCGTAAATAGCAAAGTATAATTTTTTTTCTCCGCCAATCCGATTACACTATTGTTCTTAACACGACGCGAAGATCATCTGTTTTTCCTTTCAGTTATAGTTATGATACTAGTGTGTACAGGGTTTATTGAACCTTACAGGCCTTCGCCCAATAAAGTGTTCAAATCCATAATAGCCTAAGAAAATACAGAATGTATAAACTCCCCCTGCTTAAGAGCAATGACAAAATAATAATTCGATTAAACAAAACAATATAGTATTTGGGAACAAATGGCCCACGGTCAACTCACTTCCGGAGAGCTGTTAGTCCTGGGAATAAATCTAATCTACAGTTATAAGTAATGAACAAGCTATGATAGATACAGTGGGCCCTCCACGCAGTGATCACCGCGCGTAGGAATCTGGTGATAATCAGATGTTCGGCGACATTTGTCTAGGGGGGGGGGGGAGGGGTTGGAGAAAAATGTTCCTGAAGATAAATATTGCATTAACATGCACCAGGCCCATATTCTGGATCATCTAGGTTGTCTTCATCTTGTCTGACACTTTTCTTGTTTCATTTTTAACTTCCTATCTTCCTTAGAACAGGCTTCAAATTTGATATCTGACTTTGTCATACATAAATTGTCCATTTCACAGCACGCAATTATGTGCACATGTTGTTCTAAACCCAGTTTTCTCAGCACCGTATTCCTACCATTGTTCCCCTTATTGAATGCCAGTGCAACATCATATACACCTATTAATAAAGTCATTTTCCCCAGAAACAGAGTTTTTTGGCACCCAGGTCCAAATCACATCATGAAATGACTTGTTTGGATTTTGAATCCTTCTATTGCAAGCACTTTCGAAGAAGATCGTGTGACCACAAAGCAAAACAAATGAATGCCGCACAGCGTCTTATCAGGCTGATCAACACACAAAACTCCCCTAGAATCCAAAAAATGTTTGAAACAGAAAGGAACTAGCCCAGAAAACTGAAAATATTCCAGTTCTCGGGACAGAAAAAACAGATCTAGAAAGGATGTGTCGCTCTCTTATATGTCACATTGCATTTAAATGACGTTTTCAGGGTACTATTTCGGTAAAAAAGGACACGAACATTATAAAATGGACTTCAGGAAGAAGCAAGTAAGGCAGGCTGACGGATCTCCTTCGAGAGGACACAATACATGACCAACATCGAAACAGCACCCGGATGGATGACAGTTGAGAAAGAAAGGATTCAGAAAGTGGAGAAATTCAAATATCTGGGGGAGTGGATGGACAATAACCTGTCAGAAAGAGAGACACTGTTATCGAGAATCAACTTTGCATATAAACTAACTATGAATACTTACAACAAGATGAATATCTCGATCAATGCAAAACTCAGACACTACCAGACAGTCATCCGCCCGGAGGCTTTATATGCTGCTGAAAGTTTAAGCTTGATAAAAATAGAATTTGTCAAGAAGTTGGAAGTAGTGAAGAGAAAGATTCTGATGAAGATTCTGGGACCCCAATGAGCAAAGGATGAATCATACAGAAAGAAAGAAAACCAAGAATTATATCTGAAGACGGAAAAGATCTCAGATACCATCCGGAAGAGGAGAGCCATGACCTTCGGACATATCTACAGAATGAGCCCGGGAAGACCGACCAATCAGATACTAAGATATTTTGAGACTGCATTGCGCTGGTACCATGAGGTGAACAAGGACCTGGAAGGAATGGGAATACAAGGACTGGAAATCAGTAACAGGAATGTCTACAAGTCGAGGATCAAAGTCACGACGAGTTTTCAACAAAAAGTTAGATCTCGTACCCAAGCAGCGTGGACAGAAGAAAGGAGGAGATTGCAGAGTAAAAGGATGAAGGAGAACTGGACGAGGCTTAAAGCCCAGAAACAGAGGAAGTGGTACATAGTCAGTCAAAACGAAAGAAGAAGAAGAATAAGAATGAAAATAAAATGGACTTCCAGCTGACAAAATCATTAAAAATCTAAACATGGTATTTTCAACCCAAAATGTCTTACAACCTCCCCTAAGACAGTTTCAGTAGAGCTATCAATGCAATGAAATTTTTGAGGATAGTAGGTCACTTGATAATCGCCCTCAAAAGTTTCACAACCTCTGTTTAAATGTAAATAAAATTTGCCACACTACTGATTACAGTATTCTTGTCAACTGGAATGTAATATATCATCGTATCTAACACATTTCTATCAGGGCATTTCTGATTACCGTTCATGAAGCCACACGTGCCACCTTGTTTTGAAGTGATAAGAATCGGCCGTTCGTGCGGGTCTTATCACAGTACAGGAAGCGACCTTCCTCATCGGAAAATTTCTACAGTGGTCTACTCCATGAGGTGCTTCTGTTTCCTGTTCTAGGGTCTTAGTGCCCTTCTTAACAACTGTCCTGCTGGTAGCTACAGGTTCACCGCATCCTCTTTTATTATTAGGAAGAATGCGCAACAAACGTGCATAAAGTTGATATTACACAGGGGTTTCCAACTTGTAAGAGTTCGAGGGCCACACTGGAAAGCTTAGGGCATCATCCCGTGGCACGTTCGGCCCCGCGGTTAGGGGGCAACGGGTCCGCCTGTCAGCCCGCGGACCCGGGTTCGATTCCCGGCCGGGTCAGGGTTTTTTAATTGTACATTATTAATATCCCTGGCCTGGGGACTGGATGTTTGTGTCGTCCTTCATGTTCCTTTCCTCGCATTCCACACTTTACACTTCCGTGATTTGCAAATACACGCAGGGGCAAAAGATCTTCTTAGGTCGACGCCCCGAATAAATTGCATTTAAAAAATCTTGTGGCACAATTTAATATTATAATAGGCCAGTTTTATAAAATTCTGGAAATAGAACAGAAGTACCATTATGAAATAATACGCAAATTTCGGGAATCACATTCCAAGGAGAGGAGATTTGCTGATGATATTGGTATTTTATTTGAGACTGCAGAAGATGTGGAGAAATCACTGAATGGTATGGACAGAGTCTTGGTTAAGGAGTACAAGATGAAAACAAATAAGTCCAAAACAAAAGTAATGGAGTGCAGTAGAACGACGTCACGTGATGCAGGAAATATTAGATTAGGAAATGAGGTCTTCAAGGGAATAGATCAGGGCCTCTCAAACGCCCAAAATCACACACGTGCAAATCGAGGCGCAAGACCTCCGTGCACTGTGCATCGCTCCCGCTCGGTACGGCTCGTACCAACGCTTCGTCTCTGGGCTACTCGGCTAAGCTCGGCTCAACTCGGATCAATTCAGCTCGGATTTGGAGCGCTACGCAGCAAGTGAGAGAGAGAGGGAGACAGAGGGAGCGAGCGAGACAGGCGTGGGGAAAGAGAGAGACAGCGCTATTGCTCCAAATCGAGGAGTGGGGGTCTGCACTCTGGTCAACCAAGCGAGGTCGTCTTTTGCACCTTGCACAGTGCATGCACCAAGCGCATGCACCCTGAGAGGCCCTGGAATAGATTAATGTTGTTACTTGGGTAGTAAAATAACTAACGATGGCAAAGGTAAGGAGGACATAAAATGCAGACTAACACAAGCAAAAAAAGCGTTTCTTGAGAAAATAAATTTGCTCACTTCGAACGCTGATAGACTATAAGAATTAGAAAGATGTTTTTGAAGACTTTCGTCTGGAGTGTGGCATTTTATGGAAGTGAAACATGGACATTAAGCAGCTTAGAAAGGAAGAGAATAGAAGCCTTTGAAATGTGGTGTTACAGAAGAATGCTGAAGGCGAGATGGATAGATCGAATCACTAATGAAGAGATACTGAATCGAATTGGTGAGAGGAGATGGATTTGGCTAAAATTTGACCAGAAGAAGAGATAGAATGATAGGACACATCTTAAGACATCCAGGATTTGTGAACTTGGTTTTTGACGGAAGTGCAGGTGGTAAGAACGGTAGGGGTAGACCAAGGTATGAATATGACAAGCAGATTAGAGCAGAAGTAGAATGCAGCCGTTACGTTGAAAAGAAAAGGTTAGCACAGGATAGGGTGGTATGGAGCGGTGCATCGAACCAGTCTATGGACTGATGACTCAAACAACAACAGCATACATGTTTCAAATGAAACGAAGGTTTGAATAATATTAATTGTTTAAAAACTAATTTGCAATGCTATAAAAGAGTGAAATAAAAAATAAACAAAAACTGTTATACCCAGAATAATTGAATGTCGAAGAAGAGCACCCAACAATATTGCCAGTTAATCGAATTAATATTTCATACATGTCAAAAAGTGAAAATATGAAGGCAAACTGAAAGAAATGAAAATCCATAGCCTGTTTCCATTCATTCGGTGATGGAATGAAGCCCCCATCCAGCGACGAGGATAGGAACTGTGCTGGCTGCAGAAGCCTGTCGTACTTCTCTGAGGCAATGATCAGTGACTGACAGATGGAAATTAAGTGATATTGGAGAGAGTTCCTGGAATGAAGGATGACAGGGAAAATCGGAGTACCCCGAGAAAAACCTGCCCCGCCTCCTCTTTGTTCAGCACAAATCTCACATGGTGTGACCTGGATTTGAAGCACGGAATCCAGCGGTAAGAGGCAGGCGCGCTGCCGCCTGAGCTACGGAAGCTTAATAGGTCATAATAAATAAATAAAATAAATAAATAAATAAATAAATAAATAAATAAATAAATAAATAAATAAATAAATAAATAAATAAATAAATAAATAAATAGGAAATTCTGAATTACATTAGAGATTGGAAATACAGTTTAAACATCCCAAACTATTTGATGTTTAGAGTGTCTACTCTTCTTATGAACGAATTATCTGGAATTGGTGTCGTATGCTAATAAGAACGAATATTCATTTTAAAAATGTACAGCACGCTTGCTTTGTAGCTTTCATAAACAAATATACTAACAGAAAAACGCGCTCGGAAACACTTTTTCGCAAAAAGTACTTACGAACATCCTTCGACAAAGGCTTGAATAATTTAAGAGATGTAGTGAACATAAATATTCAGAGCCTGTTTCCAGTCATTCGACCGGGTCAGGAATGGAATGACTGAAGACACTAACTAGAGGTGAGGATAGGAACTGTGCCGTCTGCCGAAGCCTGTCGCACTCCTCTGGGGCAATGATTAGTGACTGGCAGGTGAAATGGAATGATACTGGAGAGAGTTCCTGGAATGAAAGATGACAGGGAAAATCGGAGTACCCGGAGAAAAATCTTGTCCCGCCTCTGCTTTGTTCAGCACAAATCTCACATGGAGGGACGGGGATTTGAACCACGGAAGCCAGGGGTGAGAGGCCGGCGCGCTGCAGTCTGAGCCACGGAGGCACTGAAATTAATCATGTAGTCAAGACAGAAAATTTGGTGGGAATACTGTGGTCGATCAGCTGCATCTACCAATGAACGAATGTCCGCCTCCAGCGAGCTCTGTTGTTGCTGAAATGAAATGGCGTATGGCTTTTAGTGCTGGGAATGTCCGAGGATATGCAGGTCTTTCGATTTGACTCCCGTAGGCGACCTGCGCGTCGTGATGAGGATGAAATGATGATGAAGACGACACATACACGCAGCCCCCGTGCCAGAGAAATTAACCAATGATTAGCCATTTCATTTCATTTCAGTGACATTCCCTGTTTTCTGGGGTGGAGAATGATCAGCTGTAGTTCCCTGAACCTCGTCCTCGAACGCACGTGCCGACCTACTCCCAGCTGATAAGATTCCTTCTCTTGTCCTTGCCACAAGCGCTATTGTCACTGTTCGCCAATAATTGTGTAAATGGGATAGACTTTCCGATAAGTATCGTGTCATTTTACTTATCGCCGGATGTAAATAAGAAACTCTGTAATAGAAAGTGTTGTTTGGAAATAGAGACATAAAGAAATCTCCACGTCTGTTAAGTGGAGATGAGATCTGACATACATCATCATCATCATCATCTGTTTACCCTCCAGGTTCGATTTTTCCCTCGGACTTAGCGAGGGATCCCACCTCTACCGCCTCAAGGGCAGTGTCCTGGAGCTTCAGACTCTTAGTCGGGGGATACAACTGGGGAGTATGACCAGTACCTCGCCCAGGCGGCCTCACCTGCTATGCTGAACAGGGGCCTTGCGGGGGATGGGGAAGATTGGAAGGGATAGACAAGGAAGAGGGAAGGAAGCGGCCGTGGCCTTAAGTTAGGTACCATCCCGGCATTTACCTGGAGGAGAAGTGGGAAACCACGGAAAACCACTTCCAGGATGGCTGAGGTGGGAATAGAACCCACCTCTACTCAGTTGACCTCCCGAGGCTGAGTGGACCCCGTTCCACCCCTCGTACCACTTTTCAAATTTCGTGGCAGAGCCGGGAATCGAACCCTTGCCTCCGGGGGTGGCAGCTAATCACGCTAACCACTACATCACAGAGGCGGACTCTGATACACATACCCAGTCGAAAGTGTTTATTGCGACGTCGCTTTTAACAACGAATTTGATATAATGGCGAAATCTAACGACCCAGTCTAAATCCTATACAGGGTGAAGTGAAATTCGCGCACTCGGGCGTCGCAGCGCGACTCCTCACATGTCAGCAATAAAAAAGTGTCTCTCACAAAAGTTCGTCCTGCGAGTATATCCGGCAGAAAAAGAACGTTGAAGAGTGGCAATCTGGCAACACTGTAACCACATATAGGGTAACTACATCTGTCAGCACCCCACAGTCGTGCTGTACTGTTGGTGAAGTGGATATAGTTTTGGGTTAGCATGCAGGAGGTCGAGGGTTTTATCCTGGGTTGAGGCGCACTTTTTTATTTGCTAATTTCCTCGGAAATTACATACTATAATACAGTAAGACACCGTTTCTTAGGTGACATGTATCCTCTCTTCTTCTTCTTAATCTGCTTACCCTCCGGGCTTGGTTTTTCTCTCGGACTCAGCCAGGAATCCCACCTCTACCGCCTCAAGAGCAGTGTCCTGGAGCCACATGTATCCTACACCTACAAAATTTAGTAACGCTGAACACGTTGTAACGCATTTAGTAGATGAAGAGGTGCGAACAAATTCACGCCCACGACGTGGAAAGGGCGTCTTTCAAAGCTGACCAATGAAAACGAATGTTCGTCCATTTCTAGGATCGTAGTATGTAAGTGCAAATGGTTTCTAGAGGACGCGCTGCAATCGCTGTTGACTATTAAGATGTCAGATACCATACCACCTGGACTGCATTTACGAAATAAAAAACATACGCCTCAAACCAGGTTCCTATGTTGACAGAGGTAGTTACCCTACATGCGGTTACAGTGTTGCCAGACTGCCACTCTTCAACGTCCTTTTTCTCCCGGATATACTCGCAGGACGAACTTTTGTGAGATACATTTTTTTTATTGCTGGCACGTGAGGAGTCGCGCTGCGACGCCCGAGTGCGCGAATTTCGCTTCACCCTGTATAAATAGTGTATTTAAAAATTGCTTAGTACGACGTCGGTTATTACGACATATCGTATGACGTATTTTTATCACATTTTCGGAGAAATGTATCGGATACAACGTCCTTTGTTGATTTTTGTTTGTTATATATTTGGGGGTCCGTCTCTGTGGTGTAGTGGTTAGTGTGATGAGCTGCCACCCCCAGAGGCCCGGGTTCGATTCCCGGCTCTGCCACGAAATTTGAAAAAGTGGTAAGAGGGCTGGAACAGGGTCCACTCAGCCTCGGGAGTTCAAATGAGTAGAGGTGGGTTCGATTCCCACCTCAGCCATCCTAGAAGTGGTTTTCCGTGGTTTCCCACTTCTCCTCCAGGCAAATGCCGGAATGGTACCTAATTTAATGCCACGGCCGCTTCCTTCCCTCTTCCTTGTCTATCCCTTCCAACCTGCCCATCCCCCACCAAGGTCCCTGTTCAGCATAGCAGGTGAGGCCGCCTGGGTGAGGCACTGGTCATCCTCCCCAGTTGTATCCCCGACCCAGAGTCTGAAGCTCCAGGACACTGCCCTTGAGGCGGTAGAGGTGGGATCCCTCGCTGAGTCCGAGGTAAAAATCAACCCTGGAGGGTAAACAGATTAAGAAAGGAAAAAGTACATATTTGGGGATTTCTGTCCGCCTCCATGGTTAAATGGTTAGCGTGCTGGCCTTTGGTCACAGGGGTCTCGCGTTCGATTCCCGGCAGGGTCGTTAATTTTAACCATGATTGGTTAATTTCTCCGACACGGGGGCTGGGTGTGTTGTCGAATTCATCATAATTTCATCCTTATCACAACGCGCAGGTCGCCTATGGGAGTCAAATCAAAAGATCTGGACCTGGCGAGCCGAACATGTCCCAGGACACTCCCGGCACTAAAAGCCATACGCTATTTCATTTCAGTGACACTGCCTGTTTCTCAGGGGTGGAGAACAGTCAGCTGTAGTTCGCTGAACCTCGTGTTCGAATGCACGTGCCGACTTACTACCAGCTGATAAGATTCCTTCTCTCGTCCTTGCCACGAGCACTACTGTCACTATTCGCCAATTATGTAATTGGGATAGACTTTCCGATAATTATCATGCCATTTCACTTATCGCCGGTTGTAAATAAGAAACTCTATAATTGAAAGTGTTGTTCAGAAATAGAGACATTACAAAATCTCCACGTCAGTTACAACTGACTTCCAAATACAGTCTCCTTCTTTTCCTGCCGCTTTTCCCACACCTGTAGGGTCGCGGGTGCGAACTGCGTCGCACATGTGGATTTGACCCTGTTTTACGGCCGGATGCCCTTCCTGACGCCAACCCTCTATCGAGGGATGTAAGCACTATTGCGTGTTTCTGTGGTGGTTGGTAGTGTAGTATGTTGTCTGAATATGATGACGAGAGTGTTGGGACGGACATATACACCCAGTCCCCGAGCCAGAAGAATTAATCAGAAGCGATTAAAATCCCCGACCCGGCCGGGAATCGAACCCGGGACCCTCTGAACCGAAGGCCAGTACGCTGACCATTCAGCCAACGAATCGGACTGACTTCCAATTACAGTAGAAGCTCGATATCTCGAAGCCCCATTACTCGAATTTTCAGTATCTCGAAGTAATTTAAATTTCCCGGCCGTTTGGCCTATTCTCCACGTGTATTTATTTCTCTATTACTCAAAATTCGGTTACACGAATTTCTCGAAGCAAACGTTTCCTCCCTTGAAGCAAAAAAATACTCTGTAACACGAATTTTGTGCAACATTAACTGTGCAATACGGCATTTCTGGTTTGTGAGGAAACGTTAACGAATAAAGAAAGGGCTACAGTGATACTGGGAGCTAATATGACGGGAACCGAAAAACTCGAACTTCTAATGATCAGAAAATCGGCAAAGCCTCGCTGTTTCTCGGGTGTCAGTTTATTACCAGTCACGTACGAAAGCAACCTCTGAAGTCGCGGATGAAAAGCTCCATTTACGAAACTATGCTGCGTGGTATTGACGAGAAATTTCAACGTGAAGGGAGGAAAGGTTAACAGTAACAAGCAGAAGAGACTAACGGATTTTTTTTTCCAAAGGTGTTAAGGGAGTTCTGTTTCTTATTTCACTACTGTATGTACTGTATACACATGGGCAGATCGCCAGCTCCACATGCAAAACACCACCTCTACTTAGAACTAAACTAACTACTTTACTACATTAAATATATACTAACTCTATCCTAAATCTCTCTGGCCGCGACATCACTCCTGGTGAGGAACTCCTAACACCCTTCCCTGGGATGTCACGACCAGACATGTCTCATAAGGCTCGGAAACATATACCTCATAGACCCCTTAAGCTGGCAATGTTATTTCCTCACCACTCCTTCATGTAACAGCCCACATGTGTGCGGATTGCCTAGCTCTACATGTAGGCTGTCACGCCTGTATTCCACCCTGCCGAGACGGAATCCATAACTCGGCTCATCTTTCACTGTCTCATCGACAACTTACTTCCTCTAACCTAACACTATTCACTATCTTACTCTACTCTACACGTGCAGACGTACCGAATCAACACTTTAGCTTGAGATAGGTCAGGCCTATCTCCCCCTCTTCCAACTCTACTGTACGTCAGCAGCCAAAACAAACTAACTAACAAAACCAAAGTAAAATAAAACAGGCGGACAAACAACAAACAACCTCATTAGAAGGAATACAGCACGGCTTACAATATCAATCAACTGAATCTACTAATTAGAAATATAAAATACCTAAGGAACAAAGGAACAAAACTGTACAAATATAAAAAACGAAACATAATACGAAACTTATAATTATTTTCGCCCTTACTTATTAGTGAGTTAAACTCTATAATGTTGTTTTATGCACATACATGGTTACAAAACTTCATTATTATTAACCCATACAGAGATGATACTTCAGAGATAAATACTTTCCGTATGTTTTCTTCTACTGACTATAATCAATTTTAAACTTCTTATTCAGTGTACGGGTAACTGATCGATTTGTAGTCTCCCTCTTCCAACTTCGGTCGTCCGAGGTAGGAGAGCCGAGACTTGGTTCATTCTGAAATACTAGCATGCATTCCTGTATGTGTAGTTTAAGTGTCCCATAATATCCTTTTAACCATGTGTACTCGTGCTGATTTCACTGGTTTTTTTTCAGCAGCATGTGCCCCTTCCCTCATTCACAACTTTCACTTTTTTCCCACAAGCTTTTTACAGTTGTCAATAATTTTGATAGTTTCCCTGACCTTCTCCAGTTGTTTATTAATTTGACAATAGTATAGTACTCAGATTATTTTTCTATTTTATTTATCTCTTCCGCTTCCAAGTATTTAACCCGTAATGCTCTTGTACTTTCACACTGTCTCAAGAAATGTGCATTTCCTAACTCCTTTTCACATAATAAACATGTATTTGCAGCTTCTGTAAATGCCTTATTTTTATAAAATTCCCATCAACCACCATATCATTCCCCTGTATTCTCTTTTGGTTAATTTATCATGTATTATTTTCATACCTGGGTATATATTCATGAATTCCTCCAGAGTTCTCCTATTATTACCCTCAGCTCTTAGCCTTTGTATTTCTATATCTCCTACCCTCTGTGCCACTCTCCCACAGACTTTTCTTTCTTCTAAATCGTTGTCCCAATAGTTCCCCATACCAATTCCTTCTAGCACTCACTTCACCAGCACTCGGTTCCTTTTGGGTCACGGGAAATTTAAATTCTATTTATATACATTCAAAATTAATAGTAATAACAGTTTGTGTTTGTGGAGATGAAGAAACTGCAACGCACCTTATTTTTGATTGTCCATTCTTCAGCAAAGCTAGATTTATTTTTGGAACATCACTTAAATTGTTGTGCAGTAATGTTAGTCAAACCCATTTTTAGGATATTTCACAAGATCTGTTCTTTGAATGAATTTTTTTAGTTTATGCAGTTTGTTTTAGAAAAATTTAAGAATAGTTTCTTTGCTTTTCTCCCAGTTTAGTTAATTTGTGTGTGTAATCACGCAATTCAAAACTTTTGTATTATATGTTTGTAATATTTAAGGTAACTAGTTATAACCTACAGCCCTAATATGCTAGACAAAGTAGGGCTTTTTCATGGATAATAAATAAATAAATAAATAAATAAATAACTAAATAAATAAATAAATAAATAAATAAATAATATGTACTTATCTTGTCTTCTAAAAAGTTACTATAATAAGGGTTAATATTAAAGTGATGTCGTCAAATAGAGTTTCTCTGTATATTTTTAAGTACTCTTAAAAATAATCTTCAGGAGGTGCATATGGGCTTGAGGTTCACTCAGCCTACACCAAAAATGAGTACCAGGTTAATTCCTGGGGGCAAAGGCGGCCGCGCGTAGAGCTAATCACGAGCCGAGGTTAACAATGGTGGAAGCCTTTACCTTCCACTCCTCCAAGGGCCTTCATGGCCTGTACGGAGGTGACTTTGCTTTGCTTTTTGCTTAAAAATAATGTATTCAGTATAAACCAGTAGATACACATAATTCAATTATATGCTATACATGCTCAAAAACGATATTCTCTATATCTCGAATATTCGATAACTCGAAATAAAATTTTCGATATATCGAATTCCACTATATTGTTTCTCTTAAGTAGAGATGAGATTTGATATACATACACAGGCAAAACTGTTTATTGCGAAATCGCTTTTAACGACGAATTGGACACTGTATTTCAACAATCGCATAACACGACGTCGCTTATTACGACATATCTTAAAAAAATGACGAATTTTGATCACATTTTCGGATAAATGTATCGGCTATAACGTCTAGTATTGATTTTTGTTCGTTACGTATTTGAAGATTACACACAACAATGTAACGCTTATTATTGGAGACTTCAAATCAGCCTGTCTCTTAGATAGTCAAGAACCGGGCGAGTTGGCCGTGCGGTTAGGAGCGCGCAGCTGTGAGCTCGCATCCGGGAGATAGTGGGTTCGAATCCCACTGTCGGCAGCCCTGAAGATGGTTTTCCATGGTTTCCCCATTTTCACTCCAGGCAAATGCTGGGGCTGTACTTTAATTGAGGCCACGGCCGCTTCCTTCTCATTCTTAGCCCTTTCCCGTCCCATCGTCGCCACAAGACCTATCTGTGTCGGTGCGACGTAAAGCACAATAGCAAAAAGAGATAGTCAAGACAAGCATCGCTGCATTGATGTTGCAAGTTGAAAACAATTCAGTTCTCAAAGCTGTGATGGACTTTTTGAGAATCGCGAATATAAGAATTTGACTTTGTGCTCATCGCTTTGTTGCCGGTGATTTGTTTATTCTCCCCTTTTCCTCCCGGAAGAAAGATTCAGTGTGGATTTATGTTTTATTTCTTATAAGTACTTTGCGCTGATAATTCATAATTTTTGTATGTGTGCTGTTAATGTTCATTGTACATGGAGGATCACCAAATGTTGTTACAACAGTCAATTAAATTTTTAAAAAAGAGATATCTCAAAAGAAAAGGAAAGTCTTTAATATTGAAGAAATTTCACACACGTATGGCGATTAGAAAATGGGGAAACAATATAGAGATGGGTAAGAGTAGTTCAGCGGAAGGACTGGTGTCAGAACTGCTCAATCCCTGAAATGAATAGTTCTTTGGGAGCAGTTCTTTTAGTTCCTACTCTTCTCCCTCAGTAACTGCGCTCGCAAGAGTCCCAGGCGGCTGAGCTGCCGACAATGGCCCGTGACCAACACGTGGGTATGTTATACCTGCCCGCGCTTCACACCACAGCAGCCCAATATGCCATTAAAAATTAACGATCATCATTGTTTTAAAGGGCATAGCAAAGAGGTTCGGTGATTCCACATTATTAATATTTTGATTTTGAAATTTGGGCTATGATTTCAAACCCTATAAATCAGGGGCGGCCCTACCTTATGTGCTGAAGAGCTGCAGCACATTGCCTATTTGAAAAATAAATTACTTTAAAAATATTATGTGCAATCAAATACAGTGCATTGAAAAAGAAGTCAGCCAAAGAATAGGAAATTATTCAACTCACCTCACAACCAGGTAAATAGTCGTGCGCTCGACTCCGGGTGGCTGTGCAGATCACAGCTCAGGGAGAATTTCTAAGCTTTTTGCCAGAAAGCAGGAACTCTGCCTTTTGCGCATGCGTGCCCAATTTTTCTGATAGGCTGTGGAAACAACAGCCAAGACCGCCAAGACATCACTTCGCAGCGATTCTTCGTTCGACCACAGGGAGGCAGCACTGGTCACACTTGCATTACGACCGAAATGAGAACGTGGCAGCTGGCACCCTCTTGACTCAGCGGTAGTATTTAAGAGGGGATCGCTCAAAGCAAACGGGAAAACAAAATACTGTAGAACTGTTCCCGCCAGGTCTTTTAATACCAAAGATGATAGAATACTCCCAACTTGCCTATTCCATAGCCACCTTTTGAAACAGATGAACTGTAAAAATTGTATGTTTTATGTTGTCAAAATAAGGACATGATATTGTGATTTTCTTCAATAAAAAATGTCTAGTTTATAAATGAGACTATGAAAACACAACATGTAATTTTGCATTACGACGTTGCTGGTTTTATTTCAATGATTTTTGGTAACATTGGGAAGTTCTGTTTTTGCGCGCTCACACCAAGTATTTGAGTTCGTGAATATTTTGCCATTGCAGGTGTTATTGTGTGTTTAATTATATAGTTTTATTACGAGAAATGTGTATATGTGTTGAGTTATTTGCGTGTTTGTTCAGTGTGGAATACTCAGTGGAGAGCCTCTTGAAAACCGCGTGCCGGTATGTTTCTCAATATTTGTATTTTTGGAGGGGGGATGGCTTACAGCACACAACTGATTTTCTTCATCCGTCGCCACTGCTCTAAATATCGCATAACGTGTGTTTGAATTAGGCCTATTTTAGCTTTGTGTACTTTACATCAAGACACAAAAATGGAAAAAAAAAATTGTGTCGATACATAAGTTTCGGGTAAGTTTTATGGTTTCCTTACTGGTGTTTTGTATTGCAATCAATCTGCACAAGTGAATTTACATTTCACTAGAAAGTTCTCTCCGTGCACTTCTGTGAAAGAGTCGCGGGCCAACCTTCTGGTTAGTCTTACTCCAAATCCTACTCCTAGTCCCATCACGTCCCGCTCAAATCGCATACAAACCTCTCATTGGTCGGTTGGGACTCAAAGAACTACAGCTCCGTAGTTAGTCTCCCGACACGAAAATGTAAAACATTATGTCGACACTTACATAAATATACGCCAAGTTTTATGGTTTCGCAACTAGTATCACACAATACAATCAATCTACACAAGTAAATTTACATTTCACTAATCATTGGCCAACCTTCTGTTCTGATTAGGCTTACTCCTACTCCTAGTCCCATCACGTCCCGCTCATATCGCATACAAGCGTCTCATTGGTCGGTCGGAACTTAAAGAACTACAACTCTGTAGCTAGTCCTTCCTTGAAGTGTTACTCATCCCGAGGAGCAGTTCTTTAGGAGCAGTTCAGTCAGGAACGACACATCTCTAGGAAACAAATGTAAGCATCAGGAAGGAATTGGGTGTAACGCACTGAACTATTTCTACGATTTGGAGTGACAGAGAAAAAATTAGTGGCGACGCGTGACGTTTTGATAAGTGTTACCACACTCCTCCTTGAGAGTATACTGTCGCTCGCACCTTCTTTTTGTAAGCTGTACTCTAGTCTGGACCTTCCGAACAGAATCATAACGGCAACAGTGTTGATGTGTGCTTGAGACACGTCATGGCGTCTCTTTAACCCTGGAACACCACACTGGGGGCCCCCGACCCTATGGGAAACATATTACCGAATAAATATTTTATATGAAATTGTAGGCTATTGAGTAATGTTTGTAAATTGAGTAAGTACCTTTTCACACTCTCATAGCGTCATTCAGATCTGTCAGCGAAAGCAGACATCCGTAGGAGATAAGTAGATATAGCGCAGGGTCACGGAGACCCCAGTGTGGCGTTTACGGTTGTCTTTTCTTGGTGTGTGCCATGCTGCTGCAATTCTTGCTACAGTAGTATGTGTTAAACTGACGCGTGTTTCCTTCGTGTTAGGGCCCTTTCACACGATCCACTGCTTTCCACGCCACTCCACTAGAGGTGTAGAGAAAGGCCGGTAGCGTTCACACGATCCACTGCTTTCCACGCCACTCCACCAGACGTGTAGAGAAAGGCCGGTAGCGTTCACACGATCCACTGCTTTCCACGCCACTCCACCAGAGGTGTAGAGAAAGGCCGGTAGCGTTCACACGATCCACTGCTTTCCACGCCACTCCACCAGAGGTGTAGAGAAAGGCCGGTAGCGTTCACGTGAGACACTTCGTGTGGCACAACCTCCGTCCACTCTCGTCAACAGCAGGCTTGAAGTGTCTTCCACTCTGGGCGTCCGGAAGCACACTGAATCAGATTAGCTCATTCAGACGGTCAACATACGAGCTACAAGTTTGAAGATTTTGATTCAAAATGTCGGTTCCATTCATAGATACTGAAAAGTTAATAATAGAAATACAAAATCGTCCTTGTCAGTGGGATTAACGAACGACAGACTATTCAAATAAAACAAAAGGCTTCAAATGTGGAATGAAGTTTCCCATGAAGTGATTCCACATGGGTCATTGAAAAATATTTAATCAAGGTTTTTTTAGCAGTCTTCATTTCAAAAGAACTGCTTCCAATTAAATTACATAATAACATTTTCTTATTAGGACCGAACACGATAGCTGCAGTTGCTTATGTGCGGCCATTATCCAGTATTCGGGGGATAGTGGGTTCGAACCCCACTGTCGGCAGCCCTGAAGACAGTTTTCCGTGGTTTCCCATTTTCACACCAGGCAAATGCTGGGGATGTACCTTAATTAAGGTCACGGCCGCTTCCATCCCACTCCTAGCCCTTTCCTGTCCCATCGTCGCCATAAGACCTATCTGTGTCGGTGCGACGTACAGCAACTTGTAGAAAAAAAACAATCTTATTCATGAGAACTACCAGTCTTATTTACAGAAGGTAGGTGTAGGTAGCAAGGCCATACTGGTAGCTCACTAAATCAGTCGTTCAAACGGTCAACATTGTGTGTGTCACAAGTTTGAAGTTTTTGTTTCAAAATATCGGCGGAATACATTTTCTCATGTTGGTGTCCTGACGCTATAAACTTGCTTCAAGGATTGATAACAATTGAAACAAATTCCCACTCATACGAAAGTAATTAGGGAACATTTTTAGATCACTGGTACGTTCATCTAGAAGAACAATGAGCTCCTCGTTCTCGGTGATATAAATTCAATGGATGGACCCAATGAACCTTAGTACTGTTCTTTCACCTCAATATTATTTTCGTAAGAATAAAAATCCCAAGGATAATGTGCGCGTCCATGGACCAGATTCAAACCGAGACGCAAATATGTGGTGGGGACGAGAAGTTGCCGGCAAGTTGACGGAAGTGGACAGCAAGTGTCTGAGGAGTGGAGTGGCGTGGCGTGGCGTGGCGTGGCGTGGAAAGCAAGTGGACCGTGTGAAAGGGCCCATAGAGACAGTGTTTTAAATGGCTAATTCCAAGGAAGGACTATCAGATCGTAACATTAGGGAATGATTACAAGATAGTGACAGTGAGCAGGATATTGGTGGTGATTTAAAATTTGAATCTGACAATGTGTTCGAGAACAGTGAACACTAAAGTGAATTCAGTGCTGAGTATGAAAGTGAAACCGAAGTTGAAGATGAGGTACCGGATTCAAGTCGCAATGTATCCAGCCTGAAGGGGATACTTACTTTGTTCGCAAACTGACTGAAGAACCTACTCATTTTTTTAACAGGAATGTAACGGTCACCAACCGGCTCGCATCAGTTCCACTTGCTGACATGCTCAGTACAGTCTTACAATAGTGGGAACGCTAAGGAAAAATAAAAAAGAGAGTCCACCAAGTTTTCTCACCAAATACAGTGTTGCCAACTTATATTTTCAAGATCCGCTAAATACTACTAAAAATCCACTAAAATTCCGCCAAGAAATCCGATCTCAAATAATGGGCAATAATAATAATAATAATAATAATAATAATAATAATAATAATAATAATAATAATAATAATAATTCAGATGTCATTCGAAAGCGAAGAGTTAAACGTTTTGGTCATATTTCAAGAATGCCTGATGACAGACTTGCTAAGAAAATCTTTAACCACTTCAATAAGCCCAATAGGAAAGGCAACTCTTATGAAAAATGGTTTGTTAACACGAAGAAAGATTTGCAAGAAATGAACATCAATCATTAAGACATCCACAATAGAACCACCTTCAGAAAAAAAGTTACACACATTTAAGGGTTTCCTAGAGCCAGAAACAGCGACCAAGAAGAAACAACAATGGACGGCTGAAAGGAAAGAAGCAGCAAGCAGGAGGATGAAGGAGTACTGGCGCCAAAGAAAATTTAAATCAAGAGGAGTTATTTACGTGGCCCACAGCTGGCCAAAATAGATAAAATAATAATAATAATAATAATAATAATAATAATAATAATAATAATAATAATAATAATAAATGTCTGGACTCACCTGATCTGTGAGTTTCACTGGGATTAACCCCCTGCCTGCGAGTTGGCGAGCTAAAACTTGTAGGCGTCTTAGTGCCGTGTACAAACTGAGGTCACACGCAGAACAGGCCAGTTCATTAAACGGTCTTCCTTCATAGCATAAATATAAATGCTACTCTCTCACAGTTTCATTATCTGTCGTCATTCGTCAACTAAGAGATACGTACCCTTTCCACACGCATTACAAATTTATGATACCACGATCTCATAACATCAAATCAAATAACATGTTTTCCTCATGTGACTGCTACCTCTTGACAAGAAATGTGGAATAGCTCAGAGACAGACTGGAGTACAAATTAAAAAAAGAAAAATGGATAAAACGCTAAATTCCGCTATAATAAATCTAGAATTCCGCCCAAAAATCCGCTGTCCGCTAAATGGTATATTTCTCCGCCGACAGTCTTCTAATTCCGCCAAATTTAGCGGAAAATCCGCTAAGTTGGCAACATTGCAAATAACCTACAGGAACTTCTAGATTTGCGTTCGATCGTGAGGAAACATTTGTCGTATTCACCTAAATAAAACAAGTTGGTAATTTTATTATCAACTATGCATCATAATTCCGTGAATGAAACATCTGATAAACCAGTCATAATTCACACATACAATTTAACTAAAGGTGACACTGACACCCTTGATCAACTGTGTAAGACATACTCACCTGTGGTGGCCACTTCATGTCATGTTCGGAATCTTAGACGCTGGTGGAGTCAATTCCTTTATTCTTTTCAATCTTTCCAATCCGGAATTGCAACAAGGAAAGAAGAATCGTAGACAGTTTTTGAAAGACTTAGGCATGCCACTTGTTCAGCCTCACCCTCACAATCGGCTCAGTGTACCTGCAGTACAGAGCTACATAAAGAAAACAATTGCTCAAATTTTGAACATTGGAGTGATTAATAAAGTGCCTATCCGACGTGATGTTCGGAGGAAGATTCGATGAGCCATCTGACAGATAAACCAACTCACAGTGTGCGAAACCATTCTGCCAGAGTCACCGTGCCATGGTATGTGTCAATTGCGAACATCTCCTGTGAAGCATTTTATAACCTCTTACTAAGGTGAACTATCAGTGTTATTAATTTGTAATGATTGTTTTTGCCTGCTGCCATTTCTTGATGGATACAGTACTTTTGTATCCATCCCTTGGCACAGGCCAGAGTAAAGTGTAGCTTTCACCGAAGTCCCAGTCTCATCCATGGCTGTGACAATATGGAAGCTCTGGGGTATGGGTGGTGCTGAGTATTGACATTCAGAGCACAACTAGTGCATCTGAGTGTTATGAAAGGTGTTGCTCATAGGGTCAGTCGTGCTGCAATAGCACTTTCTGACCCAGTGAGGAAAGCAATGGCAAACTACCTAACTCCTCGTCTTGCCTAGTACGCCTCATTTTGGTGCTGCCATTGGTTTTTGCGGTTTCCTTATAACCGCATAACCTTTGGTGGTGCTATTTGAGGATCCAACCAGCCTCTGGGCTGATGACGTAACAGATAGAAAGTGATTGTTTTATAACTTTACTGCAAAAATGCTCCAAAAATTGATGAAATCTATCCATTGTGCCAACAAAAGTATGTATTTACGTATCGTTGCAATTTTCAGGCTGTAAGTGCTTTGATTGTAATTATAATTTAATTAATTAAGATATTTATGTACGCGCTAAAGATCATAACTGTATCCTCTAACTATACAGTGTACAGCTAGAATAAGAATATCTGGTAAAATTCAAAGGATATGATATGAATGACTACAATTTGATTGGGCCAAGCAGACCCCACTGTGGTATTTACGTTTGTGTTTTGTGAGTGTGGCGTTCCAGGGTTAAAACTATGAAACTACATAAATTCTCCATACCGTTGTTTTTTTTCAAGCATTCTTTCCTGAGAATAATGGAACACACGGCCAACAATACAGTTTATTCATTTTTGCATAACCAAATATCATACTGTTCTTTTCGATACCGGGCGAGTTGGCCGTGCGCATAGAGGCGCGTGGCTGTGAGCTTGCATCCGGGAGATAGTAGGTTCGAATCCCACTATCGGCAGCCCTGAAAATGGTTTTCCGTGGTTTCCCATTTTCACACCAGGCAAATGCTGCATCTGTACATTAATTAAGGCCGCTTCCTTCCAACTCCTAGGCCTTTCCTATCCCATCGTCGCCATAAGACTTATCTGTGTCGGTGCGACGTAAAGCCCCTAGCAAAAAAAAAAATATATATATTTTCGATTCCTTGACTAAATTCTTAAGAGAAGGGCTTTGCTTGGCGTAGGCGCAGTAATACTCGCCTAGCTGTTAGAAGAGATTCAACGCGTATCCACTGTCTGGAGTTGGTAACAGTCTCTCTCTCTCTCGACTTTGACGGTGGCTATCTACTTGCAATAGAGTTCTCGCGACACGTCCCGGCGAAGTAACAAATATATTAAATATTAATATTAAAGAGTAGGCCTACTAGATTGTTATATTTTAAAACTGTTACCAGTGGTAACCGTGGATTCTAGCACGCTTCGCCACTGGAAGAAATACAATCCCTTTTCGAAAAAAAAAAAAAAAAACAAAAAAAAAACTTTGAAACTCAAGCGGGCCAGATTATGTGAGCATCAAGATATAACGTACAACGCTTAAGCAGCAAAGAACAAATAATGTGCCGATCAGTGGATCTACTATTCAAGCGAAAGCCAATGAAATTCCCCGCAGTATCACTCCGCTAATATGCCCTATAAAATACAGTAGTTATTTCAGTTACCGGTACGGTTTTTTTTAAGGTTTAACTATATAATAATTTCGTGTGGCTGTTTATAGCCGGGTGCAGCACTTGTAAGGCAGACCCTCCGATGAGGGTGGGCGGCATTTGCCATGTGTAGGTAACTGCGTGTTATTGTGGTGGAGGATAGTGTTGTGTGTGAGTTGCAGGGATGTTGGGGATAGCACAAACACCCAGCCTCCGAGTCATTGGAATTAACCAATGAAGGTTAAAATTCCCAACCCGGCCGGGAATCGAACCCGGGACCCTCTGAACCGAACGCCAGTACGCTGACCATTCAGCCAACGAGTTTGGACAAGGTTTAACTTAATTCTGTTAATTAACCATGTACGAGTGCAACCTAAAATGTACAGCTGTAAAAAAAAGTAAAACACTGGTTTGTGCGACTATCGCCTGTAACGTCCCTTCGGGGTCTTTATAACCGATTTCGACTATATATATAGATTTACAATTTGTTTTACAATTCACACCAACACACACAGATCTTAAGGCGACGATTGGGATAGGAATGGCGTAGGAGTGGGAAGAAAGCGGCAGTGGCCTTAATTAAGGTACAGCCCCAGTATTTGCCTGGTGTGAAAATGGGAAACCACGGAAAATCATCGTCAGGGCTGCCGACACTGGGATTCGAACCCACTATATCCCGGATGCAAGCTCACAGCCACGCGCTCCTAACCGCACGTCCAACTCGCCCGGTCAGTAGAGTAGTAGCACCAAGTCAGGTGGTGGTGGTGATTATTGTCTTGAGAGGAAGTACAACTAGGCAACCATCTTCTATATAACACTAATCAGAGAGGAAAAATGGAAGGGTTAAGACGCTTCGAAAAATGAAGGTATCGGCCAAAGGAAGACAAGGGCTACGAAGGGCGTGAAAATGAAGGACTCCCTAGCCCTCGCAAACCTAATAGCGTTGGGGTCGGAAAGGAACAAGAGTTGACCAAGGGAGGTCAGATAGGATAGATGAAAGTGAGGAGCCTGGCACAAGTAAGTGGAAGCAATGCCAGGACTCAGGTAAGGACCCCGTGGTCACCAACCCACGCTCCAAAGTTCAGAGTCGCCTCCTCGGACAGGCAGGGGATACCGTCAGTGTTATTCTACCGCCCCCACCCACAGAGGGATAGCACCAAGTCAAGGCGTAAACACATCTTAAGGAAGTGTTTAAAGACATCTGCAGATATATTACCGCAAGAGGTTAGTGAAGCGTTAGAAGAAGAAGGAAATGAGGAAATAAAGGGAATGGGTAAGATGCTGGTTTAGTAGGAAAGTTACACTGGGGGCATCAGCACTAATTCTGAGAGAACTAGGGACAGAGGATAAATAAGAATGCAGAAAGTTTCATTTTTACTCTAACATGCATCCATTGTCCTAAACGACTTAAGTGTGAGGAAAGGCGTAGGAGTTTGAAGAAAGCGGCCATGGCATTAATTAAGGTACAGCCCCAGCATTTGCCTGGTGTTAAAATGGGAAATCACGGAAAAACATCTTTAGGACTGCCGACAGTGGAGCCTGAACTCACTACCTCCCGAATGCAAGCTCACAGCTGCGCGACCCTAACCGCACGGCCAAATTGCTCGCTGCTCAGCCCGAAGGCCTGCAGACTATGAGGCAACGCATGGTCAGTACAACTCGGCCGTCATTTTTGCTTTCCTAGACCGTCAAATAGCTCCTCGATTGTAATCACGTAGGCTGAGTGGACCTCGTTCCAACCCTCAGAACCAGGTAAACATCTCTGAGCCGGCCGAGAATCGAACCCTGGGCCTCCGCCTAAGAGGCAGGCACACTACCCCCCAGACCCGCAGGGCCGACCGACGTTAAAAAAGTGGGAAAACAAAAAAAAATAAAGAAAAAGGGTAATGTTAGACTCGATCACTGTTCCGGGTAAGGACATTGTGTTAGCGGCGAAAGGCCACAGGATATATTAAAACTATATCATATTGTCGTCCATATAAGCAGAATCTCGTCGACTCTGAGACACTCCTGTAGTCCAAGGTTACATTCCAAACCCGTTCCGAATTCGAGCGACTGCGTGAAAGTTAAACGTGACCGAGTTCAGGAAGTGCAGCAACTGATAGAGTTTGGCGGTAGATTTATTATTTCATCTGAGCTAAACTTTGCTTGAATTGTGGAGCTCATTTAGTGCGGTTCAGAAGCTTCCGCTAACGAGCGGAAAGTGGGGATTGCTTCCCAGTATTTTTGCAATAGCGTCTGTGTTCTCGCGAACAAGTCTACTTCTTTCAGTAATAACAATAATAATAATAATAATAATAATAATAATAATAATAATAATAATAATAATAATAATAATAATAATTTTTGCTAGTTGCTTTACGTCGCACCGACACAGATAGGTCTTATGGCGACGATGGGACAGGAAAGGGCTAGGAGTGGGAAGGGAGCGGCCGTGGCCTTAATTGAGGTACAGCCCCAGCATTCGCCTGGTGTGAAAATGGGAAACCACGGAAAACCATCTTCAGGGCTGCCGATAGTGGGGTTCGAACCTACTATCTCCCGAATACTGGATACTGGCCGCACTTAAGCGTCTCCAGCTATCGAGCTCGGTATAATAATAATAATAATAATAATAATAATAATAATAATACACTGACTGACAGAGCAAATGCAACACCAAGAAGGAGTGGTCAGAACTTTACGCCAATTGCAGGGTAGACTGACGTCGCTGAGGTATGCTCATGATGTGAAATGCGCCGCTGTGCTGCGCACGTAGCGAACGATAAATGGGACACGGCGTTGGCGAATGGCCCAATTCGTACCGTGATTTCTCAGCCGACAGTCATTGTAGAACGTGTTGTCGTGTGCCACAGGACACGTGTATAGCTAAGAATGCCAGGCCGCCGTCAACGGAGGCATTTCCAGAAGACAGATGACTTTATGAGGGGTATGGTGATCGGGCTGAGAAGGGCAGGTTGGTCGTTTCGTCAAATCGCAGCCGATACCCATAGGGATGTGTCCACGGTGCAGCGCCTGTGGCGAAGATGGTTGGCGCAGGGACATGTGGCACTTGCGAGGGGTCCAGGCGCAGCCCGAGTGACGTCAGCACGCGAGGATAGGCGCATCCGCCGCCAAGCGGTGGCAGCCCCGCACGCCACGTCAACCGCCATTCTTCAGCATGTGCAAGACACCCTGGCTGTTCCAATATCGACCAGAACAATTTCCCGTCGATTGGTTGAAGGAGGCCTGCACTCCCGGCGTCCGCTCAGAAGACTATCATTGACTCCACAGCATAGACGTGCACGCCTGGCATGGTGCCGGGCTAGAGCGACTTGGATGAGGGAATGGCGGAACGTCGTGTTCTCCGATGAGTCACGCTTCTGTTCTGTCAGTGATAGTCACCGCAGACGAGTGTGGCGTCGGCGTGGAGAAAGGTCAAATCCGGCAGTAACTGTGGAGCGCCCTACCGCTAGACAACGCGGCATCATGGTTTGGGGCGCTATTGCGTATGATTCCACGTCACCTCTAGTGCGTATTCAAGGCACGTTAAATGCCCACCGCTACGTGCAGCATGTGCTGCGGCCGGTGGCACTCTCGTACCTTCAGGGGCTGCCCAATGCTCTGTTTCAGCAGGATAATGCCCGCCCACACACTGCTCGCATCTCCCAACAGGCTCTACGAGGTGTACAGATGCTTCCGTGGCCAGCGTACTCTCCGGATCTCTCACCAATCGAACACGTGTGGGATCTCATTGGACGCCGTTTGCAAACTCTGCCCCAGCCTCGTACGGACGACCAACTATGGCAAATGGTTGACAGAGAATGGAGAACCATCCCTCAGGACACCATCCGCACTCTTATTGACTCTGTACCTCGACGTGTTTCTGCGTGCATCGCCGCTCGCGGTGGTCCTACATCCTACTGAGTCGATGCCGTGCGCACTGTGTAACCTGCATATCGGTTTGAAATAAACAACAATTATTCGTCCGTGCCGTCTCTGTTTTTTCCCCAACTTTCATCCCTTTCGAACCACTCCTTCTTGGTGTTGCATTTGCTCTGTCAGTCAGTGTAATAATAATAATAAGTCAAGAAAGACCTGGAAAGAAACAAGATACGAGAAGAAGAATTATTGGAAAGAAAGATTTTTAGGAAGAAACTCTTACAAATGGAAGGATTCCAGGGAAGGAAGGAAAAGAAAACAGGCACAAAGTGGACTGAAGACAGGAAAAAGAAGCACAATGAAACAATGAAAGAATACTGGAAGAAAAGGAAAGAACTAAGGAGGAAGAATTGAAATTGTAACGTGGTCCTTAGAAGGCCGGAACGCAATAATAATAATAATAATAATAATAATAATAATAATAATAATAATAATAATAATAATAATAATAATAATAATAATAATAATAATAATAATAATAATAATAATAATAATAATAATAATGATAATAATAATAATAATAATAATAATAATAATAATACGTAGGATACATACATCTGTACATGTATCTTCATTCTGAGGCGCTGGCCTTCTGACTCCAACTTGGCAGGTTCGATCCTGGCTCAGTCCGGTGTTATTTGAAGGTGCTCAAATACGTCAGCCTCGTGTTGGTAGATTTACTGGCTCGTAAAAGAACTCCTGCGGGACTAAATTCTGGCACCTCGTCGTCTCCGCAAACCGTAAGTGGGACGTAAAGCCAATGACATTATTAGTATCTTCATTATCCCCCTGTAGGTGGGGGGCGGTAGAGTAATAGTCAATGTACAGACACACGGTCGTTACGATTTTTCTTTATATAGAAGAAGATATAAAAATTATGCTCTACGTACAACACCTTTCGGGCTATGTCCGCTGTACATAGCCTGCAAAACCAACCGTTCATGATATCTCCATTATTAATCCTCCTATCGAAATAATGCACATGAGGAAAAAGGTTTAGAAATTAATTTCCATTAAGACAGGTAGGTTTCCATTAAATTTAGTTGTGTATATTTTGTAGGAGTGCAAAATCACGGTTTCGGTTTTGTATAAACCCCCCAGTGAATTCAGTGATTTAGAAACAATATTTGTCCTAAAATCTACCCAAGGGCAGGTGGATTCTAAATATGAAGTTTGGTAGAAATATATCCAGTAGTTTTTAAGTTATAGACAAACAAACAGACATCAAAGCTAAAAAAATATGCAGGTGGTCATTATTACACCTGAAACGGATAACTGTAGGGAAATTTCGCCAAAATAGTCAATGTACAGACACACGGTCGTTACGATTTTATTTATATAGATCTATTTATTTCGTATGGCATATAGAGTGTACAGAGAAACTCTCTCTCTCTTGAGAGCAGATAGACAAAGGATCAATGCATGAAAATATAACGTATAGTTTAATGTCCAGACAATTTAGCCAATTCACTGCCTCTTCACTTGCTGCATGAAGTTCGTGGTATCCTCCCTGGAAGCTCCGAATTGGGCACATCATCACAACATGGTGGACTGTCTGAGCCGCGTCACCGCACTCGCAGTGAGGGCTGGAAATTTTTCCCCACTTGTGCAGCCAGAATTTGCATCTTCTAAGACCGGTCCGCACTCTGTTCAACGAAGCCCAGATTCTTCTTCTTGGCAAGTTGAACCTACCAAGTTTCCTACAAGGGTCGGATATCAATTCTAAATGGTCAGGGTTTGAAGCAGCCCACTCTTCCGTCCAGGCATAATGGATGTCGAGATCTTAATCTTCCGTGTTTCTGAGGGTTGCAGTCCCCATGAATCGGTAAGAGTGTATTTGCAGAACTGTTTAACCATACCTTCTTAAGAGCAGTTAGCCTTCGAAGGTGAGTAGGATGGATGTGCCAAATACTGTCCTCATTGTATCATTCAAATGGACATCAACTTCTCCTGTGTGAAAGGAGTTAACGGGATTTGAAAGAGGAAGGCTTGGGGGATTTTTAAAAAAATTAAAAATTCTATTTTTTTTTTTTTGCCGAAAATCGCAACATTTCAATCATGACTCCCCCTTAAGGTGATCTCTGAGCTGTTTATATTTCACTATGAACGGAGAGGTTCTTTCGTCGTCTACAGAAACGTATCTCTTTCATTTTTAAAGTTATTTCGTTGTGAAACGAGCATAATATTTACTACAGCTGTGGCATTTCGATACGTAGGCATTTTTAATGCGTATAATATTTCGCGCAATGCGAGGGCCATCCAGAAATTAACTTTCCCTACTTAAAAAAAAGACAACACAGTTACATGAAAATCTTTGTTGGCACCCGATACAGCAATGTTGAAGCTATTTTTCGACATAATCACCACCAATGGGGTGAACTATTGTAGGCTGATGTCTGTCGCCTGGGAAAAGAACCAGCGTGTGACATTCATCTCCATCTCTTTGTCCGTGTGGAAATGCTGACAGGAGGACAGGAATTTCTTTGAGGTGCAAGGAAAGATGAAAAACGATTTGGACTGTACGATGGATGATCAAACACCTCCCAGCCGAGCATTGCCATGGATCAGCACAACACCTGAACTGATCATTCCACGCCTCTTGTTCTGAATGACACCTCGCAATATCCGTAGAAACCTGATCCCAGACCGAACCTCGCAGGCGGCGGGAGAAAGAGTACGAACCACTGCTGCTACGCTACTGACACCAGGCGGGACATTGTACGGGCGGTATGTGATTGTTACGTCACAGATCTGTCGCCCATGCTCATACTTCCCAGCTAAATACGTTTACTTTAAAGAAAAGGAATAAGGAAACTTAATTTCCGGATGATCTAGTATATCTACTGCTAAATTAATAATAATAGTATCTGCTTTACGTCCCAATAACTACTCTTTTACGGTTTTCAGAGACGCCGAGGTCCCTCAGGAGTTCTTTTACGTGTCAGTAAATCTACCGACACGAGGCTGACGTATTTGAGCACCTTCAAATACCACCAGACTGAGCTAGGATCGAACCTGAAAAGTTGGGGTCAGAAGGCCAGCGCCTCAACCGTCTGAGCCACTCAGCCCGGCTACTGCTAAATTTAGCTCCAGACATTCATATAGCTCAACTCAATCGGTTTCTTGTAAAACTCTATACAATGAATCAAGTATAACTTTCCTGACATTAAGACTTGTTTCTAATTTTAATTTAAAAAATTACGAGGGCAAGTCAATAAGTATATGCAATTTTGCTCTCATTGTCTTTAGGTTTGCCCTATGGCGTTGTGTGCTCACCAGCCGCTAGCTGGTACCGTTGTCTACGTCTGTGGTAGGTTTCAGCATTATCAGATGGGTACAGCTTGCGCTGATGCGACGTATAGTTGGCTGCGCTACTCTCTGTTTGCACCAAGGAAGAACAGTGTTCCGTAATCCGTTTTTTTTTTGTCATTGTGTAATCAACAATGTTCTAAAAATGTCACATTCATTGAAAATACAACCAATTTTGATCATCATCATCATCATCTGTTTACCCTCCAGGTTCGGTTTTTCCCTCGGACTTAGCAAGGGATCCCACCTCTACGGCCTCAAGGGCAGTGTCCTGGAGCTGCAGACTCTTTGTCGGGGGTTACAACTGGGGGATATGACCCGTACCTCGCCCAGGCGGCCTCACCTGCTATGTTGAACAGGGGCCTTGTGGAGGGATGGGAAGATTGGAAGGGATAGGCAAGGAAGAGGGAAGGAAGCGGCCGTGGCCTTAAGTTAGGTACCATCCCGGCATTCGCCTGGAGGAGAAGTGCGAAACCACGGAAAACCACTTCCAGGATAGCTGAGGTGGGAATCGAACCCACCTCTACTCAGTTGACCTCCCGAGGCTGAGTGGACCCCGTTCCAGCCCTCGTACAACTTTTCAAATTTCGTTGCAGAGCCGGGAATCGAACCCGGGCCTCCGGGGGTGGAAGCTAATCGCGCTAACCACTACACCACAGAGGCGGACACCAATTTTGATAATTATTTTAAACACACAATTTCGCTCGTTAAATTTTTTTGATTCTCATAATTATCGTGTATTTCTTGGAACTGCCGTAATTCAAAATTTAAGGAACTTAAATTTAATTTCAAGTCCTTGTATTTTGAAAAAAATCATTTGATATGGAGAGACCGATATTTTGTTTCGAAAATATCGGTATATCGATACTTTTATTAACTGTAAAATAATAATAATAATAATAATAATAATAATAATAATAATAATAATAATAATAATAATAATAATAATAATAATAATAATAATAATAATTAAAGTATGAAGGCTTTATGGCCGGTGTCAATGTAATAAAAATCTTCCGCGCTAATATGTCGTGGTCCATTCCTCTCATTTCTTCCAGATGTTTCGACTACTGCTGCGGTAGTCATCTTCTGTGGCGTCGTGTATATACTCTCTCCTGTATCCCGCTGGCGACTGCGGAAGAAATGAGAGGAGTAGACCACGGCATAATAGCCCGGAACATCTTTATAATAATAATAATAATAATAATAATAATAATAATAATAATAATAATAATAATAATAATAATAATAATAATAATAATGGACTTCGGCTCACGAGGTGCACGTCTTTTGATTTGACGCTCGTAGGCGACCTGGGCGTCGTGATGAAGATATGATGATGAAGACGACACATACACCCAGCCCCCGTGCCAGAGAAATTAACGAACGATGGTGAAAATTGCCGACCCTGCCGGGAATTGAACCCGGGACCCCTCTGACCAAAGGCCGGCACGCTAACCATTTAGCCATGGAGCCGGGATTAATAATAATAATAATAATAATAATAATAATAATAATAATAATAATAATAATAATAATATTCTATTTTTCCAGGTTTCCACCATATCTTCTGAACAGTGTGACCAAAGAACGGAAGGATTCTTTTTCAACAGTCTGAAATCCCCCTGTGGGTGGAGGGGGTAGAATAACACCCACGGTATCCCCTGCCTGTCGTAAGAGGTGACTAAAAGGGGCTTCAAGGGCTCTGAACTTTGGAACGTGGGTTGGCGAACACGGGTTCCTTAGCTGAGTCCTGGCATTACTTCTACTTACTTGTGCTAGACTCCTCACTTTCATCTATCTTATCCGACCTTCCTTGGTCAACTCTTGTTTTTTTCCGACCGCGACGCTATTAGGTTTGCGAGGGCTAGGGAGTCTTTCATTTTCACGCCCTTCGTGGCCCGTGTTTTTCTTTGGCCGATACCTTCATTTTTCGAAGTGTCTGAACCCTTACATTTTTTCTCTCTGATTAGTGTTATATAGAGGATAGTTGCCTAGTTGTACTCACTCTTAAAACAATAATCACCTCCACCACCACCAGCTTTCGACAGTCTGAAATCGCAATTTTGTCAAAAGTCGATGTTTTTGACGCTGGCTGCACAAAAACGGAAGGGACGCCAAAATTTTCAACCGTTGACAGTCCTAGGGCGCCGCCTCTGTGGTGTAGTGGTTAGCGTGATTAGCTGCCACCCCAGGAGGTCCGTGTTCGATTCCCGGCTCTGCCACGAAATTTGAAAAGTGGTACGAGGGCTGGAACGGGGTCCACTCAGCCTCGGGAGGTCAACTGAGTAGAGGTGGGTTCGATTCCCACCTCAGCCATCCTGGAAGTGGTTTTCCGTGGTTTCCCACTTCTCCTCCAGGCGAATGCCGGGATGGTACCTAACTTAAGGCCACGGCCGCTTCCTTCCCTCTTCCTTGCCTATCCCTTCCAATCTTCCCATCCCTCCACAAGGCCCCTGTTCAGCTTAGCAGGTGAGGCCGCCTGGGCGAGGTAGTGGTCATACTCCCCAGTTGTATCCCCCGACCAAGAGTCTGTAGCTCCAGGACACTGCCCTTGAGGCGGTAGAGGTGGGATCCCTCGCTAAGTCCGAGGGAAAAACCGAACCTGGAGGGTAAACAGATGATGATGATGATGACAGTCCTAGGGTTAAGGATGTAATGTGTTATTATGTTCATGTATTTTCATACAAAAAATATTATGTTACTTCATTAATTTTTTAGGAAGTGTTCATGTCACACAATATGGTAAGGCTGGAATGCATGTTATTCAAGCTTGGTGTTTTTTTTTTTTTTTTTTTTTTAGCGAACGGTCCTGGTTGAATCTGAACATTGTTGTTGTCCGCTAGAAGGTCCAATCCTGCTTTAATTACTTGAGCAGGAATACCATATGAAAGTCCGAGGATAAATGTGGATCGGAAAGTACAGTAGAGATGGCCTTCGCAGTCTGTTATCTCGCTCGAGTCGCAACTTGAAGAGATCTCGTGTGTGTAGTAGCGTTACGATAAGGCAGGAATGTCCAAGTCGAGGTCATACGCCTTGTTACCTTTCTTCTATTTCATTATATTGAAGGTCGATCGTTCACCGACACGCTTGTGCGTGCTTGCTTACATACATGTGCGTGTAATCCAGGGCAGCAGGAAAACGAGTCCGTTTGTAATTTATTTCAAAACCACATGGCCTTTGCCAAGTGGAATGCTGTTACCGCCTGTCTTTTGTGCAGTGTCATCCTGTGGGGTTAAGGAATCAGTCATGCTTCACTGCAACCCTGTATCGATAATGATAAATTGACAGTAGTAGTGAAAATCTATGTAATTTGGATCATTTACCTTTAGACGTCCATAACTCTATTTATCAAATTTATACACGATAATTTAGTCCAATGTACCAAATGATTTGGTGAAAATAGATGTTAATAACAGCTTTAGAATTTGTTTAAAAGTAATATTTATTCTAAAATTTGCTATGGTGTAATTTGGACCACGTGATCGCGCAATTAAAACTGGTAAATATAAACACAAATTATTTAATGTATCTGTTATGGAACACGGCTCAATGAATTGTGGTGGTCACTTTTGCCATGTAGGACAGTAATGAAACAATTCATCCTAAATTTTGGTGCAGCTTTCATGAGCTCTATTTTTTTTGCAACTATTACATTGAATACAATCGTCTTCGTAATACTTGTCACATGCAATGAAAACTGTTTTTTTAAATTTATTTTTCTTGCGTCTGTAGTGAACATTTTCTAGACTGGGGTCGCAATTTTACCTTCAAATAGCTCCTGAATTATAATCACGCAAGCTGAGTGGACCTCGAACCAGCCCTCAGATTCGGGTAAAAATACCTCACCTGGTCGCGAATCGAACCCAGGATCTTGGGGTAAGAGACAGGCACACTACCACTACACCGCAGGGACGGCCTAGAGATGTAATAAAAGGTCTTTTAGAACTACGACGAAACGTAATAATTACAATAATTGTTTCAACGCTCATTACACACTTTCGGGCAGTCCAAATAACACGACTTGCAAAGATCAAGTCAAAAACTAAATAATATGCAAATTACTTTTTTTTTTTTTGCCAGTTGCTTTACGTCGCACCGACACAGGTAGGTCTTATGGTGACGATGGGTTGGGAAAGGCCTAGGAGTGGGAAGGAAACGGCCGTGGCCTTTATTAAGGTACTAGCGTTTGCCTGGTGTGAAAATGGGAAACCACGGAAAACGATCTTCAGGACTGCCGACAGTGGAGTTCGAAAACCTCTATCTCCCGCATGGAAGCTCACAGCTGCGCTCCCAAAACCGCACGGCCAACTGGCCCGGTGGAAGAAAGTAGGCGCAGATCCAAATTACACGCACTTACCCTAATGTAATAATAATAATAATAATAATAATAATAATAATAATAATAATAATAATAATAATAATAATATGTACATCAAAACATCAGGAGATCCCCAATACAGACGAAATATGAGGATAATTTCATATGTTCCTTCCTTCAAAAATCTCAGAAAAGTCATACTACCATCTGGTTTAGACAGTAAAGCCAATTTAGAAAGAGCCACCAAACTCCAGAAAGCGTATCCAATAACATGGAGTCACTACAATAAAAGAGTGATGTCGCGTAATTGCAGGACAGTTGTTTTGCCGGAAGCCTTAGAAACTACATCTCTAGGAGGCCATTTTCACACCAGGCAAATGCTGGGGCTGTACCTTAATTAAGGCCACGGCCGCTTCCTTCCAACTCCTAGGCCTTTCCTATCCCATCGTCGCTATAAGACCTATCTGTGTCGGTGCGACGTAAAGCCCCTAGCAAAAAAAAATTCTAAAATTAATGAAATTGGACAGCAAGAACGAAAAATAATTCGGAAAATATGTTGCCCTACTCTTGTAAATGGTGTATGGGTTAAAAGAAAAACTACATATTTTCTACTTGTAGCCTACACAGCAACAGAAAAGTTTACTGATGCCGTACGTAGGAGACGCCTGAAATTCTATGTTCATATCTGTAGAATGGACAATCATACAATTACTAAAAACTGTTAACTATATTCAAGATGAACTGGTTGGAAGAAATTGAGAAGAATTTTCAAGAAATAAACCCAACAGAAGACACCATAAAAAATCGTAAAGACTTTGGAATGTTGGTTGCAAATTACACATTCGTGGAATGAGCTAAAAGACCACTGGAAAACAGTGGAAAGAAGAACGAAAAAAACACCACAGCGAATTCATGAAGAAGAAGAAGAAGAAGAAGGTGTATGGCTTTTAGTGCCGGGAGTGTCCGAGGACAAGTTCGGCTCGTCAGATGCAGGTCTTTTTGATTTGACGCCCGTGGACAGTAAAGCCAGTTTAGAAAGAACCAACGAACTCAAAAAAAAGCCTAGACTGTAGTTCCTTATTCCCCGACTTTACATTTTCTTCTTCTTCTTTATCTGTTTACCCTTCAGGGTCGGTTTTTCCCTCGGACTCAGCGAGATATCCCACCTCTACCGCCTCAAGGGCAGTGTCCTGTTGTTTCAGACTCTGGATCGGGGGATACAACTGGGGGGGTGATTAGTACCTCGCCCAGGCGTTCTCACCTGCTGTGCTGAACAAAGGCCTTGCTGGGGGATGGGAAGATTGGAAGGGATAGACGAGGAAGAGGGAAGGAATCAGCCGTGGCCTTAAGTTAGGTACTATTCCGGCATTTGCGTGGAGGAGAAGTGGGAAACCACGAAAAACCACTTCCAGGATGGCTGAGGTGGTAATCGAACCAACCTCTACTCAGTTGACCTCCCGAGGCTGAGTGGACCCCGTTCCAGCCCTCGTACCACTTTTCAAATGTCGTGGCAGAGCCGAGAATCGAACCCGGGCCTCTGGGGGTGGCAGCTAATCACACTAACCACTACATCACACAGGTGGCCGACTTTACATACCAATTTTAATTTCATTCTCTTCACCCATTTCCTCGTGGCCCGGCATTTATATGGACTTAGCATCAAAAGTACAAATTCATTAATATCTCTGTTATCATAGCCGGTACGGTAAAAATGTATAAGGCATACATGCGCGTCATGATGAGGATGAAATGACGATGAAGACGACACATACACCCAGCCCCCGTGCCAGCGAAATTAACCAGTTATGGTTAAAATTCTCTTCCTCGCCGGGAATCAAACTCGGGACTCCTTTGACCAAGGGCCAGCACGCTAACCATTTAGCCATGGAGCTGGACAGAAGTAGAAGAAAAAAAAAAGATTATTCGTAATTTTACTCAACTTCACCACAATCCTCAATTTGTAGGTAGGCCTGTGGCGTTATTTATTTTCGTACCTCTTATCTTTAAATCATTAGAAACTGAGTCTAACCACCGTCGTCTTGGTCTCTCTCTACTTCTCTTATCCTCCACGACTGAGTCCATCACTCTCCTAGGTGACCCGTCTTCCTCCATTTGCCTCACACGACCCATCACCGAAGCCGGTTTACGCGTACAGCTCTATCCATCGGATTTACTCCCAACTCAGACTTTACCTCCTCACTCCAAGTGCCCTGCTGCCATTGTTCCAACCTGCTTGTACCAGCCATCATTCTCGCTACTTTCGTGTCTGATACTTCTAACTTATGAATAAGATATATCCTGCATCCACCCAGCTTTCACTCCTGTCTGAAACAGACCTGTATAGAGATAGTTTCGTCCTGGAGCTGACTTCTTTCTTACAGAATACTGTTGATCGCAAGTGGGAGCTCACTGCATTAGCTTTACTACACCTTGATTCAATCTCACTTACTGTACTACCATCCTGGGAGAATACACAGCCTTAAATACTTGAAATGATCTGCCTGTTCCAGCTTTGTATTCCCAACCTGACATTCAATTCTCTTAAGCTTCTTACCTACTGGCATCGCTTTAGTCTTATACTGGCTGATGTACCCGTGCTTCGCTACGGAATTCTACATTGTATACAGAATTCTAGATTAAATATCACTCGCACAACTTTTAGTGATATATGGGCTCCCTAGTGCTGAACAGGTAGACCTCGGTTATCCTTGAGATTCTTATTGGCAACCTTTGAAACACAAACTATGAATCGCTTATGCATCGCTGTGAGACATCTGGCGTACACATTACGTACTAGTACTGTTGTTGTTTACACAGCGAAGCCAAACTGTAGAATTCATGCTAGGAACAAGATTCGCATCGAGAAATGTTATATAATGTGTGTGTGACACAGTTGTTGTCTTAAGAATAGAAAGGGTTATACAATTCATATCGATCGATCATATTATCGGTTCAATTCAGATTTCATTTCCATTCAGTTGGCAGTATTACCAGAACCGGGAGAGATCCCTCCTTACTCCTCACCCCCGTAACATCAAGTATCACTAAAAGTTGCGCCAATAATAACGTACACGTTGTAAGGTAGACGCCTTCCCCTATACTACCATTTCACCCAGGGTGAATAAAATGATTTTTAGCCTAGACTGTAGTTCCTTATTCCCCGACTTTACATTCCAATTTTAATATAATTCTCTTCACCTGACATTCGGCTCGGCATTTATATGGACGTACCATCAACAATCCAAATGCACGAATATCTCTGTTATCATAGCCGGTACGGTAAAAATGTATAAGGCATAAATGGCCGCAGATTTAATTATGTATAACTTTTTAAGTAGTATTTATCGATAAGACTACTTATTTTTTGCTAGTTGCTTTACGTCGCACCGACACAGATAGGTCTTATGGCGACGATGGGACAAGGAAGGGTTAGGAGTAGAAAGGAAGCGGCCGTGGCCTTAATCAAGGTACAGCCCCAGCATTTGCCTGGTGTGAAAATGGGAAACCACGGAAAACCATTTTCAGGGCTGCCGATAGTGGGGTTCGAACCTACTATCTCCCGAATACTGGATACTGGCCGCAATTAAGCGACTGCAGCTATCGAGCTCGGTGATACGACTACTAATAACATTAATATTTGAAAATTCATTTTAAGCCTTGCCCTAAACTACCATTTCACTTAGCGCGAATAAAATTATTTATAGCCTAGGTTGCAGTGCCTTATTTTCTGACTTTATATACCTATTTTTATTAAATTCTGTTCTGCCATTTTCTCGTGGTGTACAGACAGACAGACAGACAGACAGACAGACAGACAGACAGACAGACAGACAGACAGACAGACAGACAGACAGACAGAGGGGATGGAAAATTAGAGAGTGCATTTCCTTGTTACTGTGGACACGGCCGATATAGATATACCATTCTTTTTCAATTCTGAGGAATGTACTAACAAAACTCTTATTTTATATATATATATATATATATATATATATATATATATATATATATATATGTGTGTGTGTGTGTGTGTGTGTGTGTGTGTGTGTGTGTGTGTGTTACGTGATTCTAGAAGTGTTACTGTACGGTAGAAAATTACCATGAATGCCAGTATGGTGCAGCAAGGGGAATTATTATGTTCTCTTGTGACTGTCACATTAATATTCGCAGGTGTTGTGTCTCAGGAAATCACACATAGGTTTATAACGTAAAGGATCATTTTATTTTGGGACTTGTTTGTATGCGCTGCAAGGTCCTGTGTGATCAGAAAGCCACTGTTAAATGGAAGCTTCTCTGTTTGTTCCGCCCTGGGAGGAGGCGTCATCCAGTGGAACTCTCATTTCCATACAATACAGTCTCCCTGCCCTATGTGACTGCGAAGAAAGTGGGGTATAGCAAGGCCGCATCGGCTCCTTTAATAGTCCTCAAACTGGCAGAGGTATTCATGTTATTCTTTAATAGGAACATATTTTGGAGAGCATGTGAGCCCTCTTCAATGCTGCACCCGGGAAGCTCTAGCTCTGATGACCACGGGGTCGATAATACTCTACTTACAGTGACTCCAAGAAGTATTTGTCTGTTAACCTACGTAATGTTATGAGTAGAGCCCGGATTTTTACGCATTAATAGGTTAGAGTGCAAAATTACTGAAGCAAGTAGCAAGTATAGTCTACCTTCACAACGACTATGCTATGGGGTTTACATAAACATTAGGGGTACGGCCCATCAGAACCCCTATCATTTATATTACTATTGCTACACTATGGAAGAGCGGGTTGCCGACACTTCCTACTAACCTGTTACTGCATAAAAATCCGGGCTTTAGTTATGAGTTTAATTATGACGTCCAAATACAGTATATAGTGCCTTACCGACGTATATATACTCTAACGGTTGAGAATGTTCGGCTTTCATATACGTTAAGAACAAACCAATGGGCAGCAATAATCGTAAGTTATTCCCATTAAAAACAAATATGAGCGACATCTACCCTCCAATATGTATTCGTCCGCATGCACCAATTCAAATATCGCAGGCTAACCCGCAGTCCATCCAAGGCAGACAGCGACGACATGTGGTGCAGGCAGTGTGTGCAGTTTGTGCAAGGCGTAGGGAAGAATAGGACAGAAAAACAAGAAAAGAACAGAGGAGGAATGCCGGATTGCCGTACGTTAATTTAAAGCAGGTAGATATTATAAAGACATTAGTGAACTTTTCTACAGACCAATTACAACAGTAAGAAGCATGTATATTTTGGGTTTATGCCGTGTTATGAACTATATGAGCATGTAAGTTACATCCAACAGATGGCAGTAAGAAGCATAATGTACAGGTTTAATAAAACAAAAAAATACCAAAATGCTCCCCGAAAAGGCCGTCCACCCATCTTGATAAAAAAAAAGAAAAGCGGCTAAGTTTCCGTCAAATTAAAAAGGGTCCAAAACTGAGTGCCCCAAAACTAAAAGTTCAAGTCGCAAATAAATTAGGAAGGACTGTTTCAGAGAATACTGTAAGGAATGTTCTCTACGCAGCTGGCTTTCATTAACGAAATGCCCGTAGAAAGCCATACATTAACAAATTGAATAGAAAGAAGAGACGTACATTTGCAGAAACAAACAAAAATAAGGACTTTGAATTGTGGAAAAGGATCGTCTTCACAGACGAAAGTAAATTTAATATTTTCAAGCCTGATTGGAGAGTGGTGGTTTGGAGACAAAAGAACAGTGAGACGAAAGAACTGAACTTGACTGCTACTGTCAAACACATACAAGTATGGGGGTGCATGAGTGTTGGGGACTTACATTCTGTTGAAGGTATCTTCGACCATCGTGGATACAGTCATATTCTGAACGACCATCTTGTCGAAAGTGTAGAAGGTATGGGCCTGACAGGGGGCTACATTATCACCCAGAACAACGATCCTAAATACACAGACTGTGGCTGCTTTATAACAGACCACGTTATATGCAGACGCCACCTCAGTCACCAGACCTCAATCCTATTGAGCATTTGTGGGATGTTTTGGAACGAAACATCCGAAAAAAACAAGAATGAGTTGCAGGCAGCATTGTTGGACGAGATGAAAAATATCACAAGAACTACGATTGAAAAGTTGGTGAAGTTCATGCCTCGACGACTGGCAGAGGTTATTAAACAATAAGGTGGCCCAACGAAGTACTGAACTCCAAGTGTAATGTCGATATACCCAGGCGAAGGAACGGACGAATACTTCTTGGAGACCACTTCATGAAATGTTCTATTGTTTTTGCCTGTTTTGTCAATTAACAGGGACAAATGTGCAATGTTTTGTTTTTCCTTGTGGTGACTATGCTTTTGTACATATAAGCAATGTATAGTAGTTCATTGTCTGAATTTACAGTTTTATTTCAGTAAATCATCTTGCATTGTATTCTGTCAGAGCGATGAATACCTTCTGGAGCCACTGTACACTTAATGCAGTAAAAATCTAAAAAAAATGTATGTAGTCAAGGGTAGAGAGGGCCAAGAGCCCTAACTTCGCCACCTTATGGATGAATAAATAAATAAATAAATAAATAAATAAATAAATAAATAAATAAATAAATAAATAAATAAATAAATAAATAAATAAATAAATAGAATACCATTTAACCAAAGGCATCTACAATAAAAGGTACATTTATCTTTAAAAGCAAAGCTGAGGCCTTACTGCAGTGTCATCATCTAGCGATGTGCTAACGGGGTAATACGTAACATAATGATAGTTAGTGCGTATTCAGTTTTGAACCATAATTAATATGCTAATATGATAGGCAAAAATGAATCGTACACATTGCAATGTGAGTTTAATACCTTAACTCTTGGTTGATCATTTCATCCTTTAGTCTGTTTATTTGTGCTAATCGATCTTCATCTTTATATCGATCATAATCCTTGCTGTGATAAATGCTGTCGTGTCGTTTTAGGTTGAATCTTTTTCAACTGGTTCAGGGTTTTATGAGAAATTAAACATTTTGCCAACCCTTGAGTTCACTTTGAAACGACAGTGTACTCGTGAGTCTCCGCTTCGAACCTTCCGCAGAAAGCTCCATTATGTGAACCGAGAATAACTACTAATACAACCTACAGTCTTACAGTGGACTCTGACGTTACACTCCTATGTCAGTGCTGTGTGCTCGCTGCCAGTTCCCCAGCATTTGCACACCGCTGCTCTTGATTTCCAACTCTTCTCTCCTTCTCAAGCCATTATCACTCCACGCCACCTCTCCACTGACAGCTCGGAACATACCGCGTAGTCGAGCAGCTCGTCTCCTTACTCCCAGGTCTTCCCAGCCCAAATATTGCGACATTTTCGTAACACTTTCCCATTGTCGGAAATCACCCAGAACAAATTGAGTTGCTTTCATTTGGATCTTTTCCAGTTCTCAAATCAAATAATCCTGGTGTGAGTCTCATACACCGGGTGAGTGAGCCGCGCAGCTGTGAGCTTGCATCCGGGAGATAGTGAGTTCGAAACCCTCTGTCGGCAGCCCTGAAGATGGTTTTCCGTGATTTCCCTTAATTAAAACCACGCCTTCTCCCTTCCCACTCCTAGGCAGTTCCTATCCCATCGTCGCCATTGATCTATCTGTGTCGGGGCGACTTGAAGCAAAGTATTAAAAAAATATTTAAAAAAGAGTCCCATACACTGTCAGAGTCGAAATGCAAGACGCATTGCGTGACTGTCGAGTTTCAGGATTTCGAGACAGTGGATGGGATGGATTGAGATCCAGGATAAGAAGGCATAAGTCTGTTCTCACCGAGGTAGCAAATGAGTATTAATAACCTGCTAAAGGAGGAATGTTTCTCCATATTCAAAAAATTTTCCTGCCCATCGAGGTGCAATGCCAATTAAGGCTTTCACGGCCGCACATAAAAAAGTAACCTCAATAGACTGGAATATTAGGCAGTATGTGTGTGCAGTGTTCCATCCCGGTCGTGCCATTTGGGCTCTTCACTTGGAATGGCACGCCTTTCCAAGCATATTTTATTTGCTTTTTCCAGGGCTCATTCAGACCCTTGGAAAACTTCATAGCAGATGAGAATGATGCATAAATAGACGTAGGCAGCTAATAGAAATTAAAGCATTATACATAATAGGATGACAATGACAGCTGTAGCAGATCGATCAGGTGGTGGTGGTGATTATTGTTTTAAGAGGAAGTACAACTAGGCAACCATCCTCTATATAACACTAATCAGAGAGAAAAAATGGAAGGGACCGACCCTTCGAAAACTGAAGATATCGGCCAAAGGAAGACAAGGGCCACGAAGGGCGTGAAAATGAAAGACTCCCTAGGCCTCGCAAACCTAATAGCGTCGGGGTCGGAAAAGAACTAGAGTTGACCAAGGGAGGTCGGATAGGATAGATGAAAGTGAGGAGGCTGATACAAGTAAGTGGAAGCAATGCCAGGACTCAGCTGAGTGCCCCGTGGTCGCCAACCCACGCTCCAAAGTTCAGAGCCCCTGGGGCCCCTTTTAGTCGCCTCTTACGATAGGCAGGGGATACCGAGGATGTTATTCTATCGCCCCCACCCACAGGGGGAGCAGATCGATCACAAAGACAACACAAAAATGATTATCCTGATTTCTATTCTTATATTTCTCTTCCTTCGTCGAGTGGCTCGTACTCTGAGAAGTCGTCATATAGGGCGGGGTATGGATTATTTGATAGCATGTTATTTCTCTAAGGTCGTGCTCTTTCGCCTGATCTGACTTTCTCTCTACTTTCTTCGGGAACACTTCGAGTCTTATCTCTCATAAACTGGCGACACAAGTTCGATATATCGATAAATTACATCCTCTGCGTGACAGGACCTTGATTTTAATTTGTTCACTTAATAATCAACATAACTCGGCGAGTTGGCCGTGCGATTAGGAGCGCGCAGCTGTGAGCTCGCATCCGGGAGATAGTGGGTTCGAACCCCACTGCCGGCAGCCCTGAAGATAGTTCTCCGTAGTTTCCCATTTTCACACCAGGCAAATGTTGGGGCTGTACCATAATTAAGGCCACGGCCGCTTCCTTCCCATTCCTAGGCCCTGCCTATCTCATCGTCGCCATAAGACCTATCTGTGTCGGTGCGACGTAAAGCAACTAGCAAAAAGAAAAAAATAATCAATATATATAAAAAGACCAAGGCTTCAAACGTTAACATTTATTTCTAGATTTACGATTAATACCGGACAAGAACCTTGACTGGACACAACACGTAACAGTTATATATCAACGAGTATTTTTCTCCTTTCACTCGCTTAAAAGAATGAAATATTAGCTTCCTTTCAAGGTCAGAAAACTGCTGGTTCGACAAGTTATAATAGGACCTCTGGTATTATTTTATTATTGTGACGTCGTGTACCGCTGATTGAGCCCCGATTTCTAGAACACTACATAAGGAATCCATACGCTTATGTGTTCAACAATTTATGAATTGTATCTAAATTGCGTTTCTGGGACGATAAATAAAATAATCGATTCCATAAATCGCTGTTTAACTCTTATTGATCCTATAAGGAATTAAGATGGCGGACACCCATTCGCAATCTATATGTTAAAAAAGTTTATTTTTTTAACTGAAACGTGTTCATGCACAGATTTGCCATCAGGTACTATAAATCACTTAACTTCCGCCTTCCTCATATTACTTGATTTTTTCAATTTTTTGTATCTTTGAAGCAATCATATCTTTTGTTCTAATTAATGTATTCAATTCGGTTTGGTCTAAAACACTCAGTGGATCACGCGCTTTCTTTTGAGGTTATAACTACTTAAATTGGTAGATTATGAGAAAAGTTATGAGTACATTTGTCTCCATGACGAAGATCTTTGAAAGCCTTTTTAACAGTTCGGCGCGTAGTGTTGTTCCAAGGAACGTTGAATTCAATTTCTTTGTGTGATGTATTTGCAAATGTTTTCTTGACATAATATTACATTCTGTTACCAGAGCAGATCATGTGCTTTATTTCATTAACTCGAAATTTCGCAAATACATCCGTGAGAACAGTAACGAACAACACCATACTTTGTACATTGCGGGCGGAGCCAGCGGGAAACTGCTAGTAGTTTGTAAGTTCATAACCAAATGAGGTTAGTGTACGACATTAGGTAAACATAGATAGGTTAACTGCGATTGTGAGACAAAATGGATAATTCATCATCATGAGATGAACCATTGGATATTTTACCACGCCCTAGGACTTTCAGAGATCGTGCAAAGGCTTTCGAGATGTTTTATGAACGAGATTTTAAAAACGTTAAGACTAGCAAATATACTATTGTAATATAGATACGCTCCAGAGAATTGGGTCGCAATTTGAACTTGGCAGGCATTTGCAGATGCTCAAATACGTCAGCCTCGTGTCCGTAGATTTACTGGCACGTAAAATAACTTCTGCGGGACAAAATTCTGGCATCTCGGCGCCTCCGAAAACCGCCAAAAGTACTTAGTGGGGCGTAAAGCAATTAACAATATTATTATTATTATTATTATTATTATTATTATTCTTAATCTGTTTATCCTCCAGGTTCGGTTTTTCCCTCGGACTAAGCGAGGGATCCCACCTCTACCGCCTCAAGGGCAGTGTCCTGGAGTTTCAGACTTTGGGTCGGGGGATACAACTGGGGAGAATGACCAGTACCTCGCCCAGGCGGCCTCACCTGCTATGCTGAACAGGGGCTTTTGGGGAGGGATGGGGCGATTGGATGGGACAGGCAAGGAAGAGGGAAGGAAGCGGCCGTGGCCTTAAGTTAGGTACCATCCCGGCATTTGCCTGGAGGAGAAGTGGGAAACCACGGAAAACCACTTCCAGGATGGTTGAGGTGGGAATCGAACCCACCTCTACTCAGTTGACCTCCCGAGGCTGAGTGGACCCCGTTCCAGCCCTCGTACCACTTTTCAAATTTTGTGGCAGAGCCGGGAATCGAACCCGGACCTCCGGGGGTGGCAGCTAATCACGCTAACCACTACACCACAGAGGCGGACTATTATTATTATTATTATTATTATTATTATTATTATTATTATTATTATTATTATTATTATTATTATTCCATTTGAACATACATATTTGGTGATTGTTATTGTTCTTGACTCTTTCTCAATGCTTGAAAGTTTTAAGAGTTCACACTTTTTGCAAATGGTTTTGAATACGTTTTGATTAGGAGATACTTTTGCATTGGCCAGTTGCCTGTCATACCAACACTGTTTATTAACATATCTTTCTCACTTTTCACTTCACTGCACTCAAATATTAAGTGGTCTACTGTTCGGGGTCCTCTGTTGCAGGACGAAAGACTCGCTTATAGAGATTTTTACGGTATACCTGAGTGAAAATCAATAAACATTATTATTTAGAAATTATCATCAAAATTATCCGCGCTACCATATTATTATTATTAGTATTAATATATCCTTTATTTTCTTCAATTATCAACAGAATTATTTGCAGAAATACAGACAGAATGTCGTTCGTTACGGCTAACCGATTTGTACAGCGCCACGGCAAGGAGTGGACACTGCATGTGCTGTGAGGAAGGGTAGCAGGGGTGTATTTTTTGCCAAGGTCATGTACACTGAAGTATGATTCACCTGTTTGCAGCACGCATTCGTTAGTCTGCCAGACTCTTTAGTGTCTATTAGTTTCTTAGTGTGTCGTCAAATACTAAATGATTTTTAATTGAATAATCATACCGAACTTGTATTTAATCGTAATACATATGTAATATAGTTCTTTTTGTGAAAGTTTTATTGTATAGTATTGAATAAAAATCTCAAAAAAAACCGATTATTACCGCACTTAAGTTGGTAAACTGGCAACTTTTACCCGTCTGTCGAAATCAGCTCAGAGAGCATAAAAAATCTTGCAATTTTGTAGCTCTTTTCTTTTTTCAATTTTGATGTATATACTAACCTCCTCCCCCTCCTCCGCTATATCCCACAAACACTGGTACATTTTTTGCCCCCCTCTACCACCACCACCACTTGTAATTTCCAATCGCCGCTACGGGTTCTTTTCACTGATTGCGGACAGGAGCCAATTAGGCTTGGATCAGATTTATGTCTTTATGGACTCAAGGCTTTTTATATTTTACCATTTTCCCAAGGGTCGCCTCACTACAAGCAAAAATAATTGCAAGGAATATATGAAAGACTGACTTGTTGAAATTTCTACGGTATACTGAGTGAAAATCAGTAAACATCGTTATTTAGAAATTACCGGCATACGCACTGCCATACAGTTTCCATCTGTCAAGACACTAACTTCCGTGCAGAACTCTAGATACGAATACTTAAACTGGGCGCGATTTTACAATATTACCACTACCATCACTAAAACTGACAGCACCTAGCTCGATATAAGTGCGGCCAGTACTCAGTGTTCGGGAGATAGTAGGTTCAAACCCCACTGTCGGCAGCTCTGAAATTGGTTTTCCGTGGTTTCCCATTTTCATACCATGCTGGTGGGGCTGTGCCTTAATTAAGGCCACGGCCGCTTCCTTCCCACTCCTAGCCCTTCCCTGTCCCATCGTCGCATAAGACCTATCTGTGTCGGTGCGACGTAAAGCAACTAGCAAAAAGAAAACTGACAGTGACAATGACAGTGGCAGTGTTGCCAGATCTATAAATAAAAAATCCGTAGATTGTACGTAAAAATTTCGGGAGTTTTAATGAACATTTCGGTAGTTTCTTGAGCACCGAAATAGTATAATATAACTAAATTATAGAATGAAATAGTCATGTGAAGTTGTTATGAGAAAAATGTACAATTTCACACACCCGTACCCTGTGGCCACTCTAGGCTTCTTCTTCTTCTTCTTCTTGTTCTTCCTGTAGATGTAGTTATTCATCAGGCATAGAAATTGTGTGTCAATTTTGAAGTCGTAGCAGGATATAGATCTATATGCGAGTCGGGGATTTCCCTTCGAATGATGCAGTCAAGCGTGTGTTTTGAACTCAATAAAAGGGGAGAGATTACGTAATTCGAGCCTGAAATGAAGGCGGGGAAGAACCTAACGAGTGATGTTTTCGCAGTGAGACGAGGAAAGAGTTTTTCGGCACAAATATGTTATGTACCATTAATCATTGTTATTTATTTTCCTTAAATTTGGATTAGAAGAAATTTCGGAAGGCTGTTTGTTCTTTCGTGTTTTCTAGTGTGTTGCAAAAGAATCGGGAGATCTCCAGAAATTTAGGGTGACCTGGCAACACTGGACAGTGGGGTGTAAAAAAATATTGACACGCGTAGGCCTACACCTCCCTCGTCATAGACCAGTGATAAGTCTACTTACTGACAGTGTGTTATTCAAAAATAAAGTGTTCTCAAAAGGTCACCCTGATAAGGAGAAGCTGATTCAGTTACATGATAACTAGAAAGGCTGCGAGCGTGGGCCGCACTAATCGAAGGCCTGGTTGCGTTGGCCAATGCCATTTTGGGGAAACGCCTCTTTCCTCGTCCGGAACTGGTTTCATTCTAAAAAAAGAGTTCGTGATCAGTGAAGGTTTCCCACCATATTTCTTCCGTAACTGTACAATCGTGGCTGATCTTTAACAGAATCATTTCACGCGGGAAATGAAGGTCAGTCGAGAATTTAAGAGATCTTAACAAAATAGCAAGAGAAATTCTTTCCAGTAAATGAGCACCGCTCTCGGAAGTAAATGAATAAGAATTGTTTCAGGTGTGACAATAGGTGTGTTCATTTGATGATGATGTGATGATAACATGCTACTATTTCTTTTCTGTGTTTACTCCTAATACGGAAGAAGAACATCTCTTTACTGAATACCATGCAGTATTATCTGACCCTATAGTGATTAAGAGTGGGGTCCCGCAAGGGATTGTAATTGGACCTCTGTATTTTCTTATATACTGTATCTATAAATAATATGAATAAGGAACTGCAATCACAGATAAGGCTTTTGAAAATGATTTTATACTGTATGGTGTAATAAATAAGTTTCAGGATTGTGGACGGCTGCAAAAATACCTCAACAGAGTTGTGAGATGGACAGCAGACAATGCTATGATGGTAAACGGGACGAAAATACAGGTTGTGAGTTTCGGAAAGAAGATAAGTTCTCCCAATTCTAATACTGTGTTGGTGGCTTGACAGTAATTCATGGGGATCACTGAAAGTAACTAGGTGTTAATATATGTAAAGATTTTCTTTGGGGTAATAACATGAACGAGATTGTAAATAAAGGTCACAAATCTCTTCATATGGTTATAAGGGTATGCACGGGCTGTAGTAAAGTACATAGTCCGCCTCTGTGGTATAGTAGTTAGTGTGATTAGCTGTCATCCCCGGAGGCCCGGTTTCGATTCCCGGCTGTGCCACGAAATTTGAAAAGTGTATGAGGGCTTGAACGGGCTCCACTCAGCCTCGGGAGGACAACAGAGTAGAGGGGGATTCGATTCCCACCTCAGCCATCCTCGAAGTGGTTTTCCGTGATTTCACACTTCTCCTCCAAGCAAACGCCGGGATGGTACCTAACTTAAGGCCACGACCGCTTCCTTCCCTCATCCTTGCCCATCCCTTCCCAACCTACCATTTCCTCACAAGGCCCCTGTTCAGCATAGCAGGTGAGGCCACCTGGGAGAGGTACTAGTCCTCCTTCCCAGTTGTAAGCCAGACCCAAAGTCTCACGCTCTAGGACACTGCCCTTGAGGTGGTAGCCCTGGGATCCCACGCTGAGTACGAGGGAGAAACCAACCCTGGAGGGTAAAAGGAGGAAGGAAGGAAGGAAGGAAGGAAGGAAGGAAGGAAGGAAGGAAGGAAAGAAAAGGTAAAAATCTCAGTATTAGGGTATGGTTTCACTGCATGGAACCCTCACCAGGAAAATTTAAAACAAGAACTGTAAGATACTCAAAGGAAAGCAGCTCGATTTGTTCTAGGTGATTTCCGACAAAAGAGTAGTGTTAGGAAATGTCGCCTTTGAAGAATTGCAAGTAAGGAGACGAAAAGCTCGACTAAGCGGAATGTTTCGAGCTGTCAGTAGAGAGATGGCTGGGAATGACAGTAGTAGACGAACAAGCTTGAGAATAGTTTGTAAAAGTAGGAGAGATAATAAAATGGCCTGGCCGGGCTGAGTGGCTCAGCCGGTTGAGGCACTGGCCTTTTCGCCCCAACTTGGCAGGTTCGATCCTGCCTCAGTCCGGTGGTATTTGAAGGTGCTCAAGTCAGCCTCGTAGCGGCAGATTTAGTGGCACGTAAAATAACTACTGCGAAACTAAATTCCGGCACCTCGACGTCTCCGAAAACCTTAAAGGAATGTAGTTAGTAGGACGTAGAGCAAATAACATAATTTTTATAAGATAATAAAATGAAGATAAAGTTGGAATTCAAGAGCACAGATTGGGTTAAATATTTATAGGAAAAGGAATTAGGGATTGAAATAATTTATCAAGGGAGATGTTCGATAAAATTCCAACTTCTTGGAAATGGTGACTGATTGATCGATTGTATTGTTCAGCAGAATAGATCAGTTTTCTAGTTTACGTAATGATGTCATTGTCAAGAGCGATACGAAATCTTTTCTCAGGGTTTTAGATAATAATCTGAAGGGTAAAGATGAAACAAGTAAATATCTCTGTTAGTTTACCTTGAAACTGCACTCATCTATTGCGAGAGTGGCAGACGTTAGTTTCTTGATAAGGAGACAGTGTTCTGAACCGGTAAGAAATCCACAACGTACAGCAAGATGAGACGCTAATTATTTTATAGCTCAGGCTATGAAGGAATGCGGGTTTTATTTAGGTTCTGTATCCACGTGAGGTTAGACTGCGGATTGGATAATAATAATAATAATAATAATAATAATAATAATAATAATAATAATAATAATAATAATATTAATAATAATAATAATAATAGTAAAATACTGGAAATATGCCTTCGAACTAAGAGACAGTGTACAATCGTAAGTATAAAGTATAGCGTGACCCAAAAGTCCGTTAACATTTGACGAGGCATTATCTCTTGGATAGAGTCCGGACTTTCATGCATTAATAGGTTAGAATGCAAAGTTACTGAAGCGAGCAGCAAGTATAGTCTACCTTCACAACGATTATGCCATGGGGATTGCATAAACGTTAGGGGTACGGCCCAACAGAACCCCTATAATTTATGTTACCCTTGTTACATTATGAAAGAGCGGGTGGCCGACACTTTCTACTAACCAAATTATTTTGCAGTCTAACCTGTTACTGCATAAAAATCCGGGCTTTACTCATGGAATATTGGAGGTAGAGAGGTAATAATTGACACACACACACACACACACACACACACACACACACACACACACACACATGTGCATAGTGCTATTTGCTTTACGTCGCAGCGACACAGATAGGTCTTATGGCGACGATGGGATGGGAATAGTCTGGGAGTGGAAAAGGTGCGTCCGTGGCCTTAATTAAGGTTCTGTCCCAGCATTTACCTGGTGTAAAAGTGGGAAACCACACGGAAAACCATCTTCAGGACTGCCGACGGTGGGGTTCGAACCCACTATCTCTCGGATGCAAGCTCACAGCTCCGCGATCCTAACCGCACAGCCAACTCGCCCGATGACACACATTATTGGTATGACATAGGGTTTTATTGACACCGAAATAAGGTACACAAAATAGCCGACAGATGATGCTTCATACAACACACAAGCAATAATTAGCATAACAATCTAGGCTTAGCAAAGAGGATGTCGGCCGTCATTCATCAACAACACCTGTAGTTGAGAGACAATTTGTGAACAACACTGTACAGCATATCCATAGGTATGGTGAGAAAATGCCGTTGGATGTTGTAGTTTAGAATCCCTAATGAGGTCGGACGATCGCCGTAGATCTGCGACTTCAGGTAATCGCACAACTAATAATCATACGGATTGAGGTCAGGGGACCACGGAGGCCAAGGATGGCATCTGACGCTCCTTTTATACCGTACATGGGTCTCACGAGGCATCACTGACGTGTTTCAGTCCAGCGCCATCTGTTGGTCATTTAATGTACTTTATTTTGGTGTCAATAAAACCCCATGTCATATGCTGTGTGTCACATATTGCCTCTCTACCTCCAATATTCCCTGAAGTATTCCCTCGTGAAATTTTAACGGACTTTTGGGTCTTCTGTACTAGTTATATTCAAAACCTGTGTCATGTTTATAATCTATTTTCTTTCCTTAATCCATTTACACTCCAAGGTTGGTTTCCACCCGGGCTCAAAGAGGGATCCAACCTCTATGGCCTCAAGGGCAGTGCCGTGGAGCGTTGAGACAGGTTCGGGGATAAAACTGGGAAAGAGGGGGGGGGGGGAGGAATACCTCACCCAGGCGGCCTCATCTGCGATGCTGAACAGGGGCTTTGTGGGGGACGGGAAAATTGGAAGGGATAGACAAGGAAGAGGGAAGGAAGCGGCCGTGGCCTTAAGTTAGGTACCATCCCATCGTTTGCCAGGAGGAGAAGTTGGAAACCACGGAAAACCACTTCGATGATGTCTGTTTGGGCTGGGTAGAGTTGGGAGAAAGGATACGAGCTGCTCGACTAAGCGGTATATTCCAAGCTGTCAGTGGGGAGATGGCGTGGAATGACATTAGTAGAGGAATAAGTTTAAGTGGTGTCTTTAAAAGTAGGAAAGTTCACAATATGAAGATAAAGTTGGAATTCAAGAGGACAAATTCGGGCAAATATTCGTTTATGGGGAGAAGAGGTAGGGATTGGAATAAATTAGCGAGGGAGATGTTCAATAAATTTCCAATTTCTTTGCAATCATTTAAGAAAAGGCTAGGAAAACAACAGATAGGGAATCATACCTTCCTCTACTCAGTTGAGCTCCCGGCGCTGAGTGGTCCGCGTTTCAGTCCTTATGCCACTTTTCCAACATTTCGTGGCAGAGCTGGGAATCGAACCCGGGAATCTGGGGATGGCAGTTAATCACACTGACTACGACATCACCTAGACGGACACTTATAATATACTGAGAAATGAAAATTAAAATATACGTACGGCCAGTATCCTCTTTTCGGGAGATAATGGGTTCGAACCCCACTGTCAGCAGCCCTGAAGATGGTTTTCTGTGGTTTCCCATTTTCACACCAGCCAAATGCTGGGGGTGTACCCATCGTCGTCATAAGACCTATCTCTGTCTGTGCAACGTATAGAAACTTGTAAGAAAATACAAAAATAAAATATTAATGTTTATTGGGAGGACAGGCGACCCTGTGACAATGACCGGCCGCCACTGACCATTTGACGTGAGACCAGGATGTCCATCATAAGAACGCGGAGGGAAGCGCTGGATAAGTTCAGTGGTTTGCGGATCCACACCACAGTCTCACGATGCTGAGTTTATCCATCTCTACTTGTGACGGAAGTAATAGCAGCAGCAGTTGTTAGTCTCTTGAGGCGACAGCATATCTTCCTTGGAAGGTCAAACCCATTCTATTTCTTTGTGGGATCTATGACTTGAGCACGTGTTCCAGATGTTTTCTCAGATCACTCATCTTCCCAGCATCAGTGACTCATGCTGATCTTTGTAGTTTTGGGTGTTGGAAGTCTTGGTGGAGCGGCAATAACTACGGAGCGGATTTTGCCCTATTTGCCTCTTTAAAAAAAATTCCTTTGTTCAGATTCGTAAAACCATCGGTTTTTATTGTGCCTGATTGCTTATTCGATGTTTTTGTGGCTGTTCTGTTCGTTGATGCATAAAACAGCCTTTTTTAATTCTATTTTCCCTTTTTTGCCATACAATTGTCGCACAGTAGAATCCCGGTAATCCGAAAAAAAAAATCAGCGAAAAATGAAGAAAAATCAAGATCTCACTTGCAATGAAAAGAAAGGTTTTAATCATAATAAAATGATAACAAATACTTTATTTTATACTATGACGTAATTTCCTTATTCCCGTACTCCCTACTGTCATAGGATCGGTTGGTGCATGCATTTCAGTGGGCTTGGCAGACTGATGTGTAATAGCAACTTCTGGCTCAGTGAGGAAAACAACGGGAAACTACCTCACTCCTCATTTCCCTAGTACGCCTCTTCAGTGATGCCTAGGCCATCTATGACAGCTGATGGCAAAGCTGTTGAGGATCCAACCAGCCTGAGGGCTGAAGACTGAACATACATTAATTTTTACTCACTCTTTTATTAGAAATTGTCTCTGATTGGTTGAACTCCGACTCACAGTAATGTAAACACGGATAGTGAGGGAGACCATGAATTAGAGAAAATCTGACTTAATCTTGTTGAATTGCTCGCACGCCTGATTGCAACTCTGTAGTTCTGTACCCATCTACAGCAAAACTGGCGCCTCTGCATTCCCATTTCAAGTATATAATAATAATAATAATAATAATAATAATAATAATAATAATAATAATAATACCGAGCTCGATAGCTGAAGTCGCTTAAGTGCGGCCAGTATCCAGTATTCGGAAGACAGTAGGTTCAAACCCCACTGTCGGCAGCCCTGAAAATGGTTTTCCGTGGTTTCCCATTTTCACACCAGGCAAATGCTGGGGCTGTACCTTAATTAAGGCCACGGCCGCTTCCTTCCCACTCCTAGCCCTTTCCCGTCCCATCGTCGCCATAAGACCTATCTGTGTCAGTGCGACGTAAAGCAACTAGAAAAAATAATAATAATAATAATAATATAATCTTTATTTTATTTATATTTATATATTTTATAATAATAATAATAATAATAATAATAATAATAATAATAATAATAATAATAATAATAATAATCTTTATTTTATTTATATTTATATATTTTATTTATTTATAACTTATCTAAAATACATTTGCTAATATGCAGTAGGATATTATACATTATCTTTGCAATTATTTACACTTGCAATGCACTAGATGTGCTTATCGGCCCATGAATTGTTTCATATTTGTATACATTGTTGCAATCCTTACTGTTTACAACATTAATAAGGTTTGTACATTTACATTAGCATTGCAGTTTTGTCCTGTGGTGTGGGTTTTTCTCAATCCCTGAAAGTATCATTGATGATTTCTGTTTGGGCTGGGTAGAGTTGGGAGAAAGAAGACGAGCTGCTCGACTAAGTGGTATGTTCCGAGCTGTCAGTGGAGAGATGGCGAGGAATGACATTAGTAAACGAATAAGGTTGAGTGGTGTCTTTAATAGTATGAAAGATCACAATATGAAGATAAAGTTGGAATTCAAGAGGACAAATTGGGGTAAATGTTCGTTTATACAGAAAGAGGAGTTAGGGACTGGAATAACTTACCAAGGGAGACGTTCAATAAATTTCCAATTTCTTTAAAATAATTTAAGGAAAAGCTAGGAAAACAACAGATAGGCAATCTGCCACCTGGGTGATTGCCCTAAATGCAGATCAGTATTGATTGATTGACTGATTGATTGATTGATTGATTGATTGATTGATTGATTGATTGATTGATTGATTGATTGATTGATTGATTGATTGATTGATTGATTGATTGATTGATTGATTGATTGATTGATTGATTGATTGATTGATTGAAGTAAACGCCCGGATTGCACAGGCGAAGGGAGCTTTCTAAGAAGAAATCTCTAATAGCACCTAAGATTATCGGTATAAAGGTACGAAAACACTTCGTGAAAAGTGTTATATGGAGTGTTGTAAGCTATGGGTCAGAAATATGGACCGTGCAAAAAAGCGGAAATGTTCAAACTCAAGGCCTTTGAGATGTGGTGCTGGCGTTTTCTCCTAAGAATACCTTGGGCTGATAGTGTCACAAACGAGGACGTCCTCAAAAGGGCAAATGAGACAATCACCTTGGTGAAAACTTGTAGAAAAGAAGAAGTAGCTTCCGTTGCCACTTGCTTCGTCATTCTGACTGGTGCACCGCCCTGTTTGAAGGGAAACTGGAAGATAGAAGGAGGAAAGGAAGGCCTAGAGTGCAATTTTTAGACAGCATTGAAGGCAAGCCCACCTGCTGCCACTAGGAGCTGTTGACCAAAGAAAAGAAACGCTGAGAAGACATGCATGGGTACCCACCAACTGAGAGTTGAAGATTATATATGATGAACCCCCTTCGAAATAAAAGTGAACTTGACAAATTTAAACAGCATGTGTGGGTTTTGAAATAGCCTATAATAAATTTAAAGTATTATAAAAACAAGCATTTACAAAATAAATCATTGAATTTAATCTACAAAATCTGTGCCATCTTTAAATATTACTCTATGAATATAGTTAACAAGTTTACTGAAAACATAGATGGAAATTTTAATTTTGGTGAGATGTACAGATTGTTAGTTTTTTATGTTCTTAATACATTTTGTACCATAAAAATTGATTTCGTCCGCCTCTGTGGTAGAGTGATTATTGTGATTAGCTGCCACCTCCGGAGGCCAGGGTTCGATTCCCGGCTCTGCCACGAAATTTGAAAACTGGTACGAGGGCTGGAATGGGGTCCACTCAGCCTTGGGTGGTCAATATAGTAGAGTAGGGGTTCGATTCCTCCTCAGCCATCCTCGAGGTGGTTTTCCGTGGTTTCCCGCTTCTCCGGCAAATGCCGGAATAGTACCTAACTTAAGGTCACGGCCGCTTCCTTCTCTCTTCCTTGTATATCCCTTCCAATCTCCCCATTACCCCCCCCCCCTTTACAAGGCCCCTGTTCAGCACAGCAGGTGAGGCCGCCTGGGCGAGGTACTGGTCCTCCTCCCCAGTTGTATCCCCAGACTCAAAGTCTCACGCTCCAGGACACTGCCCTTGAGACGGTAGAGGTGGGATCTCTCGCTGAGTCCGAGGGAAAAACCAACCCTGGAGGGTAATCAGATGAAGAAAGAAAGGGTACATGTTGCACCATAAAAATGAATTTCAATAAATATATTTTCATGTTATCGAGCCGCTGCAAGGTTTTTAAGAATTCAATCAACCAGTGAAACATATTGCTACCTCCATTTTTAAACAAAAGACAGAAATCTTTGTGTCGCACTGCACGCACGCGCTAAAGTGTGTTCTGCCCTCCAGACCGCTATGAATTTACTTTCCTACTTCACCCGTCGAGTTGTAAAAGGCACTGCTCTAAAACTATTTCAAACTTTTCTTTCTGCAAAACCCATTTGAAAGTTTAAAAACATGTTACTATAGTTTTGTTTTCGGAATTCTCCCTCTCCCCCCCTCCCAAATCCTAACCCCTTCCGAAAAAGAAATCCTGCGTACGGCCTTGATAAGATATATTATTTCGTATTACCTTCATTAATCCTGCACCAGAGGACCATCCTCACGACTCCGGTAGCTTAATGGACTGTTCACTATTTCGAACAGCATTAATTTTTACGTTCACCAGGCAGATGCTGGGGCTGTACCTCCATTAAGGCCACGGTCGCTTCTTCATCATTTCCATCCCTTTCCTCTCCCATTGCCACCATAAGACCTATAAGGAAATTCACCATAGTATGAAATAAAATACTGCATTGTTCACAACTGCCACTAAAGCCATAAGTTTATGTTATTGGCTTGGTAATTCCGTTCGAGCCGCAGGTGAGAACGTAAGCATCTCACTCGTAACGTATAAGATTACTTTCCGTGGCACTTACGTAAGTAACCATTTAAAGCCAGTTTTTAACGAAATAGAATTCAGATAGAACAATATAATTATTGTGAATTCAATTCTCGTTTACTGTAGCTACAATAGAATTCAAGCTAGTAAATGCAAATGACATATAGCCTACAGGAAGCAATGTTGTACTCTATCCTGAACTGTACTTACAAAACACGTTTGTTGCATAAAAATGTCATTACTGTAATTTTTTAATAAATGTTTAAACAAAACTGTATTTTGATATAAATATATCTTATGGCTGGCTGTAACCTGAACATTTCTGGTGCGGAAGTTAGCGTCACAGAATGTGTGACGAAAGTGTCACCCTTGCAACTGTGCAGGCTGTGATGTAAGCTATGGATGGATGGCCAGGCATTGTTAAATAGCAACGGTGCAGCCTACGTGATATGCTTGGTGGTCATCTCAAATTAGTGTCCAGCTCCATGGCTAAATGGTTAGCACGCTGGGCTTTGGTCCAAAAGGATGCGGGTTCGATTCCCGGTCGGGACGAGGATTTTCCCTTTCATAAGTTAATTCTTATGCCTCGGGGACTGGATGCTTTTTAAAACGGATATACCCGGCGATATATTGATATTTTGAAGGCCGATACTTCAATGACATCGATATTTTAATACTGATGTATCGAAAAACCTATATATCGATATTCTGAAACGTTCTGCTACCTCTACATATATATATATATATAGTCATTGTAGTACTGACGCAGTGTGCGCTCGATCTGTTGGCAGCGGGGCGAACTACTTGCAGGCAGCAATGCGTACGGCGGCTCACTTTCACCCACAGAACAATCCTTGCTCCAGCACTTTCGCTCCGGTTTCGCCCGCTCTCAGCCGTTGGGTAATCATGTTCGGTTTAGGCCCAGCCCAGCAAACTGGGTTCCTTCAGGCGTGATACCGACACGAAACTCCTCCTGCTTCCAAATCTCAGCTTGAGTTTTGTTGCCACACATCATCTCTTGCTCCCTTCCCTTTCTAATGAACTGAAAATATTAACAGCATCGTAGCTTTAGGAAACACGCACATATCTGTGTTTACAGGGACAGTAAGTAGGTCACTCTTCTTTGATTAGGCCTGATAAAAATATCGCAATACTATGCAGCTGTCTTCTACACTAGTTCAAGGACCCAGAAAGAAAGGTGTGTCACGATACAGAAAATCAAGAATTACCTTCTCAGCGGAATATTGCCATACACAAATTTTGCCTGTACCAAAATAAGAGAGACATGAAACTACTACTACTACTACTACTACTACTAATAGTAATAATAATAATAATAATAATAATAATAATAATAATAATAATAATAATAATAATAATAATAACAATAATAATAATTGACTCGCATCGGGGAGATAGTGGGTTCGAACCCCACTGTCGGCAGCCCTGAAGGTGGTTTTACGTGGTTTCCCATTTCACAGCAGGCAAATGCTGGGGCTGTACCTTAATTAAGGCCACGGCCGCTTCCTTCCCACTCCTAAGCCTTTCCTATCCCATCGTCGCCATAAGACCTATCTGTGTCGGTGCAACTAAAACCAAACCAAACCCCATGGCACTACAGTCCTTGAAGGGCCTTGGCCTACCAAGCGATCGTTGCTCAGCCCGAAGGCCTGCAGATTACGAGGTGTCGTGTGGTCAGCACAATGAATCCTCTCGGCCGTTATTCTTGGCTTCCTAGACCAGGGCCGCTATCTCACCGTCAGATAGCTCCTCAATTCTAATCACGTAGGCTGAGTGGACCTCGAACCAGCCATCAGGTCCAGGTAAAAATCCCTGACATGGCCGGGAATCGAACCCGGGGCCTCCTGGTGAGAGGCAGGCACGCTACCCCTACACCACGGGGCTGGCGACGTAAAGCAACTAGCAAAATTAATAATAATAATAATAATAATAATAATAATAATAATAATAATAATAATAATAATCATCTTGAAAGAACAGGGACTAGACACCAAAACGCTAAACTTGACCAAACAGACTCTCACTGACACGAAGTCAAGAGTGAAATTCATGGGAGAAATCTCAGACGAATTATTGATAAAAACTGTTGTCCAGCAAGGAGATGGACTGTCACCCCTCGTCTTCAACCTCGTCCTAGATAAGGTGATGAGGGAATCAGAAGAAGAACTGATAGCACAAAATAGCTGGAATCCAGTAAACATTGGGACACACACAAAAAAAAAGCTTTAAATTCCATGCTTAGTTTTCGCGGATGACCTGACCCTTTTGTCCAGCGATGAAGTCACAGCGATAAGGCAAGTTGAAATTTTCCAAGAATGTGCCAGAAAGATCTGACTTCATATCTCCTTCCAGAATGAATTTTTCTGTTCAAAACTAGACATCCATAGTCTCAATGCAAAATACGGACAAATCAACAGAGTCCCTCACTTCAATCACCTGGGCGAAATCCTCGAACCAACCGGACAAGAAAAAATAGCTCAAAACAACCGTGTCCAAACACTCAGAAGAGCTTAGCTTATGGGAGAACAAGAGAAATCTACAACAAAAAAATGTATGTCTCTCAACGTTAGGATTAAACATTACAATACTGAAATCAAACCTGGGGCTTTATATGCTGGGGAATCTGTAACGCTTCATAAAAAAGTGCGAGTTCGAAAATATCCTAAAAGAAGAGTGAAAAATCATGAGGAAAATTTTAGGACCAAGACACACGGAAGAAGGGAACCGCCTCCAAACCCGGAAATCCACAGAAAAATGACCTAATATTGCGGCCGACCTCAGGAAAAAAAAAGGCTAAAATTTTATGGACATATTAACAGACTTCCAGAAACCAGACTAACCCACCATTTCTTGAAAGAGTTGATAAACTGAAAAATTTCCCTTGGATACAACCAACAAAAGTGGACATGAAGAACGTATAAATTCAACCTGAAGAAATTTTGAATCGAAATATATATAGAAAGAAAATTGACAAGTGGGAAGTTACTCCAGAGAATGAAGTATCAAAAAGAGCAGGTACCAAGTGGACGGAAAAAAGGAAGAGGATCTTTAGTGAACAGATGAAAGAATCCTGGATCCTCCGCAAACGAAATCATAAATAAAGCTTCATGTGTTCCGCATAATAATAATAATAATAATAATAATAATAATAATAATAATAATAATAATAATAATAATAATAGACAATTACAATTTTATAGCCACTTATACAGAATTGATAATAACAGGCTTACAAAAAAGCAAAGCAAAGTCACCTCCGTACAGGCCATGAAGGTCCTTGGAGGAGTGGAAGGTAAAGGCTTCCACCATTGTTAACCTCGGCACGTGATGGGGTAGAGTGGTTAGCTCTACGCCCGGCCGCCTTTGTCCCCAGGAATTAACCTGGTACTCATTTTTGGTGTAAGCTGAGTGAACCTCAGGGCCATATGCACCTCCGGAAGTGGAAATCTCGTTTCTTAAATTTTACGACTTCCTGACGGGGATTCGAACCCACGTCCTTCCGGACGAACCGAGCACGCCTTTACCACCTAGGAACAGGCTTACAAAGAAAGTTCTAAACTTAGCCTTATCAATTATAAATCACAATAATCGGCTAAAATAGATCGGTGAAGACCTAAATGAAATTGGCATTAATGACGAAACTATTTGAGGTAGAATACAATTCAGAACCTTTATTCACAAACACAAATTTTCTATAAAGCCCACCCGACTAAATACAAGATGTAGTGAACAACGTAGAAAAAGAAACACAGCGAGAGGATAAAGAGATATTGGGAAGAGAAGAAAAAGCAATAAAGTTCTTATGTTCAAAACGCACCCCTTAGTTGGGCATAATCAATCAAAATAATAATAATAATAATAATAATAATAATAATAATAATAATAATAATAATAATAATAATAATAATAATAATAATGTATGTTCAGTCTTCAGCCCTAAGGCTGGTTGGATCCTCAACAGCTCTGTCATCAGCTGTCATAGATGGCCTAGGTACCACTGAATAGGCATACTAGGGAAATGAGGAGTGAGGTAGTTTCCCGTTGCTTTTCTCACAATAATAATAATAATAATAATAATAATAATAACAATAATAATAACAATAATAATAATAATAAAAATGTCCGGCTCTGTCGTGTAGTGGTTAGTGTGATTAGCTGCCACTCCTGGAGTTTCGGGTCGATTCCCGGTTCTGCCACGAAAACGAGGACTGGAACGGGATCCACTCAGCCTAGGGAAGTCAAATGAGTAGAGGGAGTTTGATTCCCGCCTCAACCATCCTCGAAGTGGTTTCCCCACTTCTTCTCCTGGCAATTACCGGGTTGGTAATTAATTTAAGGCTACGTTCGCTTTCTTCCCTCTTCCTTGTCTATCCCTTCCAATCTTCCACAAGGTTCCTGTTCAGCATAGCAGATGAGGCTGCTTGGACGAGGCACTGGTCCTCCTCCGCAGTTGTATCCCCGACCAAATGTCCCACGCTCCAGACACTAACCTTAAGGCAGAAGAGGTGGGATCTCTCACTGAGTCCGGGGAAAAACTCCTGGATGGCAAGCGGATTAAATAAATAAATAAATAAAAAATAAATAAATAAATAAATAAATAAATAAATAAATAAATAAATAAATAAATAAATAAATAAATAAATAAATAAATAATATTGGCAATAGTGCCGTGTTAAAATGATTATTACGATTATTGGTATAATTTCTTCTTTACGTTTCGATTTTGCCGTCTTTGTACCACGGGTTAGTTCTTTTTACTTCTCCCAGAATTTCATCATTATTTCCCTGTAGTTGTTCTTCCTCTTCTCTCACCAGATGTTCTTGACCTTTGTATTTTCCTTTCCTTGGAACTCCTTGAATGTATCAGTCGTAGCTCGAAACAAAATAATCTCTATTCCATATCTCTTAAGGATTGATGACAAATTCCTCCATATCCTTTCTTGTTTCTTTCTATTATTTTTTTTTTTTTGCTGTTGGCTTTACGTCGCAGCGACGCAAATAGGTCTTATGGCGACGATGGGAAAGGAAAGGTATAGGAATGGGAAGGATGTGGCCGTGGCCTTAATTAAGGTACAGCCCCACCATTTGCCTGGTGTAAAACAAATCAGTATAAATATTTTGGGACGAGTCATTGTTTCAGTTGCGAGACACAGGAAGATGCAATGAACAAGGTAAACGCAGCCAGAGGGAAATTGTGCAAAGATACGTACGTCCATTTAGACCATAAGATCCCGTTTTGTTTAAGGGAAGGTGGTACCCCCTATCTTCACAATGCTAATTTTACCTACTTTAGCTACAGATTTTGAGAAGTCTATCAATAATACTACTGTAAAATTTGGTACATATGCATCTTGAAGGTTTTTGTGTCAACGGTAGTTTTAGACTTTGAATAATAAACAGACTGAATTTGTATATTTTGTTACGAAGGAAGCCATTCTTTTCAGTGTCGACTCAGTTTAAATGTAAACTGAAAAGCATTCCGGTCTGAGGAGCACAACATTTCAGTATACATATTACACTATAACATACCTGTAAAGAAACACACTATTAAACAAAGAATGACATGATTCATTCTTGAAAGAATTTCTTCAGGTTCTATCAAGTCACACTCAAACATTTGGAAATATGTATGTATTATTTCTGTCCAAACATCTATGAATTTGAAATTTGGGGCACATCTTAATGAATCCATGCTTTGCCCCAATTCCGGCACAGTACCGGAGATTAGCGGGGGCGAGGGGGGGGGGGGAGAGGAGAAAACATGAAATTTTTATTCCATTTCAGCAGGCTGAAACTGGGAATTATAGGAATTATTAAAAAAAGCCTTTTGCACAAGCCCTGTTGTCTTATCAGGTAATTCTTCCCCTTATTTTCTTTAATTATTAACAAAATTATTAGCGGAAATACGCACAAAATGTCGTTTGTTGCGGCTAACTGATTTGTATAGCGCCACAGCAAGTAGTGGACACTTTGCATGTGCTGTGAGGAAGGGTAGCAGGGGTATTCTTTATTTTATTCCCAAGTATGAGGTATGATTCACCAGCTTGCCGCGAGTATTCGTCATTCTGGCAGTCTCTTTAGTGATCTGTTAGTTTCTTAGCGTGTAGTCAATGATTTTTTAATTGTATAATCTACCTATACTTCCATTTAGTAGTATACATGTGTAATATTGTTTCTTTATTGAAGGTTTAATTGTATAGTATTGAATCAAAATCTGAAAAGAAAATTAATACCGCACTTTTGTTAAACTGTCTGTCGAAATTCGTTCAGAGAGTTTAAAAAACTTACCACTTTTTCTTTTCTTTCTCCCCAGTTTTGATGTATATTACCACCCCTCCCTCCACCCCCCCCCCACGCGTCCACGAAATCCCTCAAACTCGGGTAAATTTGTTGTCTGCAGAATCTTTACCACCGGGCGAGTTGGCCGTGCGGTTAGGTGTGCGCAGCTGTGAGCTCGCATCCGGGAGATAGTAGGTTCGAACTCCACTGTCGGCAGCCCTCAAGATAGTTTTCCGTAGTTTCCCATTTTCACAACAGGAAAATGATGGGACTGTACCTTAATTAAGGCCACGGCCGCTTCCTTTCCATTCCTAGGCCTTTCCTGTCGCATTCTCTCTGTAGGACTTATCTGTGTCGGTGCGACGTAAAGCAACTAGCAAAAAAGAAATTAAACCCTCCCCCGCACTTCTAATTCCCAGTCGCCGCTGATGTTCCAGCATACAATGCGAGACGTTCGAAAAAAAAATGCCGTTGCAGTGGTCATTCTTTGCTCAATAGTGCGTACCTTTATTCCTTGCTTAACACTGTGTTTTTTACAGGTACCTATGTGCATATTAAAATTTTGCGTTCGGCAGACTGGAAAGCTTTTAAGTTACATTTGAATTTATGTAATTTTCTAACGAACATCAATTTTTAATGATGTTTTAAACTTTGAAGCCAAATAAATTCGACAGTTCTTAATTAACGAGGTTTAAAATGTAAGAAATATGTAAAAAGAACCAATAGTACAAGTGATTGAAATTTCATGCTCATATGTCTAGTAGGTCCTGATATACTGGGAGCTTTTCCTTAAAAAGAAAAGTAATGAATAAAAATCAAGATGACCTTAATACATACCAGCACCATATTCTGCATCATCATCTTCACCTAGACCTTTTCTGGTTTCTCTGCACAGTTGTTGATGCTTTGGAGATAACAAAAACATCCAGATCAGAGTTTTTCCTCCTCATATCATCAGTTTCCCGAAATACGGAGGGTGTTCACTCCTGGCTATTCCTAATTACTGCATTATTTTCATCCTACCAGCACACCCCTCATTGAAAGTATTTACAGCTTCATAAACCTCAATGTACAATTACTGATATCCTACTTCAAACGACACTGTTGAATGATTCATTAGGGTTCTGAGTACGACCGTGCGAGCATTAACAGAGTACTTCTGAATCAGTAAGTCTCCTGAATTCAGGCTTTACAATAGAAGCACCCACACTACAAACATCTCTTCAACACGTACTAAATGTACGTAACACGACCTAATAGGTTGAAAGTCTGTTTCGAATACAATGTGGTCGTGAAAATTCAATATTCATTCATTGTTGCCAACTTATATTTTCAAGATCCGCTAAAATTCCGCTAAGAAATCCGATCTCAAATAATGAGCAATAAAATGAGCATTAATAATAATAATAATAATAATAATAATAATAATAATAATAATAAAAAGTAAATATCCGCACTCGCCTGATCTGTGAGTTTCGCTGGGATTAACCCTCTGCCTGCGAGCCGGCGAGCTAAAACTTTTAGGCGTTTCAGTACCGGGTGCAAACTAGGCGAATCCCCTGCCTCAAGGGCCACACACAAAACAGGCCAGTTCATTAAACGGTCTTCCTTCATACATAAATATAGATGCTACTCTCTCAGTTTCATTATCTGTCGTCGTTCGTCAACTAAGAGATAAGTATCCTTTCCCCACGCATTACAAATTTATTATACCATGATCTCATGACATCAAATCCAAATAACATGTTTTCCTCATGTGACTGCTAGCTCCTGGCAAGATATACGAAATAGCTCGGAGACAGACTGGAATACAAATTAAAAAAAAACGCAAAATGGATAAAACACTAAATTCCACCATAAGAAATCCAGATTCCGCCAAAAAAATCCGCTGTCCGCTAACTGATATATTTCTCCTCCGACAGTCTTCTAATTCCGCCAAATTTAGCGGAAAACCGGCTAAGTTGGCAGCACTGTATTCATTGACTTGGCCCTCAACGGGTGACTTAAACGCACTCTACAGTGTGATGGCAGTAGTGTCAGAGCTGTAGCTTAGATCCTTTCCAACAGAACAAATATGGCCTAGGGCACTATAGCTCAATTGGTAGAGCAACCGACGCGAAATCGGGAGGTTGTGGGTTCGGATCCCACTGGTGTCCGGTTGACCATTTTGGTTCTGCACTTAACATCTCTTCAACACGTACTAAATGTACGTAACACGACCTAATAGGTTGAAAGTCTGTTTCGATTACAACATAAACATTCTCTTAGATACTTAACAACATTACTTTCTCCATAGGAACTAAAAAATCAATGTACTTTAACACATTACTGAAAAGGGGGCTTAACATCAAATGTCAACTCATTTCAATTGTTTTTGAGGGCGTTGGGGACGATGGAATGATTCTGGATAATCCAATTACTGATTCGTAATAAAATGTTTTCAATGCTTATATAGAACAAGCGCTGTCCGCCTCTCTGGTGTAGTGGTTAGTGTGATTAGCTGCCACCCCCAGAGGCCCGGGGTCGATTCCCAGCTCTGCCACGAAATTTGAAAAGTGGTACGAGGGCTGGAACGGGGTCCACTCAGCAAGGATGGTACCTAACTTAAGGCCACGGCCGCTTCCTTCCCTCTTCCTTGTCTATCCCTTCCAATCTTCCCATCCCCCGCAAGGCCCCTGTTCAGCGTAGCAGGTGTGGCCGCCTGGGCGAGGTACTGGTCATCCTCCCCAGTTGTATCCCCGACCCAATGTCTCACGGTCCAGGACACTGCGCTTGAGGCGGTAGAGGTAGGATCCCTCGCCGTGTCAAAGGAAAAAACCAACCCTGGAGGGTAGACAGATTAAGAAGAAGAAGAAGATATAGAACAAGCGCTAAAGAAAATCAAAGAGGAATTTGGAGACAGAAACACAATCCAAGGAGAGGAAATCACAACTGTGTGATTTGACTATGATATTGTTATTTTATCTGAAAAGGTGGAAGATCTTCGGAAAATGCTAAATAGTATGGCCTTAGTCTTGGGGAAGGAGTATAAAAAAATAAAAAGTCCAAAACAAAAGTAATGGAGTGCAGTCGAATGAAGTCAGGTGATGCAGGAAATATTAGATTAGGAAATACAGTCTTAAAGGAAGTACATGAATATTGTTACTTGGTAGTAAAATACACTGACTGACAGAGCAAATGCAACACCAAGAAGGAGTGGTCAGAACTTTATGCCAATTGCAGGGTAGACTGACGTCACTGAGGTATGCTCATGATGTGAAATGCGCACGTAGCGAACGATAAATGGGACACGGCGTTGGCGAATGGCCTACTTCGTACCGTGATTTCTCAGCCGACAGTCATTGTAGAACGTGTTGTCGTGTGCCACAGGACACGTGTATAGCTAAGAATGCCAGGCCGCCGTCAACGGAGGCATTTCCAGCAGACAGACGACTTTACGAGGGGTATGGTGATCGGGCTGAGAAGGGCAGGTTGGTCGCTTCGTCAAATCGCAGCCGATACCCATAGGGATGTGTCCACGGTGCAGCGCCTGTGGCGAAGATGGTTGGCGCAGGGACATGTGGCACGTGCGAGGAGTCCAGGCGCAGCCCGAGTGACGTCAGCACGCGAGGATCGGCGCATCCGCCGCCAAGCGGTGGCAGCCCCGCACGCCACGTCAACCGCCATTCTTCAGCATGTGCAAGACACCCTGGCTGTTCCAATATCGACCAGAACAATTTCCCGTCGATTGGTTGAAGGAGGCCTGCACTCCCGGCGTCCGCTCAGAAGACTACCATTGACTCCACAGCATAGACGTGCACGCCTGGCATGGTGCCGGGCTAGAGCGACTTGGATGAGGGAATGGCGGAACGTCGTGTTCTCCGATGAGTCACGCTTCTGTTCTGTCAGTGATAGTCACCGCAGACGAGTGTGGCGTCGGCGTGGAGAAAGGTCAAATCCGGCAGTAACTGTGGAGCGCCCTACCGCTAGACAACGCGGCATCATGGTTTGGGGCGCTATTGCGTATGATTCCACGTCACCTCTAGTGCGTATTCAAGGCACGTTAAATGCCCACCGCTACGTGCAGCATGTGCTGCGGCCGGTGGCACTTCCGTACCTTCAGGGGCTGCCCAATGCTCTGTTTCAGCAGGATAATGCCCGCCCACACACTGCTCGCATCTCCCAACAGGCTCTACGAGGTGTACAGATGCTTCCGTGGCCAGCGTACTCTCCGGATCTCTCACCAATCGAACACGTGTGGGATCTCATTGGACGCCGTTTGCAAACTCTGCCCCAGCCTCATACGGACGACCAACTGTGGCAAATGGTTGACAGAGAATGGAGAACCATCCCTCAGGACACCATCCGCACTCTTATTGACTCTGTACCTCGACGTGTTTCTGCGTGCATCGCCGCTCGCGGTGGTCCTACATCCTACTGAGTCGATGCCGTGCGCATTGTGTAACCTGCATATCGGTTTGAAATAAACATCAATTATTCGTCCGTGCCGTCTCTGTTTTTCCCCAACTTTCATCCCTTTCGAACCACTCCTCCTTGGTGTTGCATTTGCTCTGTCAGTCAGTGTAACTAACGATGGCAGAAGTAAGGAGGACATAAAATGCAGACTAGCACAAACGAGGAAGGCCTTTCTAAAGAAAAGACATTCGCTCACTTCAAACATTGATATAGGAATTTGAAAGATCTTCGTGAAGACTTTCGTCTGGAGCGTGCCATTGTATGGAAGTGAAACATGGACGATAACTAGCTCAGAAAGAAAGAAAATAGAAGCTTTTGAAATGTGGTGTTACAGAAGAACGCTGAAAGTGAGATGGATAGATCGAATCTCGAATGAAGAGATACTGAATCGAATTGGTGAGAGGGGGTCGATTGGGCTAAATTTGACGAGGAGAAGAGATAGAATGACCGGGCGAGTTGGCCGTGCGCGTAGTGGCGCGCGGCTGTGAGCTTGCATCCGGGAGATAGTAGGTTCGAATCCCACTATCGGCAGCCCTGAAGATGGTTATCCGTGGTTTCCCATTTTCACACCAGGCAAATGCTGGGGCTGTACCTTAATTAAGGCCAGGGCCGCTTCCTTCTAACTCCTAGGCCTTTCCTATCCCATCGTCGCCATAAGATCTATCTGCGTCGGTGCGACGTAAAGCCCCTAGCAAAAAAAAAGAGATAGAATGATAGGACACATCTTAAGGCACGCAGGATTTGTTCGGTTGGTTTTTGAGGGAAGTGTAGGGGCTAAGAACGGTAGGGGCAAACCATGGTATGAATGTAACAAGCGGATTAGAACAGATGTAGGCGATAGTAGTTACGTAGAAATGAAAAAGGTTAGCACAGGATATGGTGGCATGGAAGGCTGATTCAAACCAGTCTATGGACTGATGACTCAAGCAACATCAACAGAAATAATCGTCTGCTGCCATTTTTTCAAGTTTTTTATCGGGTGAAATTCGTATAGCCTACGTGTATGTTTCACGCTCCGTTTTACACGCTTAGTCTGGTGAATCTTGCTACAAGAAATAGCCGGTGGAATGGTACGAAGACCGCTACGATGATGTTAGTGTTTTAACACCTCTTATATCAAGCCATTCCGCCTTATTATACCTTACTCCGTTTGTGTAGTCCACTTTTTGTGATCGTCTGCCCGAGGCTGTGAACACCGAGTATCTAGATCATTTAGACGTAGTGTATTGAGTTGGGAAATCAAATCGAATTAGTTCTTCATTCCTGTCCCCACAGGCAGAACGGGTTATATTACACCGGCTTAATTATTTTCTTCTCCTTCTTGAGCGTTTAAAAGTACTCTCTTCCCAATGATTATTGATAACACTCTCTGTAACTTGCAAGCCAACGTGCAGGTGGATGGGGAGGAACGTAAACAGGTATTCTATAGCCCGCACGTTAATATTTACGTAACAGTATCACTTAATTGAATTTGGTTGTACGAAAAGTGATGTTTGATATTACGGCCCTCACGCAGTCGCTCGTGGTTTAATAGGATTTATTGAAAGTTATTATTTTTTATTTGTACTTCCTACAACGATAGGCTACCTAAAACTCATAAAGTATACCATAACTAGAGCCCGAATTTTGATGCATTAATAGGTTAGAATGCAAACTTACTGAAGCGAGTAACAAGTACAGTCTACCTTCACAACGATTAAGCTATGGGGTTTGCATAAACATGAGGGGTACGGCGTATCAGAACCCCTATAATTTACGTTACTCTTACTACATTATGGAAGAGCGGCTGGCCGATACTTCGTACGAACCAAATTAGTATGCAATCTAACCTGTTACTGCATAAAAATCCGGGCTTTAACCATAACACTTAAATATTGAATGTATGTCTAACTTTGAAGAGTTTTCTGGAGTTAATCCTTCTCGTACGCAGTAATATAGAGGTGATTTCTAACATTTTGACCCCCTGTGGGGTAGGGGACGCACCCACGGTATACCCAGCCTGTCGTAAGAGGCGACTAAAAGGGGCGACCAAGGGATGCTTGAATTAGAACCACGAAACTACTTGTTATTAGTACCATCACGTAGGGAAAACAATAGATCGCCTTTACTTGTGAGTAGTACCACAATGTTAGGTACACAATAGGTTTGTGATTAGTACCACTATATGAGCAACACTGTGGGTCTGCGTTGCCTGTGATTAGGACCCACTATGTGAGGAACACCACGGGATAGTACGAGTCCCTGCGATTAGTACACCTACAGTATGTGAGGAACGCCATGGGTTTGCGTTGTCTATGAGTGGCGCCATTATGTGAGAAACATCATAAGTCTGTGTTATCTGCGTGACGTACAATACTTGTGAGTAGCACCATAACGTTTGGAACACCGTGAGTCTGCGCTACTCTTGATTAATACTGCAACTTGAAAAATTCCATGATTCTACTTTACTAGCGATAAGTACTATTATGAGGGGCCGTTGACCTGTATTTTGGACCCCCTTTAGACAACAAGTATCATCGATTCAGAATTGTGTTTTGTAAGCAGTCCCTTGGGTAGTAATACTAATATTTCAATATAGTTTATGGGAAGGTGGGGCATTACGGGTCGGATTCACTGATTGTTTTAAGTTCATAATCATTGTTCAGCGCCATCTGTTTTGAATTCTAGCCAGTGGATCTATTTTAGAATTATTTTTAACTTTCAGTATTGTGAGTTGACTCCGCTGATTACTTTAGATTGATATTTTTATCCTTTCATTCTTCATTATCTCATTTTAAATTCTAGTTTGTGGATGAATTTTGGGCTTTTACATTGTCATTGCATTTCGTCTCATTTCGTACCATTAGGGGCCGATGACCTAGACGTTAGGCCCCTGTAAACAATAAGCATCATCATCATCATCTAACAATTTGGGTGGAGCCTTTTTGGCCATGCGGGCTAAATCACAGTACAGATTATGGGGAATGCCCACACTTTTGAAAAACTCAACTAAGAATAAGAGGTGTTGTATGCTTCTTTGAAGTAGCTGATGGTTGGTTCATAGATGGCTCGCTTCTTCACGTCTACCTCTGCTGGCTGATTTGAGTCGACCAGAATATGTGCAAAGTCCTTTTCTCGGTCAATAGCGATTTTATCTATTATCCAGTTGCCTCCACCGTCAGCAGTACATGAGACCTATTCATGAACCTCGTAACATTTCTGGGAGAATGCTGTTGCAATTCTAGATCTTATTCTGTTGTGCTTAACACTCCTAAGCAAGTTCCTTCGTGGACATTAACCAAGAACATGAGCTGGGGTTTCAGATTCACTGCAGTGTCTACAGTCGACTCCATCCCGGCTACGTCGAGGGAGGGCCCGTACATTGCATTGCATTTTCATAGCATTTTTCCACTCTGATCCGCAGAGTCCATTTAGGGTGTCGATCCATCGGTTAGCTAGTGTGAATTCATGATAGATGATGACTCCCTTACCGTGAGTTCTTAACGCACACAATTTGCTATAAGCTACTTTTTTCTCCCTTAGCATTTCTCTTAAATTCCTTGCGGTAAGTTTGAGCGATGTCTTTAAAGGCAGAAAAGATAACAATATGACAATAGAGTTGGAATTCAAGAGGACAAATTGGGGGCAAATATTCGTTTACAGAAAGGGGAGTTAGGGATTGGAATAACTTACCAAGGGAGATGTTCAATAACTTTCCAATTTATTTGCATGAAAAGGCTAGAAAAACAACAGATAGGGAATCTGCCACTTGGGCGACTGTACTAAATGCAGATCAGTAGTGATTGATTGATTGATTGATTGATTGATTGATTGATTGATTGATTAAATGAAATGTCGTATGGCTTTCAGTGCCGGGATATCCCAGAACGGGTTCGGCTCGCCAGGTGCAGGTCTTTCTATTTGACTCCTGTAGGCGACCTGCGTGTCGTGATGAGGATGAAATGATGATGAAGACAACACATACACCCAGGCCCCAGGCCATTGGAATTAACCAATTAAGGTTAAAATCCCCGACCCGGCCGGGAATCGAACCCGGGACCCTCTGAACCTAAGGCCAGTACGCTGACCGTTCAGCCAACGAGTCGGACGATTGATTGATTGATTGATTGATTGATTGATAGCTCGGAACATACCACTTAGTCGAACAGCTCGTCCCCTTACCCCCAACTCTTTCCAGCCCAAACTTTACAACATTTTTGTAACGCTACTCTTTTGTCGGAAATCACCCAGAACAAATCGAGCTGCTTTTCTTAGGATTTTTCCACTTCTCGAATCAAATAATCCTGAAAAGGGTTCCATACACTGCGACTATACTCTAATTGGGGTATTACCAGAGACTTATACGCCCTGTATTTTTACATATTTAATACAACCCTTAAATACCCTCACAACCATGTGAAGAGATCTAACCTTTATTTATCCCATTCTCCCAAAAACGTATTTCCCGTAATGTACATGTCATCAAATTAAATATACCTTTGCACTTCAGGCAAGCAAGCAAGCTCCAGTATTCGGGGATAGTGGGTTCGAACCCCACTGTTGGCAGCCCTGAAGATGGTTTTCCGTGGTTTCCCATTTTCCCGCCAGGCAAATGCTGGGGCTGTACCTTAATTAAGACCACGGGCGCTTCCTTCCCACTCCTAGCCGTTTCCTACCCTATTGTCGCCATAAGACCTAACTGTGTCGGTGCGACGTAAAGTAACTTGCAAAAAAGTAAGTAAATAAAAACTCGACGTATACACTGACGTAAATTCAAGGTTATCTTTAAAATCTAATTTTTAACGTGGAATATGGAAGTAGAAAATAATAGTATATAGTTCTTGACGTAAGAAATTTGACCAGTTTCTAACTCTGTTCCTAGACTGGTAAGTACTCTTTACCTCTCTTATGACATTTTTCCTTGATTTCCATGATGAAGGTGATATGGATAGATCGAATCATGAATGAAGAAATACTGAATCGAATTGATGAGGAGAGAATGATTTGGTGATTTTTTCCAGAAGAAGAGATAAATGACAGGACACATCTTAAGACGCGCAGGACTTGTTCAGGTAGTTTTTGAGGGAAAGCAAGTCGGAAAAATATAATCTTTTAGTGAGGGAGGCAGAAGGAAAAGTAAATGAAGTATACGAACACACACACACACCTTTTCCTTAACATGTTCTTCTTTATTCCATTTACAAAATGGGTGGTGACTTGGGTAATGTTTGAGTTACTCTCTTGCCCTTTCTTGATCATATTTATGGTAGTTTCACGCGGTAAGTCCTAGGTGTTAGGACAGCCATTCGCTTGTAATATTCTGTCATAATCACGGGTCGACATATGCCATTACAAGTTATGACACGCACATTACAAGTTTGTTCATGTTACTAGACATAGTATGTTACTGTAAACAACAGTTATTCAGGGAAGTCAGGCCTTATTTTAATTTTTTAAATCTGATTTTAGTGGCAAAGAATTTCTATATCGTATACAAATTTAATAACACACAAAATCGATTGGGTGACATTATCAGTTACGGTTTGAATGAAGCGTATACCGTCAACCACAGCAATATCTCTACACAAGCTTGAATTCTGAAGCTTTAGGGTTTGAGTCTTGAAATTATCAGCTAGTCAAAAGAATCTGTCTTAACAATATTTTTTTCAAATGAAGTAACGAGAAGTTTCGTTTAAAAACAACACAGGAGTTCATATATTTTGCTCTAGGACCGGTCGTTAAAGATTGCCAAGTCGATTCCGACCGAGATCAAAGAATTTTGGAAAACAAGAACATCTGCCATATACAGGATGATCGGAAACAACGTCAACCGAATATATGGACGTTATAGTGTTGGTTATTCAGATAAATAATCGGAAAAAATAATTAGTTATCTCGCGCAGTTATAATTTTATCAGCAGCTAAAGTTAGCCAGTCAGATCGCCTCCCGGATGACTTCGGATGAGCTTCGCGAGGCAGTGTTGCTAAATCTGCATGTGGCCAATAGAAGAGAGAAACTTCTCTAGGGGAGGGACTTGAACAAGGTTAGAATGCAAACCTACCGAAGCGAGTAGCAAGTATAGTCTACCTTCACAACGACTATGCTATGGGGTTTGCATAAACATGAGGGGTACGGCCCATCAGAACCCCTATAATTTATGTTACTCTTGCTACATTATGGAAGAGCGGGTGGCCGACGCTTCCTACTAACCAAATTAGTTTGCAATCTAACCTGTTACTGCTTAAAAATCCGGGCTTTACTTATCAGTATGAATAGCCCCTCTAAGGGTCATGTACTTGGTTTACATTGTTTCAAAACACCCTTTATATTATGCGTGTTTATGAAAGAACCGTGGTACGTCCCTGACCGTACGCCCAATTTGATAGGTGTAGCTCTTTCTGACAAGAATTTCACTGAATTCCCAGCGCAGTTACCTCTAATTATTAAAAAGATATTCCACGAATCTGCCGTGTACCAAGGCTATGCATAGCTAGTAAATGACCGACCCTGGTTTAGTGTATGAGGCCAGCTCTTCCGGCATGTCCTTCTGGAAATCAAAATTAGTAATCGTGACCTCGAAGCGATCTTTACGGACAATATCTATTACGAAACATGGCAAAATGCTAAGCTCGCAGAATTTCTGGGGAAGCCTCCGTGTGAGGCAATACATTGTTTCAACAATGTTTTTACCTTTCACATTAGGCAACGTCACGATTTTAAAAAAATGACCAACTATCATCCTTCTCACATAAAACAATGGAATGAATGCCGTGCTTGGGATATTTATAACGGGTGACCTCCGGACAGTATCTACATCCGAGAATGGGCATCCTGCTGTGAGATATCTACATTATTATTGTAAGTGGAGGATATTTTATGAGAGAAATTGAACCAAGTGTACCCGCGCCTCCCACAGCTTTCTCGGCCCTGACTGCTAGACAAAACCATGTCAGGAAATCACTCTCCAAAACTTAATTAGTTATGCTGAGCAGAAAGAAATATTTCACTTGAGAGCATTAACTTTCCAACTGTGTTAAATAGTGAAAATGAAAATCCAGCTTCCAGTCATTTGACCGAGTCAAAAATGAAGTGAATGAAGCCCCATGTAGCGGTGAGGATGGGAATTGTGCCGTCTGCCAAAGCCTGTCGCCCTCCTCTGGGGCAATGATTAATGGCTAATAGATGAAATGAAATTATATTGGAGAGTGTTGCTGGAATGGAAGATGACAGGGAAACCCCGGAGGAAAACCTGTCCAGCACAAACCTCAAATGGAGTGACCGGGATTTGAACCTCGAAACCTAGTGGTGAGAGGCCGGCGTGCTGCCGCCTGAGCCAATGAGGCTCTTATTAAAAAATGCTGTGTCGTAAAAGAAAGTAATATGTTTCCTGATTTGAGTGTTAAGTTTGGAATCTCACTCAGTGCAACAGCACATTTCACGTTTAGTAAATTTGTCGACTTTAAATCACTCATCCCAGGTAATAAAAAAAGATAAGTCAGAAACTTATGTTCTCAAGGAAACCATTTTCTTGTTTTCAAACAATATGAAATCACCGATTTACCAAATGATGTCAAACAATCAGCGGTATATGAAACAGCTTCTTAAAATAATGATTTCGTTTTTATTTTGTTAATTTCAAAATATTAATGACTTCTTTGGATGGTGAATGAAACTGACTTGTGTATTCTGCCCGAAGGCAGGTCCGAACCTCCGCAGAGGTGTTCCTGAGCCGGAGTTTGAGCCAGTTCCTTTCCGCTTCTCCATTCCCTTACGCTTCACCAACAGGGCGTGGCAATCCGTCCAAAATTTGACCATGCTCAATGTTGCTTAACTTCGGAGATATCACGTGATCATCTTCCAATGGCCCCAAGTATGATCCCTGGGGCACTCAGTGGCGCTGTTGGCTGTCCTGTATTGTCCAGGCATTATTTTCTTATGTGAACCAATAAAAACCAAAAGCGTGTACGTCGCATTTGTGTATTGTTAGCTAGTTAACAGTTGTTTTTAACAGAAGCAGCTGTGTAAATTTACTGCCAATAATTCATTTACAGGATGATAATGTCCACGTCCACAATAACCACAAAAAGCACACAAGATAAACTGACTCATCTGGTTGAACCCACTTTTATTAGCAATATTCAGAATATTAACGAGATAACTCTACTTCTGGGTCTTACCGAGGACTGTTGTGTATTCTGGAATAATCAGAAAGTAAAATTTAGCTATTTCGCCAATATTGTGATGAAATGGCTTATCTTGTTAGTGTCAAAAGGATGGAGAGATTTGACCTTAGTAGGTTACTGCAAAAATTTAAAATACCGAAAGAAATTATATTTTAAAATAATATTTCCTAACCTCATGGTCTAGGGTTGCCTGGAGACCTCGGGTCAGTTTCTTGTCCAGATCAAGAATTTTTATCTGGCTGTCAGAGCTAGTTTGAGGTCCAGTCAGCCTACGTAAAAATATCTGAGAAGCTATTTGAGAGTGAAATAGCGGCTCTGGACTAGAAAGCCAAGAATAACACACAAGAGGTTTCGTTGCGCTGACCACGCGTCACCTCGCAATATGCAGGCATTCAAAGTGAGCAGCGGTCACTTGGTAGACCAAGGTCCACCAGGGCTGTAGCATCATAGTTTTTGTTTTCTTCATCAGTGAGTTTTTGTCATTCACTAAGCATATGGCTAAACAACAGTAAGTCTTTCTTACAAGAATTTCACTTAATTCCCAGGTTAGTTACCTCGAATTATAATGATATGTCAACGAATCTGCCATGTGCGAAGGTCTTGAGTAGTTAGAAGAAAATAACTGAGAAGTGACCCTGTTTTCCGTTATGGTGGCCATTTGTTCGCACAAATATATCAAATCAATACTTGGTAAAGAAAACCAAAAACACTATACAATCAACCAAACTTAAAACTAATTTGTTCAACTATTGACTAGCCCACACATCATCTTCCAATGGGCCCAAGTATGATCCCTGGGGCACTCAGTGGCGATATGTCGGATGGCCTGCTTTTGCTCAACGCAGTCGCACTCAGGGTACGATTTCATACCTCACGTATGTTGTAATGAGCCATGATTGGTGCGAACTGTATTGAGGGCAACTCTATTTCTTGAAGAACTTCTGTCTGCCCTGAAGATGACAAAGAACGGAATAGCATCAGGTTTTGATGGCATCCACCCTGAATTCCTCAACCAATGCGGACGTTTCGTCTAGGTCACAAAGTCTCTTTTACTCCCCTGTGGGTGGAGTGAAAGGATGCTTTGTCTGTAGCCCCTGTATGTCGTAAGAGGCTACTAAAAGGGGGACAACCAAAGAATCTGAAGTCACTCTCTCGTATTCTAGGTCCCAAAATATATCGTTGATTCTATCCTTTTTCCGTGTAGCGGAGGCAGTTACGTATATCATTTTTCTCCTGTTCTGCTTCTCTGCGGCGTATATCAGTTACTAGAATGTAACTATTACAATTTTATTTCAAGAAGTGAATTAGGTGTGTCTGCCTCTGTGGCGTAGGGGTTAGCATGATTAGCTGCCACCCCCGGAGGCCCAGTTTCGATTCCCCGCTTTGACACGGAATTTGAAACGTGGCACGAGGACTGGAACGGGGTCCACTCAGCCTCTGGAGTTCAACTGAGTAGAGGGAGCTTCGATTCCCACCTCAGCCATCCTCGAAGTGTTTTTGCGTGGTTTCCACACTACTTCTCCAGGCAAATGCCGGGATGATACCTAACTCTAGGCCACGGCCGCTTTCTTTCCTCTTCCTTGTCTATCCCTTGCGAACTTCCCGTGCTCAACAAGACTCCTGTTCAGCATACTACGTGAGGCCGCCCGGGGTGAGGTACTGATCTTCCTTCCCAGTTGTATCCCTGACCCAAAGTCTCACGCTCCAGCGCACTGCCCTTGAGGCAGTGGAGATAGGATGCCTCGCTGAGTCCAAGGGAAAAACCAGTCCTGGAGGGTAAACGTTTTAAATAAATAAATAAATAAATAAATAAATAAATAAATAAATAAATAAATAAATAAATAAATAAATAAATAAATAAATAGATGATAAACTAAAGAATTTCCCTTGGACGCAACAAAAAAAGCGGACTTGAAGAACGCACAAATTCAACCTGAAGAAATTTTGAATCGAAATATATATAGAAAGAAAATTGACAAGTGGGAAGTCACTCCAGAGAATGAAGTTCCAAAAAGAGCAGTTACCAAGTGGACGGAAGAAAGTAAGAGGATCTTTAGTGAACAGATGAATGCATCCTGGATCCTCCGCAAACGAAATCATAAATGAAGCTTCGTTTGCTCCGAAAGGGACCATTCACGCATAATAATAATAATAATAATAATAATAATAATAATAATAATAATAATAATAATAATAATAATAATAGCCACTCGTGGACGTCCGAGTTCGATTCCCGGCTCTGCCACGAACTTTAAAACGTGGTACGAGGACTGAAACGGGGTCCACTCAGCTTCGGGAGTTCAAATGAGTAGAGGGGGTTCGATCCACGCCTCAGCCATCCTGGAAGTGGTTTTCCGAGGTTTCCGCACTTCTCCTGCAGGCAAATGGTACGTAAATTAAGGCCACGACCACTTCCTTCCCCCTTCCTTGTCTATCCCTTCCAATCTTCCCATCCCCCCACAAGGCCCTGTTCAGCATAGCAGGTGAGGCTGCCTGGGTGAGGTACTGATCCTTCTCCCCCCCGTTGTAACCACGATCCAAAGTCTTACGCTCCAGGACACTGCCTTTGAGGTAGTAGACGTTTAATCCCTCACTGAGTTAGAGGAAACGGAGGGTAAACGGATTAAGACAAGAAAGAAAGAAAGAAAGAAAGAAAGAAAGAAATTAGGAGTAAAATTTACACTTTGTAAAAAGTAACTATTACAACTAAAAATAACCCGGCGAGTTGGCAGTGCGGTTGGGGCCGCGCTGCTGTGAGTTTGCATTCGGGAGATAGTGGGTTCGAACCCCACTGTCGGCAGCTCTGAAGAAGGTCTTTCCGAGGTTTTACACCAGGCAAATGCTGGGGCTGTACTTGAATTAAGGCCACGGTATTTTCCTTTCCCCTCCTAGGCTTCCTATTTCATCGTCGCCATATGTCCTATCTGTGTCGTTGCGACGTATAGACACTTGTTAAAGCAAGTAAAAATTACGAAGAAAGTAATTCTATTACTTCCCAACTCTAGAGACATTATAGAGTGAAACGCTGTTTTTTTTTTTTTTTTTTTTTTTTTTTTTTTAGCTGTCCACCGTCAAAGCAGGAATGAAGTCCATGAACCTTGACTCTAGTAGTTAATCCTTGCTCTTAGGTAACAGCGTTGAAAAATGCTTTTGCCATTGTATTGCGACGTGACCCTCAGTTAGCGCGCATACAGGCGATGTATGTTTTAGTATACTGTACACCAGCCATGACAAGTTCTGAGAAACCACAAAGTGATCTCGATACGCTTATTTAATCATCAGTAACATGTTTCTCAAGAGTGATTTCAATTCTCTAATTCTCTCTCTCTAATTTCTATACCTACATTGACCTTCTTTCAACCGGTTTGAGTCTCGACAGAAATGGCCAAATTTTCTTTTAATACTGTAAATGCGGCAATAAATTAACCAGTTGCAAAGTTGTTCCTAATTATTATGTAAATCTAAATTAACTAATTGTGTAAACCGTACAAGCTTGCAACCAACTTCATCTTTGATAGACCGAGCTGGTTATGTGCGGGAGATAGTTGGATCGAACCCCACCCAGAGTTTTTTTTTTGCTAGTGGCTTTACGTCGCACCGACACAGATAGGTCTTATGGCGACGATGGGATAGGAAAGGCCTAGGAGTTGGAAGGAAGCGGCCGTGGCCTTAATTAAGGTACAGCCCCAGCATTTGCCTGGTGTGAAAATGGGAAACCACGGAAAACCATCTTCAGGGCTGCCGATAGTGGGATTCGAACCTACTATCTCCCGGATGCAAGCTCACAGCCGCGCGCCTCTACGCTCACGGCCAACTCGCCCTCCCAGAGTTTTAAGACGGTTTCCTGTACAGTGTAGTTTTTATTATAACTGGGTAGACTGGGGAGATGCCCAGGAGGGCACAGGAGGATTTGGGGTCCCAAATAAGAGTGAAATTTTAAATTGAATGTAAGAGTGGGTTCAGTGAAATTTTTTTTTTTTAATGATCTGTGAAACTAGAGTATTGTAAATTTCTTCAGAATAGATTATCCTAATAATTTATATAATGTAAGTAATATTGATACTTTAACAACGTGTAGTCCGAATAACACAATTATCAAAATGTAAATAAAATTAATAAAAAATGTAGCCCCAAATGACGAAATATATAATGTGTAATCGATATATATGTCCGCCTCTATGATGTAGTGGTAAGTGTAATTAGATGCCTCCCCCGGAGGCCCGGATTTGATTCGCGGCTCTGCCACGAAATTTGAAAAGTGGTACGAAGGCTGGAACGGGATCCACTAAGCCGCGGGGTGTCAACTGAGTGGAGGGAGAGTGGGGTTGGACTTCTTCCTCAGCCATCCTAGAAGTGGTTTTCCATGGCTTCACACTTCTTTTCCAGACAAATACCGGGTGGAGGCCGTCTGGGGGAGGTACTGGTCCTCCTCCCTAGTTATATCCCCGACCCAAAGTCTCAGGCTCTAGGACACTGCTCTTGAGACAGTAGAGGTGGGATCCCTCGCTGAGTCCGAGGGAAAAACCAATACAGTAATACCGATTTTTTTTTGCAACACTATTGTGAATACAACCTAATACAGGTCTGTTTAGCCTACGTAGCTAATTTAAGTTTTCACTTGTTAGTTGCTTTACGTCGCACCAACACAGATAGGTCTTATGGCGAATTTAACTTTTCATGGTAGTTGAAACATTAGAATGAAGGCATTTAGAAACTTACCAAAGATAAAGGAATTAACAGGCAAACCAAGGTAACATTTATTATTATCAGCAACCGGTGATGCGGGGGGGGTTCGAATCCCACCGTCGGCCGTTCTAGAAATTGTTTTACATTTCACTTCCAGGCAAATACCGGAACGGTATATTCTTTAAAGTACACGCCTTTTCCACATTCCTACTCAAATATTATTTCTTTCTTTTTTGAGTTATAGTTAGGGCAAGAATTCTTAGGTACTAGTAGGTTAGAATGCAAACATATTTAACCAAGGCGCAAGTGTTTTCTATCCGCACAACAGTTCTGCAGTGAGATTTGCATAACTATTAGCGATCAGAACTACCAGAAACCCCTGAAATGTATGCAGCTCACCTAACATAACTGAAGAGCGGCTAGTTGATACTTGCGCCTTGTTCAACAAACCTGATCTCAAAAGGGCTACTTATCTAAACTTCAAATGAGCAAAATCAAGAAGTGATACCTCTATCCCCCTGAGGCCCAGAACATTTCTCTTTTGGTCAGATGTCATAAAAGTGTATAGGCTACTTCTTTAACGGTGTACTGGTGGGAGACAGTGAAGTTAGAAGCATATCACACCGCGGTAAATGAATTCGCAAAATAATTGAGCACAAACAAAAGGTCAATTTTTATTTATTTTATTTTTCAAATATTTCCTTTACGGGATATTCCGATTTTAAACAGTGTCCTTTTAAAAGGACGCCAGGCGTCAGAAGGCTATAATATGTAGGTCTATTTTTGTGGATCAGAAATTCTTTGCCCAGATTAATGAATCAACACATTTTGTTAAAATCAAATTATGATGTATTCTTATTTAATTCTCTGTAGTACGGTATTTATTATCTTGTGCACTGAACATGGTGTGCTTCCTCTGAACTTAAAAATGGCTGCCCTGTAGGACTTGCTAACAAAAAACCTGAACAGCAGCAGAATTAGTAAAGCCAGGTGCAAGAAAGTAGTTGGGAGAATCCATGAAGATTCAGGTTCATACTATGAACAGGCATGAGTTCCATTCTTCTGATTCAACACACTTTGTTCTCTTATATCACCGATGGAATTTGCACACAAATATAATTATTTACTAGAGGGCTAATATTGTAATGTTCAATTCATGGAACACTGCAATGTTTTATGTACTGCTGAAACAAACCTCAGGAGAACTTATGCAGTTCTGTTAAGAAATCAAGAAAAAAAAAAAAAAAAAAAAAAGTAATAACATATAGGCCTACACAGAGTTTGAAAAACAAAACATATCATGAGAAATGAATTGAACAGTTTTAAGGTCTCTCCATTATATAAACTCTCTGTATTTTCTCAGGTTAGCTGGCTGTTATAGGGGAAACACACACACCTCAAAATCAAGAAGGTTAGGAAAACTGAGCCCTCTTAGCATTCAGCAATTCAAAATTGGAAAACTCTTGTACGTTTCCCTGTTTACCTGCATAACCAAACTGCTAGTTCATATAGGACATTTGAATAAGTGCACCTATATTATCATATGGAACTAAAAGTTAGATCAAAAAGAAAAAGTACTTAAGGACATTGAATACTGGTACAAAATTATTTCAATGAACAATGATATACCAGGCGAGTTGGTTGCACAATTTGGTAGCTCATAAGATGATTTTCCATCATTTCCCATTTTCACACCAGGCAAATGCTGGGACTGCAGCTTAATTAAGGCCAGAGCCGTTTCATTCCATGTCATCTATCACATTACGTGACTTGAAAATCATCAGGAAAAACTTGATTTGAAAATGCCTCCTGCTCTGTTAGATATTTATTTTTTACCTTTAGGGTACTCCGCTTGCATTGTATTGCATTATATTATTTAATTTAAAATATTCATCCATGTATCTTCATATTTGTTAAACAATGAAGTGAAATAATGGATGAGGATTGTATAACTTTAATTGCTAATTGACAATTCATATGGCTGAAGCTCAAATTCCTATGGATTTTTGGGTTGGAATTTTCAACCCAAAAATTACTTGAATCAGAATGGCATCAGGGACCCCAGAAATAAATGTAATATGCTGAAAATGCCATTTTCATTGAAATGGAATAGGCAGTACGGGAATTCAGAAAGTATAGAGAAAATAAGATACTAATTTTGATATATTTTGTAGTCTGCACATTACAAGGCTGATCACACAATGGAACCCACTACTTCACTGGGTTGAAAACCCTTGCATATGTCTTTGGTGCCTACAAACATGGTGGAATCACTTACCACCATTGTATTTGAACCATGATTGCTGATGCCTTGAGGAGGGAATGTCAACACAAAGCACACGAGGAAGTCCATATATTTCTGCTGCTCAGTGGTTCCTCTAAGCAGACAGATATGAAAGGCATTCCAACAGCTTCAATTCATTGACTCTTCTGTTAGAACTTAGGCCTCTGAAACCCAATCAGCAGATGTTCATAAAGAAAAGTGTAACATGTACAAATCCACAATTCCACACTGCAACAAAAAATAGAATTTAGCATCTATAGAAGTGGTTGGAAGGAGAAAAACTGACTCAAGTAAATCAGTTCAGTTATTTGGGAAGCATCATTACATCTGATGGAAGGTGTGAAAAGGACATCCATTCTTGAATAGCCTAGGCTAAAGAAGCTTTCAATAAAAATAAAAAAAAGCCTGTTGACCTCCAAGGAAATATCCCTACCAGTAAGAAAGCATTTCATTAAGAGCTTCATTTGGAGCATTGTGACCTATGGCTCTGAAACCTGGACTCTATTAAAGGCTGAAAAGAAAAGAATAGATGCATTTGAAATATGGTGCTGGCGTCGAATGTTACGAATTCCCTGGACTCACAGGCTAACAAATGAAGAAGTTCTCAAGAGAGCTGAAGAAACCATCAGTCTAGAGAAAATGATCGTGCAAAGAAGATGTAGTTGGATACTCTGGCATTCATCATGGTGCACCACACTGCTTGAAGGGAAACCAGAAGGAAAGACCAGAAGAGGACGACCAAGAGCAGGTTTCCTCGATGACATTAAAGGGCGACGTCCATATCAACCAATCAAGCAGCTGGCTCAGGATAGAAGGTCGTTGGATGAGGACATTGTCATGCTACCCACCAACCATCAGGTTGAGGAGAATGAGAGAGAGAGAGAGAAGTAGTGAGACATGGCTGGCAGTAGAGGCTCAATCAATTTGCACTGTTCTGTAGACTGTTCAGATTTGATAAACAAATTTATGAACACGGTAGCTTTGATGGCTGCACTCCCGAGGAACCATTTGTATAAGATCAGCGAACTGTAAAACAAATGCTTTCGACCATCTTATTGGTAAAGACGTGTGTGTTTGGAATGCTTTGTCGACTAACAATATTAATATTGGGATTGTTGAAATGATTTTTGTAGAACTAACTAATACATAAGAGGGCTATATCATGAGAGCCTAGATTTTTTTTTTACTTGTACCCTTACAAACAATTTCAAAGTAATTCAACAGTATACATTTTCATGAGAGACAATAATATCTACTCATAATTTATGAGTGAACTTGAGAATAAAATATAATAGGTGTAATTTGCAAACAAATCCGTAACTCCATACTATAAAAAAATTATTATAATATAGTGGTGCATGTGTAATAATTATAATGTAAATATAATCATTTTGAAATAACGCTAGAAAACATTACAAACTGGGAAAATGTTGATCAAATATGTATCTCATTACATAATACATATTATGAATGGTTAAAATTGGTTCCATAAAAAAGAACATTGCAACATGTCCCATGTAGAATGCTATTCAAGCAAAGTTTCTTCATTTATTGTTCAGGTTTTAATTTTTTAAGTGTAAAGTAGGCAGTCATTGATCCAAGACCTAATTAATTGTATCTTTAGAATGTTAGACTGCAACTTAATATTTTGAAGAACATTCTCAAATTATGTAAATAGTGATAACATAATGTATTTTTCTTTGTTAAGTGTTATTTCACTGTTTCATATTGAACCAGTCTTCATGATCTGGAGTAGGGAAAGGTACAGGAGAGACAGTTACAGACAGACATCCAAGAGTTGCAATGTAGACACGAAACAAAGTACAACACCGCTCATCAGGAGAGTACATATTATGGACAATGAGAAACATGAGCTGTTCGTGGGATGAACCTGATATCCGTATCAAGTACGGAAGGAGATTTTACTTAACAAATAAAAGTATTTATATAGTCTGCCTTTGAAAGTGATAACCGTCAATTAAAAATGGGATTTATAACATACAATGGAAGGAGATTTGCTAATGCTGTTTTGTTACCATTTTCCTTTCAATTCACAAATTTTTGTGATGTCAATGGAAATATCTCCTGAAAGTTTTTAACATTAAGAATTTCATTTTTATATAAAAGTAAATATTCCTTCAAATATTTGCTTTGCATTTTCTAATCAATTGAGGGAATAGTACATTTTACAAGAATTACATTATAGGCAGTTTCATCGTTCAAATGAAAATCCACAGCCTGTTTCCATTCGTTTGAGTGGGTCAGGAACGGAATGAATGAAGCCCCCCATCTAGCAGTGAGGATAGAAATTGTGCCAGCTGCCGAAGCCTGTCGCATTCTTCTGGGGCAATGATTAATGACTGAGAGATGAAATGCACTGATATTAATGAGTTTCTGGAATGAAAGATAACAGGGATAACAGGAGTACCCAGAGAAAAACCTGTCCTGCCTCCACTTTGTTTACTGCAAATCTTACATGGAGTAACCAGGATTAGAACCAGGGAACCTAGCGGTGATAGGCTGGCATGCTGCTACCTGAGACATGGAGGCTCTTCATCATTCAAATACGTATTAAATTTTCAAATGATATGTCAAGTGAGGAAAATTAATATATGGCTTATTGCGTTTAAGATTATAATAATGTAGCCCTTTGAAAATCTAAGTACTGCGCTTAGTAGCTTGATATGCACTTTACATTTAATTTCATCTGATTTCATTTTACATTGGAAGTGACAGCCGTTGAAATGATACTTTGATCTACTCTGTATGAGGAAATAATTTTATTCTTATCAAAAGAAACATCATACATTTAGCTGTTAGAAGCCGCTGTGGCTCAGGCAGCAGCACGCCAGCCTCTCACTGCTGGGTTCCATGGTTCAAATCCCAGTCACTAAACGTGAGATTTGTCCTAGACAAAGTGGAGGTGGGGTCGGGTACTCCGGTTTTTCCTGTCATCTTCCATTACAGCAACACCTTTCCAATACCATTTCATTTCATCTCTCACTCACTAATCATTGTCCAAGAGGAGTGCAACAGGCTTCAGCAGCCGGCACAGTTCCTATCCTCACCGCTAGATGGGGGCTACGTTCATTCCATTTCTGACCTGGTTGAAACAGGCATTGGATTTTCATTTTCATTATAACCATGGGTGCCCACAGGATCTTTTCCAATGGGGGGCACATTAACAATTTTCTTGAATATAAAAACCAATATAATGTCAGTAACATTAAATTGTGTACAGAAATTTCCGGTTTTATAACAGCTGCTAGATGACTGTCAGTAAGTTCAGTTTATGAAACAATCTGGTATGATATTAAACAATTGAACATCAACCTTTTTAGAATTCCATAATTTCACAATTCCCCCTTCCCCCCCCCTTGCAGGCGTCCATGATTATAACTGTTAAAAGTAATATTTTTGTTGACTAAGAAGTAAAAATCAAGTGCTGGACCACTATTCGAAAAAACCTGATAATGTATTCAATTCAATTTGTTTGTTTTATAATAAATGGTCTACAATTTTAGAAATTTTTTAGAAGGTATTTGAAATGTTTAACATAGTTAAGATACTGTACAGTTGCTAAATGTTCAATATTTAGCACAAATTATTGTAAACTATTAAACAGAATTACATTCTAAGTTTGTAACTAATCTCTGGTGTATGTGAACTGTAGGAAAATGTCTTACTAGTCCAAGATATGTAGTTAAGTATACCATAAAATGTTGGCATATATATTTATTTACTTAAAATTTTACTTACCAACTAAATAAATGGATAAATGCACTGTAGAGCCATTGTAACATCACTCACTTCCTATGACCAGACATCAGGTATCATCCCATGAACTCTAGTATAATATATTGCACATCGTCCCTCTAAAATTTGAAATAAAAAATCTTGTATACTTTTTGTAACATGATCACCTAAACATTACATTTCTGACTGAACATATGCTCACAAACTTCTCATCACATATTTTTCCACGACTAATGGGAATATATGTAGGAACAGCTTCTGAAATATGTAGCTTGTTGGGTTTTGTACTTACTATCACATGCTTCAATAAATTTGATTTGTTTTGGTAGTGTTCATCATTTTTGTTCTAAGTGGAATGGTGATGTATATAAACCATTATATTTCTGATATGAGGAGAATAGAATATTACGTTATACGAAAAACAACTTTAATGGAGATAATTATTTTTCAGAATCATTTTGAGAACTGAGTTTAGGCACATAAGTTTCTAGTCTTTAATAAAACTTGTTTCAATGTCTGACAATAGTAGGAAAAAAAACCTTTTACTTTGTATTTCAAGCACCAATTAACATCATTTCCTCATTAAACTTGAGGAAAGCTATCAGAATATTGTTGAAAGCCCCAAGAAAATATTGTGGCCAGCATCATACATGATTTCATAATACGCTGAAGGCAATGCATCTTCCAAGAAATGGCAAATGTTCAATTCAAAAATAGTTTGGAACGTTAGTTTTGTAAAAGAAATTATCTCAAAATTATACCATACATTAAAGAGCATACCCCGAGCATGGATAGCTGTACATAAACCAACAAACATGACAAATATTCTTAAATTTACCAATATTAAGAAGGGTGAAGGACTGAAGAAGATTGAGACGATGATTAAAGATTCTTTTCCATAACAGAGATATAATACAGCAAGAACAGCGACGAAATCCCATGAAACACGCAGAAATACATACCAATATTTAGGATTAATAATAATAATATTATCATCATTATAATATGGTGTTGCATCTATAATAATTTAATGTAAATATAATAATTTTGAAATAACATTAGCAGCAACCACTCACCCTGTTTCTCCATTACAAAACAAACAACTCTTCTTGCCTTAACATTCTTTCATAAATATAATAGACTATGAGGTGACGTTTACCAAGAACCTACCGGGAATTGTATCATCTCTTAAATATAATTTGTTGTTGTATGGTAACTCGTTTGATAGGTCTAAGATTTAGGAGTGTGAGAAACAAAGCACGGTCTTCAAGAATGGCATGGAATATGGCAATACATGTAAACTGACATGATTAATGTGTGAACATAGTCACGCAATAGAAATTTTCTTAATAGGTATTTAAGCTGATATTAGCAGTATCATTTGTCTTTGGAATCTTGAAAATTATGGGGGTATATAAGTCCCTCTTATATTTCAAGAATGGGTATTTTTGGAGTAGTATCTAGGGAGGGGGAGGGGGAGGGCAGGCAGTTAGTGTAAGTGAGGTTCAAGAAGTAAATTAGCTTCAGATCCTTTGAAATACAGTAGTTGTGGTCTTTAAATTGTAAAAACGCCTGTGGATAGTTAAACAACTGCAATGTCAATATATGCCTCTGGTATAGAGCTTTATTTTGAGGTGAAGAATAGAACTCTGATCCACTTTATAAATACAGATCATAGCACTTAGCTGTGCACTTGCCCACTCCTCTCCTCTTACATACTTCTTGAGTGCAAAACATTTTCCACAGTACAAGACACTGATTTAGCAGTGTTTGAACACACTACTGGGAGTACTGGCTTCTTGTTTTCCCTTGGGTTCCTGTGTTATCCTCGATATAGTTGCAAATAAAATTGTATTTCCAGCTTCAGGACTACTGATTTCAATCATATAATATATTTATAAACATAAAAGTAAATTGGTCAGAAAATCGTATATTGAAATTTTCAGTGCATGAGGAATTTTTGCTTTTCTGGCCAGAAATGATTTTCCCGTGAAAGAGAAAAATATAGAAAAACATCTGAATTAAATCTTTCAGTTCTTTCTTTGAGTTTACCCAGAAATTGACCATCTAAATTTCATTAACTGAGGTTGGTCACTCTCACCAGCACAAGACACAGTATTTTTGGTTTCCGCCATTACTGTGTGTTTGGGTATTATTAAAATGCTCAACAACAGCAAAATGATGATTATTTGAAGAGGCTAAACCATGTGGTCATCTGTTTCTTAGCTTGCTATTAATATAGATTCAATTAAGGGGCGCTAGTGGCAGGTAAATATAAGATGAGGTGAGATAGAGTTTGCAGTGGGCCCAGTGAATGTAAGATCCCTACACTAATTTAAAGTCCATAAGCTTAAAAAGATTTAATAATATTAAGTGAGGAAGTACTCTGTAGCAGTTACAGGCCTGAGAACCTACTTTAGAAAATGTCAGTGTATTCAGCATGATCCTCACATCGATCATCACCCCTTTCCTACCTCATCATTGCCACAGCAAGGTGTACAGCCAGCTGCCAAGGTCTGTATTTAAAAATAGAAAATAGAGGTTGTAGATTTTGATTAAAGAGCACCCTACATATTTTGAGTTATATAAAAAGGTCTGTGGGCAATTACATTTCAGATGAAAAGAGGATCAGTTAACGAGGAAATGTAATGTTGCTAATATCGACAGATTTCAACTTCAAATATATTTCATCAAGTAGAATATTGAATCAATTTTTAAATTGCACATCAATTTTTATATATGTAAATATTACATAATGGCCATTTATGCAGAGAATTTGGAGAAAATAATTCATTGATAGCCTAGAAACCAACTGGCAACACCTCCATTAACTTGGGAAATCATAAAAAAGAGCGTGATGGACTCCACTTGAGTTGAGTACAACTCAGAAGGTTACATAGGTAAATGCCAATGTTTTCTCAGCATGGGAAGAATCCCTTTCTGGACAGATTACTAATCTGTTAAGAGCAACACTCCACAGTCGGTCAGCGGTTGCAGAGTAGGCTTTGGCCTACAAGCGACCACGGCTTGTTCGTAGTCCGACAGCTCTATACTCTGACCGACCAATCGAGCAGAGAAAGGGTGGCTGTGGCTTTACACCTCTGGATTCAGGGAATGGAGAGGGACTGGTCCCCTCTGTTGGCTGTCCTAAGAATGGTTTTCTGTGGTTTTCCATTCTCTAGGACATGGCTGCCAACCCTCTCTTCTTCACCACACAACTCCATCACTACCACAATCTCATGGGCTGAGAGACAATGTCGCTGTCTAAGAAGCACACCTTTCCCTTCAGCGGAGGAATGAAAATAATTTAGTAGTAGTAGTAGTAGTTGTAAGCAGTCTTGGAAAAGCATGCCAGTTCAATTGATGAGCCCAAATGGAATGCCCTGGTTGAAACGCTGCATACTCACATGGCCTAAAAACCCAAAAGCTTGTTTCTGTTTCAAAAATGGGCAATTATCTCATCCTATTTTTGTATTCTGAATACTCTATATGACTCTTAAGAAATTCAGAATATTTTAAGAAGAAGAGATTGTTTTTATATAATTTCAAACATCTTATTATTTAAGATTGACAATTCTTGTATTTTTATTTATTTGATAATATATTGTTAGTATGTAATTGAAATCAAGTCTGCAGATTATTTGGTGTACTTTTGGTTGCTGATTACAAGAATGAATGTGGTTCTCAAGACATGTACAACAGATTAATTAATATGGATTAAATAGTTTTTTTAATTAATACTGACAATGCAGGCATGTAACATCAACAGTAATTTTTCAGTGCTGTGATTATTAGGTGATCCTTCTGTCAGACAGAAACATTAAGCCTTTAACAGACCCCTTGGTGTTATTTGACAGGAGTAGGCTATGTGCCAACACTGGGTTTTATCTATTCGTTTTCATCGTCATCATGCACCCAGACATGCAGCTCGCCCATGGTCATTAACTAGAAAGACATGCACCAGGCCACACATCATCATCATCATCAATCAAGCAAATTCTGGGGCTGTATTCTAATTGACTGATTACCGTACTTCCTTCCTGCCTTAGCCCTTTCTCATCCTATTGTCACCAAAAGCATATCTGAGTTTATGACGTGTTAAACCACTAGCAGAAGACAGACAAACCATTATTGAGTACTGTCAAGGCTGGATTCATGTGTTTGTTTAGCTGTTACATGACACATGGTTCAATGTTATTTTCTGTTGCCAGCTAGGAAAAACATTTTGTGTTATAATTGTTCACTGGAGCCAATGAGTAGTGCTATCTTCCCAATGATGTATTTCTTCTGCGTGTTGCATTATGCTGCTTCAAATTGTTATGGACCACATTTAATCCAAAGAGTGCATACCTGAAGAAGAGTACTTTGTTTAGAACACTCCCAAAAGACCATACAAACAAAATGGCCTAGCCACCACCATGTGGTAGTTACACTAAGCGTTTTCAGACCTTGTACAAAATCTAGATCTTCTCTACATAGTGAAGCAAATGCTCTACTCTATTGAGATAAAGATTAGGCCTTTTCCTATATGAACCAAGCAATGTCGTAAGCTGTGCTCAGCTGAATATCTTGTGGATGGTATTATCTTACCTGTCAGTGAAATGATTTTATTTCATTATTATTGTACCGGAAAATGAACATATATTTTGGTTGAGTGGGAATCTCTCGAATGACATTACAGACATTTATATATGTTTTTATCAGCCACCAACTTCTGTATTAAAAGCTGGAGTGAGTAGAACCTGATAATGTTCTAAACTTTTATTTTACATTTATCTTGACTTTGGTGAATTATAAATTATTGTCAACATTTTAATAGAGTTCAATCAATCAATCAATCAATCAATCAATCAATCAATCAATCAATCAATCAATCAATCAATCAATCAATCAATCAATCAATCAATCAATCAATCAATCAATCAATCAATCAATCAATCAATCAATCAATCAATCAATCAATCAATCAATCAATCAATCAATCAATCAATCAATCAATCAATCAATCAATCAATCAATCAATCAATCAATCAATCAATCAATCAATCAATCAATCAATCAATCAATCAATCAATCAATCAATCAATCAATCAATCAATCAATCAATCAATCAATCAATCAATCAATCAATCAATCAATCAATCAATCAATCAATCAATCAATCAATCAATCAATCAATCAATCAATCAATCAATCAATCAATCAATCAATCAATCAATCAATCAATCAATCAATCAATCAATCAATCAATCAATCAATCAATCAATCAATCAATCAATCAATCAATCAATCAATCAATCAATCAATCAATCAATCAATCAATCAATCAATCAATCAATCAATCAATCAATCAATCAATCAATCAATCAATCAATCAATCAATCAATCAATCAATCAATCAATCAATCAATCAATCAATCAATCAATCAATCAATCAATCAATCAATCAATCAATCAATCAATCAATCAATCAATCAATCAATCAATCAATCAATCAATCAATCAATCAATCAATCAATCAATCAATCAATCAATCAATCAATCAATCAATCAATCAATCAATCAATCAATCAATCAATCAATCAATCAATCAATCAATCAATCAATCAATCAATCAATCAATCAATCAATCAATCAATCAATCCAATCCAATCCAATCCAATCCAATCCAATCCAATCCAATCCAATCAATCAATCAATCAATCAATCAATCAATCAATCAATCAATCAATCAATCAATCAATCAATCAATCAATCAATCAATCAATCAATCAATCAATCAATCAATCACCCAGGTGAGGGATCCCCTATCAGATGTTCACCTAATCTTGCAGAGTGTGATAGGTGGTGGTATACAATTTCTAACCACTAGATTGTGTGCCAAAATTCTGGGTTTAATTCCAAACCTCTCCTTCATGTTTACATGACCTAATCCATAATGTCTCTTTTGCCTTTCATTGAAAGGGGGCCAATAATTCATGCCAATATTGATAATTGAAACATATAGCCAAACAAGCACAAACTTGATTAAAGAAGGTTTTTGCTTTACAAGTTGCTTTACGTCGTTACGACGCAGATAGGTCTTATGGTGACGATGGGAGAGGAAAGGGGTAGGAGTTGGAAGGGAGCAGCCATGGCCTTAATTGAGGTACAGCCCCAGCATTTGCCTGGTGTGAAAATGGGTAACCACAGAAAACCATCTTCAGGGTTGCTGACAGGGTTCGAACCCTCTGTCTTCTGAATACTGGATACTGGCTGCACTTAAGCGACTTTAGCTATCAAGCTCAGTGTAGGGCATCTTCAGTGAAAAGATTGAGGCCTCTTCTATTGTGATTCATACTGTTTCTGGTTGTGTTAAGTAGAGTGGAACAGTAGGACATGAGCACCGTCTGTCCTAGTGAATGCAGCATGAACTGAAGTGTTTTTAGCCATTTACTTATTGTTTCTCCTTCAGAATTGCTCACTGGCACTTGTCCCTTTGTTCAATCTTAGATGTACTTTAACGTGTATTTGAGAAACACAAATTTCTTGTTTCCAGATATTTTACTGTGTATTGGCAGATTTCTTTTGAATGCTCTGAATAACTCTCAGTTATAACTTGTTAGGTACCATGCTTCATATTCTGATCTCTGAGGATAGTTCAGAACTCTTGCTCATGTCCTGTGAGCCTGGCCCCTTGTGAACTTCTATGCAATTCTTTTCATGACAGAGTGAAGTCAATAATTGCTAATGTCTTGAAGGAGGTCTCTAGTGAGTATAGTAAACAGAGGATGCATATAAACATGTCTCAGTGATGCATCATAGACCCTGCCATCAGGTTTGAGACCCATGAAAGCCAACCTGAAGATGATTCAGAGAAACTCAAAATATGAGCCAACAATCGAGTATTATAAAGAGAAATATTGTCTGAAAACTATTACAATATTTGGTTTGATGACGCGGGCAAGTATTCATTTATAGGAAGAGGAATTAAGGAATACAATCATTTATCAAGGGAAATGTTCGATAAATGTCTAAGTTCTTGGGAATCATTAAAAAAAAGAAAAGACTAGGCAAACAATTGATGGGGAATCTGCCATCTGGGTCATCATCATCATCATCATCATCACCACCACCACCACCATTATGAATTCCTTTCAGCGAGCCAGGTAGGATGTTTAAGAACTATGTGCCTCCATTTATTACAGTCCTGGTATGCTTTTCTCTCTAGGGAATCCCATGTATCTCCTCTCTTCTCTAGGTCTTCTCTTATCTGATCTAACCACCTTTTTCTAGGTCGTCCAATTCGTCTTTGTCCCGGAACGATCTTTTCAAAATACTTCCTGGGTGTTCGAGTCATCTGCATCCGCTTAATGTGTCCTAGCCACTTCAGCCTTGCAATACTCAGCCTTTCTTCCATGGTCAGGTTGACCTGCAGGTGTCTTCATATCTGATCATTCCTAATTCTGTCCTTTGTTCTCTACAGCTGATCTAAGGAGTTGGGTGGCAGCCCTAAATGCAGTTCAAAGAATGAATTATGTAAGTCTGCAGGTGAGTGAAATTAAATCCTTGAGGAGCAGAATAGGAGTTACAAAAAGTGACAGAGCAAGAAATAAGAAAGCGAAGAAAGTATTGGATGAGCAGTTAAAAGAGAGAATAGGAATATGTCAACAAAGATGATATTAGTATGTCAAATGAATGGAGGACCCAAGGATACCCAGAAGATGCCAGCGGGAAGACCAAGAGATAGATAGTTGAAGGAAGTGAAGAACTGTGTCGAGAAGAGAGAAGACGGCTGGAACAGAGTGGCAACGGAGAGCTGCGTTTAGGAAAGTATAAAAGCAAAGTAATAGCGCTGAGAAATATTTTACTCAGTCACAATTTCTAATTACTTTTTCAGCAAGTAATCAGTAGAAAGGAAAACCAATGAGGAACTCCTCAATTTCTTAAATTAGAAAGAAGAACTTCTAACAACCATCAAGGAACGAAAGCTCAGGAACATTGGGAACATCACGAGAGGTGAACGATATGAAATTCTCCAACTCACCATCGAGGAGAAAACTGAAGGAAAACGATTTGTGGGGAGACGGAGAAACTCCTGGCTTAAAGACCAGTAATACCAATATAGTTGGTCTGTTATTGGACATTATAAATTTTCCAACTAGCTCATTCATGGTTCCCAGTGTGCTAAGTTGGGTTCATCAGTTGGTAAATAGCAACACCTACTCAGAAGAGGCCAGCGGGAAGACCAAGTGATAGATAGTTGAAAGAAGTGAAGAAAAGTGTTGAGAAGAAAGCAGACATTCAGTGTTGTGATCAAGATTACTCTTGTAAAATAAATCTTTTTTTTTTTTTTTTGCTACGGGCTTTACGTCGCACCGACACAGATAGGTCTTATGGCGACGATGGGATGGGAAAGGCCTAGGAGTTGGAAGGAAGCGGCCGTGGCCTTAATTAAGGTACAGCCCCAGCATTTGCCTGGTGTGAAAATGGGAAACCACGGAACCTAATATACCATAAATAATGTTTAATTTTTTCTTCTTTGGTGTTTAGGAAAGCACTGCCTGTTTCGCAAGCACAAATAATTTACTAAATTTTTTTTAGCACAGACACATTAAGTTGCCGTCATCATGAACTTTCAAACTGATTGCTCCCAAAATGTTTATGTGTCACATTCTTGTTTTTATTATTTTTCAGGGACAACTGCTTCAAAATATTTATTGAAACAGGGGAATGGAAACTCCTTGAACCCTTCACCATCACATGTTTTTTCAACAAGCTGCGAGTTAACAATTACGTGTGCATCGTATACTCATGCCTTGTAAAAGTGCTGGGGCTCCAAAGATGCCAAATTCTCTATACGACTTATATTGATTACTAACATAACACAATTCAAATTTTATTTCAAGGAGTAGATTAAGATTAATTTTGTGAAAAGTAATGCTGTGCAAGTAATTTGATAACCTTTACTTAATTACTTCCCAATTCTGGAAATGATGATGAAGTTTATATTCTAAACAGACCTGTCTAGTGGCTGGTAATTCTGATTAATGATGATTCAAGATTTTCCCATCGTAATTTTCTGTCTTATACAACATGATTTGAAATTATTCCAAAATAATTTATCATTTTATCATGTAAATGTCTTATCTGCTGTAAGAAGATAATACCATCCATGCTTATTCATTCTGAAATAAACTTACAGCATTTGAAAACAAATAAAAATAAAGAAATACCGTGTTTTGTTCTCACGGAACTAACTTTTCTTCTCTATCTACAGAACTGTACAAAATACCTTATCTTTTTTTAAATCTTACACTACTACCAGACAAAAAAAAAAAAAAAACTGCGACATGCAGTGTTGTGTTCAAGATTACTCTTGTAAAATACATCTAATATTCCATAAATAATGTTTAATTTCTTCTTCTTTGGTGTTTAATCTTTGGATAAATTGAAAATACTGCACCTATAAATTTGGGGAAAGGGGGACAAAGGGACTATGTTCTTAAATATGTTTTAAAAACTTTCTGTTTCCATAACAACAGGTTTGATATTAAGATGATTTTCTAATAGGTTCTAGAATGATATATACTACATCTTCATTTAGGAGTATTTTGTAACAGCTCAGGCCATTTACAACAATATAGGGCAGTGCAAGGGCTGGTCTTCCTTGAACCAGATGTTAATCTCTTCATTTTATAGTTTCTCTTTTAAACGTTTGAACAATGCACGGTGGATTTCTTACATATAATAAGTCTCTCAAACATTCACACATTTATTATAATAAACTGGGTCCTTAATAATGTGTGAATAAACAATACATTCAACAGAATTCCTACTACAGAGTTTATAGGTTTGGTTTTTAAAATTTTCAGTTCATTTGAATGCTTCATACAGTAGGGTGACCAGATTTTCAAAACTGTAAAACAGAACATTTCAAGATTTTCTTGACCAATAGAAGAGACAGATCGAGACACATGTGAAAATTTAGAAACTAGCCGGAGGCTATAAAATGAAAACCTGTACCATTATTTCAAAAGTATTGTCCAGCACTGTTGAGGCAGTTGCCTCACTGCGACACAAGGCGGTGAATGGCTGTGTCGTATAATTCCTGGAGCTGTGTTGTGAACCCTTTCCGAACATACTGCTTGACGTCTGTGTCCGAGGTAAATCGTTTGCCTTTCAGAACCTTCTTTAGCTCACACTGGATTTTTTGGGTGGTGACAACCCTGCATGCTTCCACTGGAGACTGCCGTTTTGACTCGGGTTCAAAGTGATGACACCATGTCTTGTCTCCAGCGACCACTCGTGATGGGAACTCATTCCCTTCTTTGGCACAGCGCAGCAGATGTTCAAGAGAGAAAAGTCCATTCGACATACTTGCTATGCTGGTTGAATACAAAATTTAGCAAAATTTCAATCTGTCCTAACGATGGCGTGAACACTTCCAATGCTCACTTTGAGCTCAGTGGCAATGGCTGCTACCGTAACTCGTCCCTTCTTACATAATGAGAGCATCCACCTGCTGGACAATGGCATCGGTAATGTGGTGTGTGTTCCAGACCGTGCATTATTGGCCAACGACATGCATCCATCCCTGAATCACTTGTGCCATGTCTTGACCCTTGCAAAGGACATACAACGAATGCTCTCCGCACATTTGTGCCACTCTGTGATGAATTTTCATTCCCCTCACTCCTTCTGCTGTCAGGAAACACTCTACACCTCTTTGCTCTTCGTTTGAAGCCTCCATTTCACTGTTGTCAGCTCGACTGGGAGCAGTGCTCGCTCTGTCGTCGTGTGGTGTACACCCATGACCTTCCAGCGGCGAGTTTAGGACCTCAGCACTCTTATAGGGACTGCACCTTCTTCCTCAGATAATTACATTACGATCCTCTCAGTGGATATCATTTTATAGCCTCCTACTCATTTTTTTTTTTTTGAATGGCCCTCATGTTATATCTGGATAAGTTATTTCCCACTTTAAACATCAAAGTGAGATGTATTATCAATTTTTGATGTATTTTAAAGATTTTGACTGTGTCTCAGAAATTATTTCTTCCAAAAAATATTGCTTGGGTGTATAACAAACTATAAACATTGATATATTTGCCTTATGACATGACAACTTGCAGAAATACAATGGACTTGGTCATAAAACTCAGAACTGCACTACCATTTCTGATAGCCATCATTCATATAATTTTCTGAAGGAACTAAGTTACTGCATTTGCTCCAAAGGTATTTGATCTTTCAACAAGCTTTTTTTTTTTTTTGTGTTTGTTGTTAGGACAGCTGATTCAGCCGTCATGCCACACGTTGAACCGGGGACGGAGCGAGTAATACCGACGAGTAATCCGCTTGTAACAGTACAGTGCAACACCAATCCGCACCGCTTACAACTGCAAGTAATCGTGGAGGACCAGAGCACAGTATAGGGTACGACACATGTTAAGAGTACTGTACCTGTATTTAATCTGTGGTTATCAAATATGCCTCTATATTTCCTCCACTTGTTGTGTTTTGTAGATAATGGAAAGTATATTAGATAATATTTATGGTGTTAGTTTGATATTTAATCCATATTTAGATGTTATTTATGTTTTTAGAATATTCAAAGGAATTTAAAGAAATTTTTATGGAAATTTGTACCACAAATGCCACAAAAAATGTCTGGTGTATGGCAGTTCTTTGAAATTACTGATGATAAAATATCTGCAAAATGCAAATTTTGCGGCTGCATTTACGCGATGGGTAGTGGCATATCAAATTTGTGGGATCATATTAAGAGGCATTACAAGGATGAAATGAGCAGGTCAGCTTCTCCAGCAGAAAACAACATTGTTGTATTAAGCAAAACAGTTATGTTATGAGAAAAGGGTATTGCGTAAGTGGGTAAAATACCTTTACATTATCACACCAATAATGTGTTTAAACGTGCCGCTACAGTACACTCACTCAGTACAACCGGATGATGACTTCACAACAACAGCTCCACTTATCGAAGAGAGAGAGCATTTAGAATACTGTAGAAACTCTATTATCCGGACGGGAAGAGCTCTCTCTTTTTTTTTTTTCTTTCTACGGCAATATGTTACATAAGCTCTGAGGCTTCATTAATAGTTCATAAATGTACATACTGTGTGTTTATTTTATTGCATTAAAATGTTCAATTAGATTATTCATATAGTTAGGCTATATGGATTTTTGGTTATCTGGACATCCTCTAGTTCCAGTTGGTCCGGATAACTCAGTTCCTATTGTAGTTGTCAATTGCACAGCACACAGATATTCGCTTGCAGAGTATGCCAGATCAAAACATGTCTATTTTTGTGTGAAGTTTCATCTTAATTGGATGTAAAATATATAGTATTGACTAGGAGGATTAAAATAGTTTTATACAATTTTGTAAGACAAATATTCTATCTCGGAATATGACGGTTACTTAACACACCTTTAGTAGAATCTTCCGCATATTTAACATTCAAAGCTTTTACAGCTAGTGCCGTCATGCCATTATTAAAAACAAAGGGACAAAATGGGACCAAAATTAATTAAAAAATGACAATTTAGCATCCCATTTGAGGTTCGTAGGGACAACGGGACGACAGTAAAAAGAAAACAACAGGGACATCTGGTCACCCTATCATACAGTCTTTATGCAGTTCGCAACATTTTATACTTAAATTATCAAGAAAGGATTAGAACAATCTTATACATAAACAGTTCCACTTCACGTGATCATGCATCAGTTATATGTTTTTCATCAAAGTACAAGTTTTGATGTCTCTGGAAGTTAACTGAAACCTCTTGAATACTAAAATGTATCTGTACATAATCATTTTCCATCACAGTCTAATACTATGTACACACATACTTCCTTTCACTTCTTCACCAGGTCAGTGTCACATTTGAAGGCCACAAAATTCAAAGCCTCCTAACAAAGTTTAGGACATCAAACTACTGGAATTATTTTGTCGGAAAATAGGAACGATTCATTCCTAACAACTAATATTCAATCAGTGAAGTAGTTTGCTAAGGTGACATACAATGCCTTAAGTTTTATTTAAGGAATTTTTTGTTTGTCACTTAGATATTAAAAAAAAAAAGATAGTTAAAAGGTTAAAAGCCAGTCTGCATTTTCTAACTAAATGGGAGGTGACTCTCCAACAAATAAACAGTCTGCAGTTGTTGTAAAAGTCCTGTGACTAGTGTACCTGAAACACAACATTGCTTGAGGATGAAGGTCACTCATGTCTGGAGAAATTTAACCTGGAAAGGGAAACCAATTTAGTAAATAGAAAGCAGTGGAATTGCATGTTTAAATTCTTTGAATGTGCACACAGAGTAGAGAGTAGGAAAAAAACCCTGTTATATAAGTTGCTCCTCAGTTGGATAATACCCTAATGGGAGCCCAGTTAGTGTACATTGTTTATATTGGAGCATTACACCGGTCAGCTTGAGGAGGTTAACACTGGAAAGAGGAAGAGCTACATTCAAATTTTAGATGGGAAAGTACCATTTAGAAGAGCTGGAAGTATTGGATCTTTATGAATTTCTGGAACAGATTCAGATTACAGAAGTCCAGGCTCAATATTTGGGTAATCACCACTTTACGAGGATCTTTATCAATTTTAAAATCACACCTGTATTCACAGTAAGTCCCTTTAATGTCCTAACAACCTAATTTCCCAATGTTTAATGCCATAGACTCCGTATTATGTTATTAATTGTTCAAATTTAATTTAAGTTTTTTTATGCAGTTAAAATTTGTCCTCGTGGCGATCCAGAATGTCTGGAAAGTCGTTGAGTTTCTCAATAAATATACATAGAATACACCAACATGAATACAAACATGGAGTTAACACCCAAAATTTTAAAATAACTTACATACTGGAAATATTTGTTGCAAAACAAGCCCTCTCCAAGTTGTTAGCTAAAAGCCTCTCTAGTTCATTAAGCAATATTATACTACACCTGTGACTTCAAATCTCCTTTGAGAAGACAAAATACATGACTAATATCAGAGATGGTCCAGAATGGATGTTAACATACTATGGAAAGATTGGAAGGGTCAAGAAATTTAAGTAGGTATTTGGCTGAAGTAAACCAAGAGAATGTCTTAGAACAAGAAGCGATGAATATCAGTATCCGGAAATTAGAGCGAGCACTCCAATTCATTAAAAACATCTATAATAAGAAGATGCTGAGTTTTGGAGCCAAATTAAGATATTACAGCACTGTCGTTAGACCAGAAGGCTTATATGCTTCAGAGACACTGTGCATGAATTGAAAAGGACAAGTTAATCAACTAATTAAAAGAGAACGCAGGCTACTACAGAAGATCTCAGGCAACAGATGAGTTGACAGGCAGGTTCGATTGACATCCAACAAAAAAGTATACAGCAAGATGGAACCGATAACAACAATTAAAAAGAGAAAATTGCTGTTTTATGAGCACATATTCTGTACGAATAATGACTGGCTCACAAAGAAAATCTGGAATTTTTGTAAACCAAGGGCATCTAAGTTGAGATGGTATCTAGAGTTGAGAAAGATCTGAGAGAGGGGAGGATAAAGTCAATGACAGGGTTAGTTTCAAAAGGATGGTGAAAAGCTATCAGGTTTTTATGGTGGAGGCAGAACCCAGAAGACGGAGAGGCCCTTTACCAGAGGAGCGGAAGAAAGTGCTGATCGATGAGCTCAAGAGGTACTGGCAGGATGTCAAAGCTGGCAGATGAATAAGAAACAGACACTGAAAATGAGATTGGTTGTTAACATACAGTCCATAGAGGCTCAGTTTGAAAAAAAAAAAAAAAAAATGGACTTGGAGGTTACTAGCACATAACCAGAGAATATTTAAGCAGTTTAAATAAAAATAACATAGGTACTCAGAACTTAAAATTTTTCATTTTACCTCAATCATAGTATATCATAATGAGTGAGTAAATACAAAGCACGAACATCTTAGCAAACTACTTCACTGTTAAAGAAGCTGAGGTAAAGATGAAGACATTCTCCAATCAGAACAGATCAGGCTAACAATAACGCAGCGCAATGTGTCAATCAGTCTTCTGGAGGAAGGCATGCTTTTTCTTAACTGTTTGATAGAAATCCACCGACTGTGCTAATGAACGGTTCACGTAAAGTCACACGTCATGAGGCTGACCAGCGCCTTTCAGAGAGCATTCACCCTTCTACCAGAGACTAGTCTAGTCTAAATGTAGCGTCCCAAGGCTGTGTAGAACTCCTGCAGACAGGCCAGCAGCTGAACGAATGTCGGGCGTTCTTCAGGAACTGCTAGCCAGCAACAGGCCATGAGAGCAAATCTGAAATGGGGAAACATCAAGCATTCAGAAAAATTATATCTAAGTAGCACTCAGTCACTCAAATCAAATCACCTATGTTAGTTACTATTTGCTTTTATGTCGCACCGACACAGATAGGTCTTATGGCGACGATGGGATAGGAAAGGCCTAGGAAGTGGAAGGAAGTGGCCGTGGCCTTAATTAAGGTACAGCCCCGGCATTTGCCTGGTGTGAAAATGGGAAACCACAGAAAGTCATCTTCAGGGCTGCCGACAGTGGGGCTCGAACCCACTATCTCCCCATTACAGGATATTGGCCTCACTTAAGCGACTGCAGCTATCGAGCTCGGTAACAAAATCACCACTGATCTCTTGTACAGGTGGCAGATTCCTCATCAGTTGTTTACCTAATCTATATATTAAATGAGTTTACAAAAAACAGCTCTGGCAAATCCGACCGTCCGTTCTACTGGACCAAGTCGCTTCATTTCTGTTTTATTCACTCCAGAATTACCTTCTGGTGAATCACGAGACATTGATAGATCTCTAAGATCAGCCAACTTTGAGTAATCATAAAATAAAATCATTAAATGACCACTCCAATAATTGCACATTCTGTACTTAGCAGGCTGCTCAGCGACTGACATTTTCACTATTATTCTTATGTTACTCCGCCAGTGAATATGCCTGTCCAGCGTGGTACAAATCTGCCCATGCAAAACAGATAGATGTGGCACTCAATGAAAGCTGTAGAATAATTACTGGTATCTTGAAGCCAACTCCTGTTGAGAAAATCAATTACCTTGCCGGTATTGCTCCTTGTGATGTCAGGAGAGAGGTTACTGCTAATAACGAAAGGCTTAAAACAAATCTATTGCCATCACATCCACTCTTTGGATACCAACCTGCCCAATGAAGACTGAAGTCCAGGAAAGCCTTTTTAACATCTTCAGAACACCTAGAAGGATCATCGGACAAAGTCAGGATTACCAAATGGAAACAAAAGACTCCTGGCCTCTTGAAATGGATGGAACCACGGGAAGTGTTGCCTCTCAGTCACACCGAGGACTGGTTGACATGGAGGTCCTTAAACAGACTTAGATTTGGAGTAGGTAGAATCTACAAATATGGAACTTTCCCATCGATACGGCCTTTTGTGACTGTGGTGAACTTCAGACAACCGAACACCTGCTATGCTGCCCCCTGTGTCCATCAAACTGCACAATGGAAGACTTGGTGCTGGCCAGTCCAAATGCCCTTGAAGTGGCCAAATTTTGGGACGAATCAGCGTGACGTCTGTATGGCATATAGTGGTGAAGACCTTTTACTGATATATATATGTGTATATAGTTTGTTTCTTTTAAATGTAGTATTATTCTATTGTACTTCTGATTTGAATATAGAAAGATCCTGAGTAATATCATTGCATGCAGCCATGTTTGATTAATACCTGTCAAGCCAGAGAGTATACATTTCCTCTGATCATGGAAGAATACCATTCCCTGCTAGATATTCTTTGATTCTTTTAACCTTTCCCAGCTTCCAATTACATTCAACAGATGGCAGAGCATTCCTAATAACTTGCATGCTGCTGAGGGAAAAAAGTCTAAGTACAAACAGACCCCATCATGACATATGCCTTAGACATTATCTGTGAACACCTATCGAAGGATAACCTAGCTACACTAGAAAGAGTGAAGGCCATGTACCTTAAAAAAGTTCCCTGTTTGGCAAAAATCTCTCATTCGAGACTAACCTATGAGCTCACAAGACAACCGTTCTATATAGAAGAACTGCGATTAGAAATACCATTGCCTTCTACGACACAATACCGAGCTTTACATCAAGAACTGCAGGATAAAAAAAAGCAATTATATGGATCGATTTTTACCAAATAGATGACATAATGGCAGCAGAATGGATTAATTCTGACTACGAACTGCGGCATACCATAACACGCTTCTTATTAAATGTTCATTAAACCATTGAAAGGAGCCTCTGCGGCTCAGATAGCAGTGCATCGGCCTCTCACCGCTGGATACCGTGGTTCAAATCCCGGTCACTCCATGTGAGATTTGTGCTGGACAAAGCAGAGGCGGTACAGGTTTTTCTCTGGGTACTCCAGTTTTCCCTGTCATCTTTAATTTAAGCAACATTCTCCATTATCATTACATAGCATTTATCCATCATTCATAAATCATCTTGGTAGTGGCGAACCCATTGTAATAATAGCCTATATACGGTTCATTCATTCCATCCTTGACCCAGTCAAAGACTGGAAAACAGGTTGTAGGTTTTCATTTTCAAAACCTTTGAAAATGGCAGGCAAAACAATATGACAACGACAGGCATATCAAGACGAGTTATTTGACCTGTTTATAATGAATATTGCAGAGCAGCACGGGTCCTCTAGTCTTTTCTTAAAAACAATTTCAAAGTACAGTAGAACCTCATTAATCCGGGCCCCATTAGACCAGACTTCGCTTAATCCTGACAGCCGTTTAATAATAATAATACATAAATGCAATTACAGTGTAAAGCTGAGTTACGAGCACAATGTTGTAAACTACGCAGGAGGAGATCACTGAAAGTGTGATCGCTGCAGAAAACTCTGAAATGGATGAATATGACCGGGATGAAGCAGGTGTTATTATTAACCCTAAGCCAAAATTAAAGACCATCATTAAATATGTTGAAGATAACAACAATTAAAACACATCTGCATATGATGAACATTTGAGGCATCTGCGTGAGTTAATTATTAAAGAAATTAAAGTCAAAGGAAGTCAAGAAAAGATCAGCAGTTTCTTCAAACCAGTGAGCATGTCAGGTGTGGTCAGTGAAGGTGTGAGTTGATTGCCATGTTCTAATTCTGTATTACACTAATCATTCTGTATTTTGTAGGGCCTAATAGTGTTTTACAAGGTTTTACAAGGACTAGGTCAACAAGAGATCTAATATTATATTTTGTATACTAAATAACATTTGTATTTATTAAATTTGAAATACTGAACTGTGCATGTTCTTGTAACTGAACAGAGTGTTTAAATATGTGCCAAGGCTCATTTCGTAAGTTATTTTGTTTGATTCAGACTTTCATTAATTCAGGCAATCTTGAGCCTCAGTTAGTCCGCATTAATGAGGTTCTACTGTAAATTATTCTTATAAATGAGTATTGGTCCCAATTTGTCCTCTAGAATTCCAAATTTATCTTCATGCTGTGATCCTTCCTACTTATAAAAACTCCATTTATGCTTACTCATCTACTAATATCATTCCACGCCACCTCTTCACCTACATCTTCTAAGAAAATATCTTCATAGGGGTAATCACATAAATGGTATTGTAAATAAAGGGTACAGATCTCTGCACATGGTTATGAGAGTATTAATGGGTTGTAGTAAGGATGTAAAGGAGAGGGCATACAAGTCTCTGGTAAGACCCCAACTAGAGTATGATTCCAGTGTATGGGACCCTCACCAGGCTCACATGATTCAAGAAATAGAAAAAAAAAATGTACAGAAAAGCAGCTCGATTTGTTCTGGGTGATTTCAAATCAAAGAGTAGCATTATAAAAATATTGCTAAATTTGGGCTGGGAAGACTTTGGAGAAAGGAGACAAGCTGCTCCACTAAGTGGTACATTCTAATCTGTCAGTAGACACATGGCATGAAATGACATTAGTGGACAAATAAGTTTGAGTGGGTTTTTTAAATGAAGGAAAGCTCACAATATGAAGATAAAGTTGGAGTTCAAGAGGATAAATTGGGGCAAATATTTGTTTATAAGAAGGAGAGTTAGGGATTGGAATAATTTACCAAATTCTTTGCAATTATTTCAGAAAAGACTAATCACAGATAAGGCTTTTTGCAGATGATGTTCTACTGAAAATTTAAACATCAATCGGCAGGAGATCACAGTGAAAGAACATACCAGTATTCAAAATGTGGAGCCTCTTATAACATGGACGGAAGTGGAAAGTGCCTTAAAGAACATTTGATTTGATTTGATTTGATTATTTTATCATCAACAGAGTTATTAATTCTCCAATTATGGATGATATAATACATTCAACAGCACTTACTACTACTACTACTAATTATAACTAAGCAATATATAATATATACATATTTACAAAAATCATAAGAAAGAAAGAAAAGACATGAAAACAGAAAAATGTTTATACATTTGAAATGACCGAAGGAAGGAAGAATATATAACTTTCAGTTACCAAATGCGCAGTACAAGATACAAGGAACACTCTATCTATGAAGTGTCCATATGATGTCTGCAAATTTCAGTAGCTGATTAGTGAAATATATCCACTATCCTGCTAATTTCGTTCAGGGATCTTAGGGCCTGCATAAACCAACAGTTTCTGTGTGATTCCGTTCTGCACCTGGGTAAGTGAAAGGAGACAGCCTGTCGGGTGTTGCGGGAAGGAACTTGAATTGGTAGCAGCTGGAGTAAATTGGGACAGTCAAGGAAATTACCGACACATTTGTGTATGAAACATGCATTGATATACCTGCGCCTAGTCCTAAGAGACTCAATACACATGTTTGTATAAAACAAATCATAATCTGACAACGACAGCTTGATACCCAAACACTTTTTACTGATCCATTTCGAGAATCGGATCTGTACTCGCTCAAAGGTAAGCATTGACATGATCAAGTCTGCTGGAGTGCAAGGATTGCGGTGGTTGTTTAGAATCCTAAACACCATTTGTAAAAAAGGAAAACTACTCAGAGATTGGGCTAAAGGAGTCATTGTCCCTCTATTTAAGAAAGGAGACAGATGGAATCCCAACAACTACAGTGATATCACTCTTCTATCTCATGGACTCAAGATAATGGAACGAATCATAGAACAGAGATGAAGAACTATCATTGAACCATGGCTTGAAGAGGAGCAGTACGGTTTTACAAGGACTAGGTCAACAAGAGATCTAATATTTTCTGTAAGGATGATAATGGAAAAACACTGAGAAAAAAAGGAAAAGATGTCATGTTCATTTTCCTATATATTGAAAAGGTTTACGGTAGTGTACAGAGAGGGAAAAAACTGGGAATGCTTTGAGAATAAATCTATACCACTTGCTTTAATTAATAAAGTAAAAATGCTGTATGAACATTGCTAGAGTTGTATTCAAATAGGCGATGGATATTCGGAGTGGTTTGAGACTAGGCAGGGTGTACAAGGCAGTTTACTTTTTACACTTTTATTCATTAGTAATGGATGGGATATTGAAAAGAGTTAAGAGACTAAACAACAACTCTGAGTATAAAACTCTTGCCTTCGCAGATGATGGGATGTGGGATGATGTGGCCGAAGTACAATAGATGTTGAATGACTGGAATGTTATATTGAACCAATTTGGTCTCAAGTGTTGCCTGTTAGTCAACAGAGCATCTGTACGAACATCACTCTGGATGGATCAAAGTTAGAACAAATACATATCATTTCCGCTACCTTGGCACTGTAGTAACAACAGATAGCTGACCATGTGCGGACATTACTAGTAGAATACAGAATGGAGTACATTTGTATCATCTTTTAAGAAAACTTCTTCAGAATAAGCAAGTTCCACTAAGATCAAAATTGATACTCTACAGAAGCTTCTTTACACCAGTTACCACATACATTCTAGAAACCTGCCTCCAAACCAACAGAAATATCAGAAAAGTACAAGCAGTGGAAATGAAGTTCTTAAGAACTATGATTCAGAAAACAAGGAGGGACAAAATAAGTTGTGATGAGATACACCATCTTGTTCAAATGAAACAACCACTTGGTGAAATCTGTGTCAAAGCCAGGCTGAAATGGCGGAAGAAAGAGGATATAAGGTGAAGACTGTCACAAGCAAGGAAGGCCTGTCTTAAGGAATTTCGTCAATCATACATAGAAGGAAGATGTTCTTGAAGACTTCAGAGTGGGGCGTAGCACAGTATGTTAGTGAAACATGGACAATAACATGCACAGAAATAGACATGCTTATGACTAGGGCCCGGATGTTTATGACACGTCATACAGTCAAACCTGCCCTAACGGACACCCTTATTCAGCGGACACCTCACTATACGGACAATTTTCTCGGAACCGACTTTATTTTACATAAGACAAGTGTTAAATTGGCCTCATTTAAGCGGACACCTCAAACTCCAGACAGTGGACATTGCCATTTTCCTGTCCACTTGACTTAAGCGGACACTTTATATGTTGCAGGACAATTTATAACCATTGTTCAGACATAAGGAAATCTCTTTTGAATGTTGGTACTATTTCGAGTGCAAGGGGAGAGAAAGTACATCAGAATGCAGTTCTACCTAGTGGTGTATAGGCCTATTCCGAGAATTCTAATTGCCTAGAAATGCTGCCAGAGACCGTTGAGTTACAAGTTACCTGGGGATTTTCCTCCCTTCTTGCATCATTCTATTCATAACTCAGATTGTCACTGATAGTCAACTTGAGAAGGAAAAGACAGTACAGGCACTAATTAGTGAGACAAAAATATTGTAGTTTTCTGTTAAACACGAGTAACAAGGGATGATCATGTTTAGATCTCGAGGCAAGAAGAAATGTGATTGTAGAAAGTGACAAGGGACTTTAAGTGAGAATTTGTGTGTCACGCTAGACCGCGAGTACGGCGAGAACACTATGGAACCATTTAACAGACTTTATTCCGTTTTGGAGAATATTGCAGTTAAGAAAACATGTGCTAAATTTACACAGATGAAGCTTCATGATTACTTTACGAAGCTGTAATGTTTGTAAATGATGTTAAATCACTTATAAAAATTCTCTATTAAATACTAACACAGAAATGACTTACAATAATAAAAATAAAGATATGTATGCTTATATCTAAGGTGGGTGTTCTTTGCTGTTAAAATTGTTCGATTATTTTTACAAACTTGTTTTAGTGGACACCTCTCGTAATGGACATTTTTCCTCGGAACCGACGGTGTCCGCAGAAGGGAGGTTCGACTGTATTTTATTTCTTTATATTCTTTCCATGGAAAATACAAGTTTAGCATGCTTTTATCTATGGTGACTAAAATTATGCAGTTTTCCGGGTCATATAAAGTCATATTTTGGCTCTTTTAACATTTTTTTGTCTCTTCCGGTAATTTTCATAATATGGTCATATTTCCCCATGAATTTTCATGTTTTTTCTTCATATTTCTATATTTTTATTCCATTTTTGCATACCTGCTTTCAGTTGTCTCAAAGATGGATTTTTCACATCTCGTTATTGTTGTCTGTAATTTATTACATTATCTGCTTTAGAAATATAGGGTAGGCTGTATACAAAGAGACAGATGTGTATAAAGCGACACAATACTGAGCCTCAATTGAACTAAAATGATTTGACGAATGTCAAATATGGCCCAGTAACATCCTGCAACGTTGAGCGGCCTTTTTCCCGTTACAAGTCAAAGTTGCTTGAAAACAGAAGATCGTTCTTACTTGAAAACATTAAAATATATGTAATTTGTTATTGTAATTCTTTCTGATCGTCCATCAAAATGTGACGTTTATTTCATTCTGTGGTGAGTCTAGAGTTGGAATGAGTAATTAAGTAAATGCAAAATATAATAATAAAATTAATATTTTTATTTATTTATTATTGAATTTTCTAGATTTTAACAGTATAGTTTCAATATAATGTTAATTTAAACAGTGGCGAGATTTTGAAGATTTCAAAAAATGACCAAAAATATTTGTAATATTTTAAAGTCATAAATGCTTGCATATTTCTAACATTTTCAGCTCATAAGCAGCCGGGGCTACTTATAACAGTGTAAAAAACAAAAAACAAAACAAAAACAAAACAAAAACTGGACCCTAATGATTTGGCAAAATTTGACCAGAAGAAGAGAGAGAATGATAGAGCAGATCTTGAGACAGCTGAAAGTTGTTCAGTTAGTTTTTGTAGAACACATAGATGGTAAGTGTTGTAACCAAGGTTGAGATTTACAAAACACCACTTCTTTATTCGCTTCAAATGCAAAATACACTATTTACACAAATAAAACTGAAATTTAACTTGAAGCAAAATGAATTACGAATCTTGAGAAAGAGTCTATCTTTTGTACACTATATACAAGTTTGCAGTATTTACATCCACTACTATCTCGAAAAGATAGTCTTTGTGATATGAAAAGTTGATAGTCGAAAACTATCCGAAGCACTGACATAAATGTCTTTGAAAGTCCTTCCTTGCTGAGTTCATAAAAGCAAGTTCAATGTTGGAAGAATTCTTACTTAGCGAAACCAAGGGAGCTTGCTTTAAGTAGGGAAATATACGGCATGTAATAGTATGACTGGACATATGCAGAGGAATAGGCAAGAGGAGCGGTGGCCAGAGGTGAGACCTCGTACTGCCAGAAATTCAGTCCACCTGGCCGAAGCACATTTTCAAGAGGAGTAGCCTCCGTGCTCGACGTAAGGTGTATTCTGGAGCTGGACACCGGGGCAAGTGGGCATCTGGACAGGCTGGGAGTTCCTCTTTATAGTACACACACGACGGTCCAGGCACGCGCACTGAGGGCTGCGCGTCGAGGCTAGAAGAATGACACACTGGCGCGCGTGTAGCTGGCTGGCGGAGCGAGAAGGGAGCGCCGGACATACAACAGTAAGATAGGTAGAGGTAGACTAAGACATGAATATGACAAGCTGATTAGATGGAGTAGTATTTTTTTTTTTGCTATTTGCTTTACGTCGCACTGACACAAATAGATCTTGTGGTGATGATGGGATAGGAAAGTTCTAGGAATGGGAAGAAGGCAGCTGTGGCCTTAATTAAGGTACAGCCCCAGCATTTGCTTGGTGTGAAAATTGGGAAACCACGGAAAACCATCTTCAGAGCTGCCGACAGTGGGGTTCAAACCCACTATCTCCCGATTACTGGATACTGGCTGCACTTAAGTGGCTGCAGCTATCGAACTCTGTAGTAATAATGTAGTTATTGTAGAGAGGATGTAGCACAGGATAAAGTGACAGAGCTGCAGCATATCATTTTAGGGACTGATGACCCAGACAACAGGAGCATTCTCTTCATGATTATCATATAAAAAGAAAATAGTACTCACAGTTCATCAGGGCAGTTTATGGGCTGCGCCAATCGGTATCCATCCCGTAGATAAGCGGCCATCTCGAAAGGATCCACCTCGGCATACGGCTGTTGCGCAAGCGTCGTCAGCTCCCATAACAGAACTCCAAATGCCCACTAGTGATGAGAAAGAAAAAAAAGGTAATTTCAGTGTGTGTGGAGGTTTAGCTATAATTTATGTAAAATGATGAATAATCCATTTTATGATCACTTTATGATAGATAAAGCAGGGAAGAGAGGAATATTATACAGCTCAGGTTCAGATAGAATGAAAATCTTTCAGTTTTGCCTCACCATCCACAATGAATTGGACATTGCTGTGGTGACAATGTATCTCAGCTGAACCCGGCATCTTTCTATCCATTCCACATGTTAAATATTACATGACATCAATCAATTTTTTAATTAATGTAATCTTAATTACATGCCTACTTGTGGTATAAGAATGAACATGTACTTTATCTTTTGCAGGATGTGGAACATTTTTACCTGTAAATTTTACAGAACGGTTTATCAAAGACACTCTAGATGTTGCAAATCCCACAAGGGTTATCGTATGACAAACTTCATTATGATCTGTATTGACAAGTATTCAAGATTAAATGGGGTAATGTAGATGTTCAGAGTTTTGTGTGTATGATATATAAAACTAGGACATAAAACGGGTTTGCTGGATGACCCAGATGAGAATGTATTTAAAAAACATCAATAATTATGTACCAATTTGAATACGGATAAAGCAGTAGCTGGTGGAGCGTGGAATGGTTATGAAACAATTCAACAAAACTATACTCTGGAGGGAATCAGCTCCACTGGTTTGGCTGGGCTCTGTATGTTGCCTGTCAGAAGACAACTATTTCAGTGGTTGGAAGATCTGGAACTGTGGTGGAGGAAAATTATGTCTCATGGACTTGCCTCTTATGACTTTGTAAACTAAGTCTTATTCAGTTGTCCAATAAAACCAAAAATGGGCAGATATGCCTCTAGAATTCTGAAGTAAAATTGATTAGAGAGAAACTTTGCTGTATGAATGGTTATCTTCGAGAAGTTTCCAACCAATATTTACCAATTTGAATAGGTGGACCAATTTAATGTTCCACAAGGGTTGTTGTCCTTTCTGCATGTCTCGTGTCAGTCACTATCACACTGTTCCTGTATGCCTGTAGAAAACCCATCAACTTCGAAGAATAGCTTATCAGATAGAAAAGCAATAAAACTTACTTCATTACAGTAAATTTAATTAATTTCGCGTGGCTATTTCTAGCCGAGTGCAGCCCTTGTAAGGCAGACCCTCCGATGAGGGTGGGCGGCATCTGCCAAGTGTAGGTGACTGCGTGTTATTGTGATGGAGGATAGTGTTATGTGTGGTGTGTCAGTTGCAGGGATGTTGGGGACAGCAGAAACACCCAGCCCCCGGGCCATTGGAATTAACCAATGAAGGTTAAAATCCCCGACCTGGCCGGGAATCGAACCCGAGACCCTCTGAACTGAAGGCCAGTACGCTGACCATTCAGCCAACGAGTCGGACATTACAGTAAATGTTAATCAGACTGTAGACAAGCATTATAGCATGTGATGATATTCTGGTTCACTGTCTGCAATTCAATTCATCCTTGTGAATTTTCAAAATTTTGGTCTGAATTTCATTTAAAAATCTACAGCATATGGAAATACATAACTCAGAAGCCATGATACTCACTGAACCATGAATTACTGTAGTATAAGAAGCGGTCACATTGTATGGAAGCTTATCACACCACTATGTGAGACCATAACATCACTGGGCGAGCTGTAGTTGTTAGGTGATTATTGCATCATCCACTCTCCCAGATACAGCACAGGGAATAACCAACAACTTGGCTGAGGCTGCCACCATACGTAAAATTAAATATAAAAATATAATAATATTTTAGAAATGATTTTAAATTTTATTTATTTTTGACATGAAGGTATATAGTACATGATTCTAATGTGCTCATTGTAGCACAGAAACTGAACGGCCTCTTGTATGGAAGAATCAGTGTCAAAGTTTGCATACATCTTTCCATGTTGTGATCTTTTGCAACAAAACATTTCATGTTCTGATCATTAACCTGAGACAGTTCTTACTGTTGAGATCATTGTTCCTTACCTGTTGTGCCACATCACTCCATGGATTATTTTCTTTCCCCTTCGTCCAATTAAAATTTTTCAGTTGTAACACATAAACTCCCTCACCGTTTAGGGATTCTTAGTGGGTGCAAGAGGTACCATAGCAGGGATTATGGCTGAGTTGTGGAAAAGGTTTGCCCTCAAGGAAAGCTACCTAGCCACGATTGCCGAGGCAGCTGTGCATGGGTTCGTGCTTCTTTTAAGGAACCGTTTATACTCTTAAAATTCTACAATTCTCTGTCTTATGCTAAATCTGTTGAGGGTAAGTTTCCAGAACCGCGCTAAATATTCGAACTTCCAGTAACTACCTCCTGTCCTTCTGCTCCTATTTGTGCAAGCTTTCTAAGAGGAGTGAAGAGGAGTGTACCTTTACAAGGCAATCGAAGTGCAGGTCATTGCTCGCCTAGTTCTCATGGGAAATGTTTCTGTTAAGCCAGCACTGAAGTGCATCAGTTTCATATTTTGTCTGGCACTGTGCACGACTTGGCAACATTGAGGTGCATGCTAGCATGAACCATGCTCAAGTAAGCATTGCTGCTGGCTTGTACATTGAGTGTTGCACTGTATTGAGTTATAGATGTTATGCTTTGCTACATTGGCAACAGCATGTTCACAGTGTTCTGACCAGCTAGTGGAACTAGTGCTCATATTGCTTGACTTCAGTTCATTATGCTCTAGTTGCTGAAACAAGATTTAATATTAACAATTATTTAGCAAATGCTTTGCAGTACTCCGTGCTTTTCACCACACTACAGTCATACAGCAGCTTCACTCAGCCACTGCTAACTAACTTTCCCTCTTCTATGCTGTCACTGTCAATAAATATCCTTGAACGAAATACTGTATTAAAATGTGACACTGAAAATTTTGGTCCAACACCCAGCTGCCACTGATATTTATTACTTCCTGTATGGTAATGCTTCAAAAATAGGCGTAGCTGAATGAGAGAAGTAGCATTTCATTTCTAAACGTCTAAAACTGTTATTTTATTGACTACGTTATCAATTTTGTTTTGTAAAGACAGAGATTCTAAATTGTACATCATCTGATTTTAAACAAGTAAACCATCAATATTAAAACATTTTCTGTTATAACAATGTTCTTGTTAGGCCTAGGTATTTTTAAACCCTGAACACGTTCAGGTAAACAGCTATACCAAAATGAGCACACCGTGGGTCAAACTTACAGCAAAATTCAGTTCCTAGCTCTTAGTTCGTGCAGTTTGTCCTGACGCCAGCTGTATGGCACACGGGCACAAGAGCGAATGCAATCACCTTGGACTTACCACATCTGATGCTCCCGTGAACTGTTTGTGCAGCAAGCTCTCGATAGCCAGCCACTTGATGGGCCTGTTCTCATTGTCTCCTAGACAATAGTAATCTCCCGGGAAGAGATCTCGGGACAGCGCGTTGTCCGTCACCTTCACCCTCAGTTTCTCGTCCACGACGCAGTTCCTTGTGGCCACGTCCTTGTGACACACTCGCTGTCCGTGGAGGAACATCATAGCCAGTACCACCTGAATTCCCATGTCTACTATGTCCTGTGTCAGCAGGGTGTACTGTTCCTCACCTCGGAGACGGCAGTTCTGAAGAAACCTGCAGCAGAAAAGAAATACACATATAACTTTTTTTTTTTACAATTTGTTTTATGTTGCACCAACACAGACAGGTCTTATGGCGACGAAGGGATAGGAATGTCGTAGGAGTGGGAAGGAAGTGGCCGTGGCCTTAATTAAGGTACAGCCCCAACATTTGACTGGTGTGAAAATGGGAAACTAAACTATCTTCAGGGCTGCCGACAGTGGGGTTCGAACCCCCTATCTCCTGGATGCAAGCTCACAGCTGCGCGCCCCTAACTGCAAGGCCAACATGCCCAGTACACATATAACTATTGGGTGAACAGTAGGAAGGGGATTTCATGCTCCAAATGGTCAAATGCCCTGAAGATGGTTATGCAACATTACAGTGGTTCGTTCAATACCAGGTCGATGTTCCAGCCAACCTGCTGCCATTTTCCAGACTGCAGTGAGATTGAAACTCTTGGATACATGCTGGGCTCATGCCCCAAAGGTGAAATACTGGTGAACACAGGACATCAAGAAGTGAGAAGTGCTTTATCCCCATTCTTTGAGATCTTTAGGATGGAAAACCCATGAAGAAGTACGCTGTGAATCCTCTAAAGGATCTTTTACCATAGACATGCTGATATTGTCGCAATAAACCAGTACACCAGAAAAGCTGTTGTATTAGATCCAACAATTTGCTTTGAAAGAGAAGACCTCTATCCATAGATTAGATTCAGTACAACATAAATTTCTTCGTTTATATTCATTTAGAGCAGGATTCTCATATGATAATGTTGATTATACATCCTTACAACAGTCCTTAAATCTGCATAGCCTGTCACAACGCCGTGACTTATTGGATACACTCTTCATTTTTAAATTGCTTCATTCCTTGGTGAATTGTCCACAACTCCTTGCAAAAATTAATGTACATGTACCAGACAGACGCACAAGGTTCAAGAATACATTGTCTACAAATTGGCATAGAACTGACTACGCATTCAATGGGCCAATTGAACGAATATCAAGATCTCTAAACAAAGTGGATATTGATGTATTTAACTGCTCATTGTCAAAATTGAGAAATCACTTGCATAATCTCCAGAATAGACTATTACATTCCTGTGTTTACTTGTAATATAACCTGTGTATATATCTGTACATATTTTTCTACTTATACTCCATTGAACTTTATTTTTAGTGTGTTTTGTTTTGTTTTGTTTATTCTTCTCTTCTGTTATGTAAAATGGTATTACCAGTAATAAAGTATTATTATTATTATTATTATTATTAAATCAGGTATCTGAAGTCTACCAGGAGAAGAGACCCATCAATGAACCCTGTCTACCACACCTCTCTGATCGCTATCATTTTCCATTGAAAATACTGGTGTGTTTTAGGACTACTGTTTGGCAGTAGGGGTACTGTGCCAATGTTGACCTGAAAAGCCTTGGATTGCTTGTCTAATTGACATTGCCTTACACATTATTAAGGGCTCACTTAAAATTCTCCATCACCATTTGTACTTCACATGATAGGGATTCAATCCTATTACTAAACAATACATATAATTGTGTTCTTGTTTCAGGACCCCTATGGTCACTTTCTATTTGTAAGCTGATATCTCTCTTGGAGAATAAATAAAAAATAATTTGTTTTAATGTTTTCTTCCTGACCAGAAGAAACAGGAAGTACATAATTTAAGACTACACACTTCTGCTCACAGGCCACCGGAATCCTGAAGTGAGTGCCGGTGTCAAGTTTCATGTGATAAGAATTCTTGGCAGCTGACACAGCAGTTCGCTAGTAACTATTGGGTTTTTAAGGTTTGTTATGAGATTATTATTGCAATGGTTAAGTTACACTAAAATGCAGGTAATATTTTTGGTTGAGTGTTAGTTGCACAAGGAGAAGAAACCAGTTAAATGGTGCCTTTGAAAATAAGGGCAAACAGTGTAAAGGGAGAACTGCAAGTCAGTGTACCTAAGTCGCTTAGAAGATTAGCTCAGGAAACTGGTATTTCAAATTTGTTAGCATGTACTGCAAAGAAATGATTACATTTACGATCTCAACGGACTCATTTGGTGATGAGTTTAATTTACTATTTTATTTATTTATGTATTTATGTATTAATTAATTAATTAAATTTATTTATTTATTTATTTATTTATTTATTTATTTATTTATTTATTTATTTATTTATTTATTTATTTATTTATTCATCCTGAGAACATATATAGCTGGTGAGTCCAGTTTTGCTTAGTTTATACAGCGTAATCATGCCGCTTGTTTGACATGACTACATCCACTCGCCATTGTGGGCACTGCACTGGCTGTCACTGCTTATCTGCGTTCCTATGCCTCGGTACTCCACTACAAAGTCTTAAATCATCCTCCCTGTATTTTACAACTTCAATTATCCCTTTCACAGGCTGTGATAAGTATACTTGCCACCTAATTATTTATTTTTTATTGTCCATGGAAAGCTTTTTTACCACCTCCAGCTCATTCTTCCTGTCTGACCCTGGTGTACAATCATGTTGTACAGCAAGATCCCTCTGCTGAGGAGGAGGAGAAGGAGAAAAGGAGTGTGCAAGATGACTGCTATGGATTGCTCTTATGGGATTGCCTCCTCATTTGGGAGGAGGAGTGGCTAAGATGGCTGCTACACATTAGTCTTATGGTACTAATTTTGTGGTGCTTTGCTAGGGCTACCTTGGGGTCTCACTAGTTGTAACCTAGGACTCATTGGTCTTATAAGAATAGCTTGCGCAGAGGGCGTAAGATGGCTAATAACCCAAGCTTATATACGCTGTTAATGATAGTAGTATTAGTCATGAAGCGCTGTTATTTTTCAAGTTATCAGGATATAATGTGACCTAGATGCTGGAAGTGGTAACATATTTTTGTCAAATCCTGTCAGATCTATCAAAATACTTTCATGGTAGGTTACAAAATTGTTAAGTTACTGACCTCTTGAGATTGCCTTTGTTAGAGTAAGGATAGACTAGCAGAGGTTGCTTCATGTTCTCCACATTAGCTGCTATCACCGGTAGCACATTCTTGTGAGAGAACCCATGGAGCATAGTCCCTTCAGCTAGGAGCAGGGACACCTGGAACCTGGAGGCTTGATCTGAAAGAAGAAGCAAAAGAAATCCTGTTTTGACACATTCAACACAACTACACAGCTTCATAGACATCAACTTCAGTAGTTTAATGAGGGAACGGGATTTCTCCAGCGAATCATCCCGCTTATCATCCCAGTAGACATCCATATGATACGAATTCTTTGCAAATGTTTGACATCCGTGTTGGATATCATGCTCTTCCTCTGTGTCCCCCCAAAATATCCACATCAGCGCAATTTTTTTGATCTTTTCGTTATCATTCCGATGAACATAGCATGTAAATCACAGTCTTCTTTCGACAACGACTTTGTGTAAGTTCCGCAGATCATTTCTGCACAGGACATCTTCCTTCGTAATGTGGTCACGTTAGCTAATTTTTAGAAGTAATCTGAGGCACTGTTGATGAAAGAGACGTAGGAATTCAAGAGGACAAATTGGGACACATATTCGTTCATAGGAAGAGGGATTATTGATTGGAATAATATATGAAGGGTAACGTTCGATACATTTCAGACTTCTTTGAAATCTGTGACGTTCCTACGGAACTTAATTACATTTTGAACTATTTGGAAATTTGTGTCATTGGTGTTTTTAACCTTAAATTTTCCATTTCCTGAAGTTACGAGGAAATGCAGCTGGTGTGCATTTGAACGCTATCTGTTGGAGTGACTGTTAACTAAACTTTCATCCAGTAGGTGGCGCATCAAGTGGCCATTATACATAACTGCGACAATGTGGCAAATAATTGGATACAAATAAAAGATTAGGGACTTTTGTTGTCGTGAAGAAGATGGCTTCCAAGTCAGACGGATTTTTGCATTCATCGCAAAAGATAAGGAAGTACAGAGGTTTGGAGTATGATCCTGGCTAAGGATCACCAGGATCATACCTAAAATATTAACATTGGCGCAAGGCGTCGAAATGTTTCATTTCACTTTGATTTAATATTGGGCAATTGTTTCTTGATGCCCTTATAGTAGTTCGAATTTGCATAATATAACCTTATCTTAAGTAAGTAAATATTGATTCCGGAAACTTAAATTCAATGATACAATATTATTGGTAAATTTTAAATCGAAATTTTATGTATATCCATTTCTTATGTCAATTATATCGGCATGAGAACTATACTTGTATTAGGCATTAGCATTTCATAACTACCCCATTGGGAATCTTTCATAAACGTTATGACCAAATTTTTCTTCTGTTAACATCATTTTTTAAATAAAATTTTGAAGGTATGTTATGATTCCAGTTTCTTCAGATTCTTACAAAGTTTACTATGTGTGAGGTTAGGCCTAATAGTATATCTTCAGATTTATATCTAGAGTATTTATGTGATATTTACATTGATGTAAACGAAAACTCAAAATTATCAGCTGTCTTATGCTAGTTAATCGTACATTGTATGATGTCTTGTGTACTGTTCACTTTTGTTGCCTGATACTGTCATTTATTTTGATTATTTTCCTTTAGCTTGTTTAACAAAGATGTTTTTGGTTATGAATGATCACTAGCCTATGATTATGGACGTGTGATCTTGAAACTTATCAACTTCGTAGTTGTACCCTGAACCGTGATTGAACTGATTCTTGTTCATCTACATTATTAATTTTTTGTCATCTCAGTACTTACAAGATTTTTACGAATAGTTGAGATTTTATTTTTCCAGATCTTGCTCGACGTATCAAGCAGTTATAATTTTGAGGTTCCGGAATTAAAGAGTTCTAATCCCTTTAACAGTTTAAAGCTTTTTCCTTTCCAAGACTTCTTAATTATTTATTTCCAAGAACAAGTGTGTTTAAGTTAAGTAAATTGAGGTACTTCATTCTAATGTTCTTATTCTAATTTTCTCACCCTAATCTATCGATGTTACTTGTTATATCAGAGTATGTTTATTAAATATTCTGTGTTTTAATGAGGATCCTCATTTCATGAAGCATTGGTAAGAGAGCTGAAGTGTAATTAAGAAAAGGTCCTGGCGTTTTGATTTCAACCATAAAATGGGAGGTTTAATCTGCTTCCACATGTGATTATTGTCACTGGTAAGTAATTCGAATTATTGTGACAAAATCGTTTAATTTAACCTTTTTTTCTTACTCCCAAGTTCTTTTCAGCCTTAATGCATGCCCCATACCAGACTTTTCTAGATGTTTCGACAATAGTTGTAAGTTATTTACACAGCTACTGAACTGGGACGACAACGTTAGCAATAGTATTCTCTTGTCTCTTTTACCTGAACTTGACAATAAACGTATATTCACTATAATCATAAAAGTGAGGATCATTTTTATTCGATAACATTTCTAAAATATAATTTTCCTTCGTGCTTTCTTTACACTTCTGCGCGCCCATCTCAGGAGACAGGTGTGAAAGGCACATAATTAGCGTCAAAATATGGTAAGGCGTCCATCGTCTGAACAGAGCATGCGATGAACAAGCCTTAAATAAAACTACAGCGTCAGAGTGAACTCGTGTTTGGGACATTGGGAAACATGCTAACTCGGATGTCAACTCAGGCATGGGACGGAAAAGGACTAGGTAAAGAGCTGGTAATAATTTCGTGTGGCTATTTCTAGACGAGTGCAGCCCTTGAAAAGCAGACCCTCCGATGAGGGTGGGCGGCATCTGCCATGTGTAGGTAACTGCGTGTTATTGTGGTGGAGGATACTGTTACGTGTGCAGGGATGTTGGGGACAGCACAGACACCCAGTCTCCGAGCTAAGGGAATTAACCATTTAAGGTTAAAATCTCCGACCCAGCCGGAGGGAATCGAACCTTGGGCCTTGTTATTCTCACTGTTGTAATGACCTGAATCACTTACCGTACGTCAATATACCACGTGTTTCCCGTAACAGACGCCAAGCGCCTTTTCTCTGCTGTTTTGGAATATATTTTCAATTTCGTTTTTTATTCCGGGCAGATGACCTTGGCCCTTTCAAACAACAAGCACAACAACAACAACAACAACAATAATTTCGTGTTTGTAATGCGTAGGTAGAGTGAGCCTAAACCATCAAGTATCAACAGAAAACGTCTTTTAGGCTTCCCCTGTAAACTACATCTTACTGAAAGTGTAATTTATGTGCCGACTGCATAGAACAGCTTCATGTTAGTCTATTGCGGTATTCCGTTTGAAAATATTGATTGACAGTGACAGTACAACGTCCGCCTCTGTGGTGTAGTGGTTAGTGTGATTAGCTGCCACGAAATCTGAAAAGTGGCACGAGGGCTGGAACGGGGTCCACTCAGCCTCGGGAGGTCAAATGAGTAGAGGTGGGTTCGATTCCCTCCTCAGCCATCCTCGAAGTGGTTTTTCGTGGTTTCTCACTTTTCCTCCAGGCAAATGCCGGGATGGTACCTAACTTAAGGCTACGGTCGCTTCCTCCCCTCTTCCTTGTCTATCCCTTCCAATCTTCCCATCCCCCGACAAGGCTCCTGTTCAGCATAGCAGGCGAGGCCGCCTGGGCGAGGTACTGGTCATTCTCTCCAGTTGTATCCCCGACCCAAAGTTCACTCTCCAGGACACTGCCCTTGAGGCGGTAGAGGTGGGATCCCTCGCTGAGTCCGAGGGAAACACCAACTCTGGAGGGTAAACAGATTAAGAAGAACAGTACAACAAGAGGGACAGTTAGTATTTCCAGTAGAGGCTGCTGCTTCAGAATAGTGATAAATGGGGTTAAAAGTCAGGTTGTGAGTTTCAGTAATAGCAAAAGTCCTCTTTGTTTTAATTACTGCGTTGATGGGGTGACAGTTCCTTATGGGGATCACTGTAAGTACCTGGGTGTTAATATAAGGAAAGATCTTCATTGGGGTAATCACATGAACGGTAATGTAAGTAAAGGGTACAGATCTGTGCGCATGGTTATAAGAATGTTTAGGGGAAATCTGTGGTACAGTATGGTTCCAGTGTATGGGACCCTCACAAGGATTACTTGATTCGAAAACTGGAAAAAATCCAAATAAAAGCAGCTCGATTTGTTCTGCGTGATATACGACAAGAGAGTAGCGTTACGAAAATGTTTGCAAAGTTTGGGCTGGAAAGACTTGGGAGAAAGACGAGCTGTCAGTGGAGAGATGGCGTGAAATGACATTAGTAGACGAATAAGTTTGAGTGGTGTCTTTAAAAGTAGGAAAGATCACAATATGCAGATAAAGTTGGAATTCAAGAGGACTAATCGCGGCAAATATTTGTTTACAGGAAGGGGAGTAAGGGATAATGAATTATCACGGGAGATGTTAATTAAATTTCCAATTTATTTGAAATCGTTTTAGAAAAGGCTAGGAAAACAACAGATAGGGAATCTGACACCTGGGTGATTGCTGTAAATGTAGATCAGTAGTGGTTGATTGATAAACGACGTTTTCCGTTCACAAAGAACGTCGCATGACTCACAGGATGAGCAGTTTTTGTTTGGGCTCACTCTGCCTAGACATTACAAAAGCGAAGTTGAAAATATCTTACGATACACCCAGTGGCGGTTTCTGGTATAGCGCAATGGAGCATTGAACCTCCAGTTTATATCAAATTGTACTCAACTACGTAATTTTCATAACTCCCTTGTCAATCTCGAAGCTCTTGCTAAGTCCCTCTATCCGTAATATACTCGTACTGGCTTTCAATTCATGTGAGCTGCTCAAGGTCTGTGGCTGGATACTTGTCTGGAATGAACCCCCTTGCAAAGACGATCTCTCCGTCCGTACATAGGCGAAGGGAGTGGCGAGGTGCGGGGGGACGAAAGCCATCACTAAGCGTTGCCTACGAGATACACCAAGGCCGGGAAATACAGCACTCTAAACTTGTCTCGAGATACTTCCGACAAGCGCCGCTAGAGTTCTCTTTACTATTCTGTCTCGCGCGCTCATTTCAACACGTTGGTTTGCGAAAAACTATAAAATTTAATTAAAACTAGTAATTTCAGAGGACACCAAACAGATATAAGATAAAAAATAGACTAAGAGCAATTGTATGAATTATTTTCTAGAACGTAGGCCTTTGTCTCACACTGTGTTAAGACGAAATAAGTAATTCACGAAAACTTCGTGATCAATTAAGACAAATACATATCAGCAGCATTGATGTTCAAATGATCACAAGAAACAATTCATTTAATCTCATAGAATATTATCTATAATGTATGACGTACCGATACATAAGATTAGCTTACCTGAGGTGCAGGAAGTTCTCAAAATTTCAGCACTTTGCGGTTCAGGGATTTCCTTCGGAAATTCTTGAACGCATCATCCTGATCGGAAATTTTCGATGAAGTTCAGATATCTTAAAACGTTTTTCTGATTTCATTGCCCGTATCCTACTTCTCAATTTAAATATTGTTTCCCTTAACCTGGTATTTGACTTTCTCGTCAATAAATATTTCGATTTAAAAGAGCTACTCGTAGACTTTCCCTTACATAGAAACGAGACTTGTAACCCTTTTTCGTTTGTGACTGGTGTAGAACCGTTATTTGTTGAAGATATATCATTATCTTAATCAGAAATTCTACTAAATTTTGATGGTACGTCATTTCTGGGAGCTGGATCCTTCCTGCGCTTGTTACTGTTCTGTTTATGAACAGGGTACACACTAAAAACAGAAGGAACTTTGTTGGGAAGAATTCGCTTGATTGATGTGCTTACACTAAAATCTGACTTTTTTTTTTAGTTGCTTTACGTCGCACAGACACAGATATGTCTTATGGCGACGATAGGACTGGAAAGGGCTAGGAGTGGGAAGGAAGCATCCATGGCCTTAATTAAGGTACAGCCCCAGCATTTTCCTGGTGTGAAAATGGGAAACCACGGAAAACCATAATCAGCGCTGCCGACAGTGGGGTTTGAACCTACTATCTCCCGAATACTGTATACTGGCCGCACTTAAGCGACTGCACCTATCGAGCTCGGTGAATCTGACGTATTAAAATGCGAGCTACACACTCGATAAGAATTGTTAGGTACCTAAAGACATCCTAGTTTATCACCTTGCCTGGAAATGGCCTGCCTCCACTTCTCTCTTAAACCGCGCTCCGAAGGGAAGCTATGAAACGTCACATTTTCTTGCTTTTTAGCAGTATCGGAAGTACACAGAGGTACACAACAGTTCGCCATCTTCTCAAACTCACATACACACACCGACAGAAAAAATATTGACAATAAATTGCACAAAATCAACACAACATCACTATTAGTCCGCACATCACAATGTTAAAAGTCCGCCAAGAACAGAACGGAAACCTGACATCTAGCGGCCAAGCCGTGAACACGATCGGGCCGCTTTTTCAGCGGCAAATTGCTTCCTATTTCCCGGCCTTATGTATCTCGTAGGCAACGCACTAAGGCAAGACCAGGATATCGCAGAAACGGATCTCTGTTCTTTACGCATGCGCAATAGGCCACTGCCTCAAGACTACCTAGTCGTGTTGTTGGGGTTGGGGTATGTGCCTGCCATCTATTGGCCTTACGGGAATTTGACTAGGCAACAGAGAATAGAACACGTAACTAGCGCTAGTGTGGAAAAGCATCGTTACTACCAAAAGTCACATTAAACTGTCAAATTCCAATTAATATCTTGTCCCAAATATATCATTACTTACTAAACACCTATTAATTTGCCTTCTTTGGAATAATTACCTTTTGGAGAGAAACTTAACTCAAAAATCATTGAGGCAAAGAATAGCGGCAAGGTAATACCATTGAAAACTTTTAAATATAGTTGTTACTATTCCCATGACATCGGAAGCAGAAAGGTGTTTCTCTACCCTGAAGAGAATAAAAACTTTCTAGCGCAGCACAATGACCGAGGATAGACTTATTGCTCTTGCTATGTTGTCAATTGAAAGGAACTTTGTTCGAGACTCTGCGGACTTCAATGAATCAGTTATTTCTTATTTTGCATGTGGTAAAACTCGGCATGTAGGCCTACCGTATTTTCTGCTCCTCTTGTATTTGATCACTTTCTAGAACTTATGTCATCTTAGTTTAGGAGGTTACGGCCCACGATGGAAGAGAAGCTGGCGGAGATGGGAAGAGGAGAGGTTGGGGGGGAGGCAATTTTTTCTTCTTTTGAACCCCCAGGGATGAAAGTCACGCGCCGCCACTGGATACACCAGAGAAAAAAAAAAAACAAGGTACGTAGAATACAAGGTAGGAATCACGGGAGAGATGCGCAGTAGCAAAGCAGAGCTGTGACGTCACGCAGGACACTCGCGTTGAAGCTGCCCTGAATGAGGTAGTATACGAATAATAAGAATCGCTGTGCACGCAGAAGCTAGGAGCTAATAATACACGATAGTAACATAGCTGTGGTGTATAAGAAACCGTGTATGTTTATTTTATGTGGTAAGATGTAAAAAAACAGTAATAGTGTACACGTTTCAGTATGGTTTGTTGTGCCATTGCAGGCTGCACAAATCATAGCAGGCACGCAAAGGAACGAAACATACACTTTTATGTATTCCCTAAAGCCCCTGACCTAAATAAATGGTGGCAGCAAGAAGTATTCAGGACATTACTGAAAGCTTTCTCAGCCTCGAGGGTTCGAAAGATCTTATGACCATCCTCTTCCGACAGCTGTGACGCAAAGGGTGAAATCATTGCTTCTCAGCCTCAATGCTTCCGAGGCGATAAGAAATTCCAACTTTTCTCCGGAAGATTATGAAACATTACGTCCAAATATGTTACATGCTACTGATGAAGTGTATCAAAACTTGGATATCGTGTGCCAGTCTAGGGCCACCGCTGAGCCCACAACATACTATTCTTTACCGGAGGATGAGCAAGGGTTCGTTAAAGCCCTTGAAGAGCTAGTGGAACAGCTCGAGGATAGTCGCGAAACCAAGGGTCGTGATGGGCTGCTTGAAGATTTTACTGGCTATATAGTTTTTAGGGTAAAGAAGAAGACCCTCTATACAGAAAGCGATTATGGAGATAAAACAAGTTAACCTACAAGGGGTGAAAATTAAATTTTAAAGACGTCTAGAGAAGCCTACAGAGAGATGGTACACCACGGTAGTGCAGATGGAAAAATAGTTCATATTTTACCACGTGAAACAACTGAAAGGGTTTTTTAATTTTTTTTAAAATTTTGCTTTACGTCGCACTAACACAGATAGGACTTATGGCGACGATGGGACAGGAAAGGCCTAGGAATTGGAAGGAAGCAGCCGTGGCCTTAACTAAGGTACAGCCTGGTGTGAAAATGGGAAACCACGGAAAACCATCTTCAGGACTGCCGACAGTGGGGTTCTAACCCACTATCTCCCGGATGCAAGCTCACAGCTGCGCGCCCTTAACCGCACGGCTAACTCACCCGGTGAAAGAAGTTCTAACATCATCACATACCTTACAGATATCCTGAAGAAGAAATTCCCCGAAATGTATGAGTTCGCAAGTTGCTTTGTGAGAAGGCGTTCTTTTATTCGAATGGATGCTTTAAACAAAAGTAAGACATTCAAGAGACCAGGTTTCAGTTAATAAAATACCGATAAAGAAAGAAGAAAAGCAAAGAAGTTCCACTGATGCTATAGATAAGTGTGTTTGATAATACTTTTTTCAAAAATATCAGCATTATTCTTTGTGTATTTAATTTTTTATGAATTGCAGTTTACTATGTTGTATATGAAACCAGTGCTAAGAATACAGGGTCATTAATTTATATGGCCTATCTAATGTTAACGTGGAAATTGTCAGTTCATGACACTTGGAGGAGAATATTTACTGTACTGTTTGTGCTGTGGACAGTTATAGTTTCCTAACATTTGCTGTTAATAATAATAATGCTATTTGCTTTACGTCCCACTAACTACTTTTATGGTTTTCGGAGACCCCGAAGTGCCGGAATTAAGTCCCGCAGGATTTCTTTTACTTTCCAGAAAATTTACCGAGACGAGGCTGTCGTATTTGAACACCTTCAAATACCACCGAACTGAGCCAGGATCGAACCTGCCAAGTTGGGGTCAGAAGGCCAGCGCTTCAACCGTCTGAGCTACTCAAACCAGCAACATTTGCTGTTTGTGTTGTTGACAGTATATATAGTTTCTTAATATACTCTTTTACTCTAACTACCTTGACAGAAAAGGAACCTGGCGTCTCTTAGGTGAGACACCCGGTATATATATATATTCGTCGTTTATAAAAGTAGGAAAGATCACAATATGAAGATAAAGTTGGGATTCAAGAGGACAAACTGGGGCAAATATTCATTTATAGGAAGGGGAGTTAGGGATTGGAATAACTTTCCAAGGCAGACGTTCAATAAATTTCCAATTTATTTGAAATCATTTAGGAAAAGGCTAGGAAAACAACAGATAGGGAATCTGCCACCTGGGCGACTGCCCTAAATGCAGATCAGTATTGATTGATTGATTGATAGATATTGATTGATATGGATTTATAACAACGGACATACTTCTTGCAGTCATCAAGCTTTAATGTTCGAGTCTGTAACAATTACAGTAGAGCACCTTTGTGATTGTTATCATAGGTGTTGAGAACATGAACATATGGAATGGCCATTCCACTGGGATCACAGTCTAAGCATTGTTACAACATTTTATACAGATCGAAATACTTCAGAAACGCTGCTTGATTCACACTGTATTTGATCTCCTATTATTACTCTAATGTATCAGTGAAGTGGAATGCCTTTTCTGAGGCGAGGTTAAACTATCAATAAAGTTCTCTTATCTCTAACTTGTGGCTAAAACAGAATAGCTTACAGCTGTGTATTACCTCATACAGAAGACAAGGCGCTGAGGGTTCTCGATGACGTCACCGACGGCCAATCGTGGTAGGGAGACCTACGCGTGAACACTACCTTGAGAGAAAAGGAACCTGGCGTCTCTTAGGCGAGACATCCGGTATATATATATTCGTCGTAGTTCTTTAACCCTAGCAATATCAAAGTATTTTTTCCCGTGCATTACCAACGGAGCCCCCGCAAAGACATTTTTGTTTACTTTATTCACAATCATAAGTGATATTATAGTTTAATAATTAGATCTGATTCATCCAAAACTTCATCACGGTTAATTGATTCCATTGTTAGTTAAGTTATTAAAGAACGCTTTAACTATCTACGTTTTTACTATACCTACTATCAGACTGTTCTTTTTCCGCCTTGAGAAGAGTGAAAACTTACATGCGCTCTACCAGGACGCACGGAAAACTAAATGACAACGCAATCATGATCAAGAAATAACCTCGAAACTGTGGCGTATATTTTCGTTAAACGATCGAGTGTTCGTAAGAACACACTCTTTATGAGCAAGAATTACAAATTCCGCAAAGATTTTACATTTTGTACTGAAGGCTTAAGATTTTCAGTTTCTCTTTTATTATGATACTAACAATAAACGCCAAATTTGAGGCAGTTTACTTTTTTAAAACCTCAGTTTGGTATCGTTTGAGGAGAAAACTACACTATTAACAAGTGACTGTGCCACACATGCAACACATAAAAATAAAATTAATTGTCAATAACTTTGCAAGTCCGCCTGTGTGGTGTAGTGGTTAGCGTGATTAGCTGCCACCTCCGGAGGCCCGGGTTCGATTCCCGGCTCTGCCACGAAATTAGAAAAAAGTGGTACGAGGTCTGGAACGGGGTCAGCTCAGCCTCGGGAGGTCAAATGAGTAGAGGTGGGCTCGATTCCCACCTCAGCCATCCTGGAAGTGGTTTTCCGTGGTTTCCCACTTCTCCTACAGGCGAATGCCGGAATGGTACCTAACTTAAGGCCACGACCGCTTTCTTCCCTCATCCTTGTCTATCTCTTCCCATCCTCCAACAAGGCCTCTGTTCGGCATAGCAGGTGAGGCCACCTGGGTGAGGTACTGGTCATTCTCCCCAGTTGTATCCCCGATCCAATGTCTCACGTTCCAGGGCACTGCCCTTGAGGCGGTAGAGGTGGGATCCCTCGCTGAGTCCGAGGGAAAAACCAACCCTGGAGGGTAAACAGATTAAGACGAAGAATAACTTTGCAACCAGTTAACTAATCAACTCTAATATCTTAGTATTAAGTATCGTTCATTCACAAATACGTAACACTGCCTTTCCGGCTCCCTGTTTGGGACTTTGAACTAGAGCATCCCCACTAATTTTCAAAAACCCGGCGCCCCTGACTGCAGTAGACATGTTCACACCATTCCTGGGGAATTTGTCGTTTGTATCTCAGAGACCTCAGAGTGCATTAGGAAATATAATGTTTCATAGCTGCAGACACTTGAATATATTGTGGGTTGACGTACCTGACACAGTCTTGATAAATACTTCAAGTTGTCGACCCTGGTTCTCGTCTTGCCACACGCCTCTGTAAATACGACCAAAGGTACCCTCTTGAAGTAGAGTCTGCGGGAAGATAGTGTGCCGTGGAGTCGCTAGATCGCGCAGCCTGTCCGCTGGATCCAGCAGGCGAGGGTCGTGTAGCGTCAGCTGCAAACACATAGAGTCACCTAGTGAGTACAAATACAACTACAACTACGTGCTAGGTACATGCTTTTTTTAATTTCATGTATGAAGTTCATTGAGGAAACGAGGCGAATAAATTAGGTGATGCTCTGTAGAATGAGGATCAAAAGAAAAGAAGGGAGAATTAGAGCTTTCTACTTCCTGTATACTTCCTTTTGTTCGTAAGATTTTCTTTTATGACATAAGTGGTTTCTGCTTCTCACATAATTATAAAATCGCGCGTTTGAAATTCCATGTGCTTAAGAAAAGTAAATTCGTGTCGTCGTCTAGAGTTTGTGCACCCAATGAAGGGGAGCTGCATGTGATTTTCCCTTCTGCCGGTCTTAAATTTCTGGCAGCTCCGGTAATCGAACCTGGACCGGACCCCCGAGGACGGCAGCTGATATTGCTAACCATTGCATTACGGAGGCTGACGTCATATCTGAAGTGATTTCGAGGTATATGAGCAGTTCAAGTTTGTTTAAGTTGTATTAAATAAATAAATAAATAAATAAATAAATAAATAAATAAATAAATAAATAAATAAATAAATAAATAAATAAATAAATAAATAAATAATCTGGCTGAGTGGCTCAGACGGTTGAGGCGTTAGCCTTCTGACCCCAACTTGGCAAGTTCGATCCTGGCTCAGTTCGGTGGTATTTAAGGTGGTCAAATACGTCAGCCTCGTGTCGGTAGATTTACTGGCACGTAATAGAACTCCAGCGGGACCAAATTCCGGCACCTCGGCGTCTCCGGAAACCGTAAAAAAGTTGTTAGTGGGACGTAAAGCAATAACAATAGTTATAGCATTTTAATGTAGATGTAGATTTTACCAGGAATGACTCAATTTCAGGAACTCGAGTTTCATTTTTATTCAGCGTCATCTTCAGCCTTCTGTAGTGTGAATGTTAGACGCCAAAATTCATGTTACTGCATTGTCCTACATAGGAGGCTATTTACAGTGGTGTCTCAACGTCGCACTAACAGGCAGCACCTTGGAAAGGTGTGGCTATCCACCTGATGAGCCCACTAGGGGGTGAAAAGCCGGTAATTTCACAACTGAAAAGACCTGAAGAGATTGCATGTTTTATACTATATATCCCGCGATCTGACAGGTAATACGATTCTGAAGAATTAATGACTCACGCTCGTTGAGTTTTTCACGCTCTACAATGGCAATGTGGTGAACGACACAGAAAGGAACGTTAATGTTGCGGGTGATCTGAACTTGCTAAATGTTAACAGGGTAGGGAATGCGAACGACGGAAAGCATGACCAATAAGTGGTAAATAGGTTAATCATTGGAAGGACAGCTGAATCAGAAAGTGATGGAACCAACTAGAAATGGTACTGTTAAGCCCATGTGTGCTGTATAGAGAAAATGAAGTGATAAATTGTATAAGTGATCATGAAGCTGTTTTTGTCGTAGTTAAAAATAAATGCGATAGAAAGGAAATGCAATACCACATGGTTGATAACAGAGGCATGGAAACGTTTTTAAAAAGCAATTATGATAATCGGTAAATAAAAATGTAGACAGACAACCTACGGGATGGGTTTATAGCTATTGTTGAGGAGTGTGAAAACAGTTATTTGCCTTTAAACGTGGTGAGGACCCACTATAACTATAACAGGGAAATAAAAATACTGAGAAGGAGGTGCAGATTAGAAAGAAATAGAGTTACGGATGGTTGCAGGAGTAAGGGGAGAGTGAAGAAGTCTGTCAATGTTTGGCGGAGGGCAACGATTATAATCCTGGCGCTGACATCCACCGCCATATGCTAGAATTTCAAGTTACACGACACATATCTAACATTTTTTTCTACAAACAAAAAATTCTGAAAGTTATAAACACTGTATATAACATCCCAATGTATATTGTGTAAAACTTTCGATTCAATCAGATGAGAGGTTTCTGAGAAAGTGTCTTAAAATTGACTCATGACTGAACACGTCTAAAAACGGGCATTTTTTTCGTTCTACCTGCGATAAAAATTAAAATATAAATTAAAAATTCCAAACCTACATGACCTAACGTAAAGTGGAACGAGGAAAATTATGGAGTTACTGGATTTTCTGCAGGCTTAATGGTTATTTTAAAAACAACCTTCAAACTCGAGTGCACAAAATATTTTCATTATCAACAGTAGTCCTTGGATCAATGAGTATATTATGGTTAACAATATAAGCGGAAATCTCAAACTAACGTTAACGTCTGAGAATTCTAATATGAATCAAGAAGAAGAAGAAGAAGAAGAAAGGCAGAGTTATAAAGCTGTTGATATCGTAATCATAGTCATGGTCACAGGATCGAAACGCGTCAGCTGATAATTAATATTGCACGACCTAATATCCCCAAATAATTATTATAATGCCATTTAGTGGTCGTGAAAGTCTACCTATTAAGACAACTAGTTTTGTTTCGAATTAAAACCACAGGAAGTTGATAATATTTAAATCAGTTATTGTCCTCGTCCAGAGTTTGTGCAGCTTTTTTTTTTTTTGGCACGCTCCAGTGAAGAAGATATGCGAAACACAAGGCATTATAACAGCCAACACGAACCGGGAAACCGAGGGATAATAAATGAATGCACATTACAAATACTAAATTAAATGCCGTGAGGTAATTAACCGTGATATATACACCCTACAACGCGTTCTGGATGTGCCTAAATTTGCACAATTAAGAGCATGGGATTATTATTTGTCTAATTAAAAGTCACTAAACTAATAGTAAACTAAAACTAAGCTACTGGCCTGTTGCGCCCCTATCCAAGTAGCGTTCGGGTTGAGGATTTTCTTGTTTTTTACACTTTGCTTTACGTCGTACCGACACAGATAGTTCTTCTGGCAACAATAGGATAGGCTT